>NW_004443958.1:5575266-5604730 GCF_000243295.1 Trichechus manatus latirostris
TCCCTTTTTTGTTTTAACTTGTCAACTTTTATATATTGACATCTGTTTCCCTATTTTCGGTGTTTTAGCTTTGATTAATTTTTGTGACTTCCCTATCTGGGTTGATATCTGCTTGCTGCTCTGTCCTGTGTTTTAGTCTTGGGTTGTTATCTGATGTTATTCATTTTCCAACTGGAGGACTCCCTTTAGTGTTTCTTGTAATTTTGGTTTGGTTTTTACAAGTTCCCTTAACTTCTATTTATCTGGAAATGCCCTAATTTTGCCATCATATTTGAGAGACAGTTTTGTTGGATATATAATACTTGGCTGGCAATTTTTTCCCTTCAAGGCTTTATATATGTCATCCTATTGCCTTCTTGCCTGCATGGTTTCAGCTGAGTAGTCAGAGCTTAGTCTTATTGACTCTCTTTTGTAGATGACTTTTTGTTTATCCCTAGCTGCTCTTAAAATTCTCTCTTTATATCTGGTTTTGGCAAGTTTGATTATAATATGTCTTGGTGACTTTTCAGATCTACCCTGTGTGGTGTTCAATGAGTTTCTTGGATAGATATCTTCTCGTCTTTCACAATATCAGGGAAGTTTTCTGCCAACAAATCTTCAATAATTCTGTCTGTGTTTTCTGTTATCCCCCTCTGTTCTGGTACTCCAATCACTCATAGGTTATTCCTCTTGATAGAGTCCCACATAATCCTTAGAGTTTCTTCATTTTTTAAGTTCTTTTATCTGATTTTTCTTCAAATAAATTGGGGTCAAGTGCGTTATCTCCAATCTCACTAATTCTGACTTCCATTGCCTCAATTCTGCTCCTATGACTTTCTATTGAGATGTCTAGTTCTGAAATTTTATTGTTAATCTTTTGGATTTCTGTTTGCTGTCTCTCTACAGATTCTTGCAGCCTGTTAAATTTGTCATTATGCTCTTGTATAACCTTCTTAAGTTCCTCTGTTGCTTTGTCTGTGTGTTCCTTGGCTTGGTCTGTGTTTTGCATGATCTCCTTCCTGATATCTTGAAGAGTTCTATACATTAATCTTTTGAATTCTACCTCCAGTAATTCCAAGAAGTTCTCTTCCTCCAGGAGGTTTCTTGGTTCTTTGTTTTGGGAGCTTGCTGAAGTCATCATGGTCTGCCTCTTTATGTGATTTGATATCGACCATTGTCTCAAAGCCATCAATAAGTTATTATATTTATCTATTTTATGTTTGCTTACTGTGTCCTAGCTTCTTGTTTTGTTTTGTTTTGATATGCCCAAATAAGCTGGTCGTGTGAGCTACTTTGATTATTGGCATCTTTGAAGCACTCACATCCTGTCACCAGGTGGTTAGACCTGTTAAAAAATATGGAACACTTCACAAATTTGCGTATCATCCTTGTGCAGGGGCCATGCCAATCTTCTTTGTATCCTTCCAATTTTAGTATACGTGTGAGCATAAAAATGCTGTTTTTATTATTGCTATTTTTTGGAATTTATAGAGTCAATTTTTAAAAAGTAGCCTATGTTCGCTTGAAAACAAAGTATATTTTCTATTACTGGGGTTCAGATTTAAATATTCTATTAAATCTACCCTATTGAGTATGTTGCTTAGGGCTTCTATATCTTGACTAGTTTTTAATCAACATGATATTTCTTGAACTGAGAGAGGTATATTAAAGTCTAATATAATTAATGTGTTTTGGTCTATTTATACTTTTGTCACCTATAATTTCCACTCTGTGAAAGTTGGCTGTGATATTTGGTGTATAGAAATTAACAACAGTTATATATTCTTTGTGGAAGATGAAGTATTTATCCACCAGCTTTCCATCTATCATTGGTTGAACGCTCCTTCCAGGGGCTCCCTGGGTGGGCTGAACGTACTCCTATGATGAGGACAAAAAAGCTCTGAGGCAGATTCACAGGCAGTTTATAGTAAGCAACCCTCAGCTCATGTGGGCAAATGCAAAGGGGATATGGGTGGAGTAGCCACATCTGCTACAATTATTTTCTCTAATTTACAGATTAGCAAACTGAAGCAAACAGACCTGAAATGACACGTTTAGGGATATACAGCTAATAATTGTTGCTGTTGTTGGGTGCTGTCAAGTCGATTTCAACTCCTTGCAACCCAATGTGACAGAATAGAACTGTCCTATAGGGTTTTCTTGGCTGTATTCCTTATGGAAGCAGATCACCAGGACTTTCTCCTGCAGAGCCACTGGGTGGGTTCAAACTGCCAGCCTTTTGGTTAGCCAAGCACTTAACCATTTGTGCCACTACTGCTCCTCCAGCTAATAATTAATGGAGAATAAGTTCAAATCCTTGAAGTCTAGCTCCAGAGTACATATTTTCAGCCATTATATTCTACTCTATCAGGAAGGAAGTAAGGAAAGGAAGAAGGAAGGAAGAATGGATACAAGAAAGGAAGGAAATGTGTTCCTCATGAACACATTTTATTTCTACTGTTAGATTTAAGCTTCTAGAGAGCAAAATTCATGTTTTATTCATCTTTGTATCCCTCCTCACCCCTCTTTCAACCTTTCATCCCATCCTGAACACTACCAAAAATGTCTTCTACAATTCCTTGCACATAATAAATCCCAATAAATATTTTTTAATGAGTGAGTAAAGCTCTATCTATGGAGAGAAATAAAAAAAATTTATAACTAGAATTTTTATTATTGAAAACTAAATATATTTTTACTTCATTATTCAGTGTAGCCTATCAAGCTTAGTAGTCAAAATGCCTTGCATGAATCATTTATTGTCAACACTACATATTCCATAGCAGATAATAGGTCTTAATAACTGGTCGCCCATTAGTGATATCACATGACATTTTACAATTTACATTTTACAATACACATTCTGTATTTTATTTAATTCTATCACAAATTACTTCATATGCATATACCTCTACTAGCGTGCTCTCAATTGCCCTAAATTGTATAGAAGAGGAAAATGAAGGTCATAGTATATAAACATGAAAATAAAGGTATGTTTTATTGGATTATTGTTCAGTAAATATTCGCCCTCCCTCAGGATGGAGTATATTTTCTCCTGCCATGACTTAGGCTATGTGTTCTGTTTTGTCCAACAGAACGTGAGTAGAAGTGATGATGTACCTGTTGCAAGCCAAGACTTTAGAAAGCACAGTGAGTTTCCTCCAACTCTGTGGTGTTCCTCCATTTTGCCATGGAAGAACATGTCCAGGTAGCCACTGCCCCTTGATACTGGGTCCCAGAACGAAAGATACAAGGAGCTGATGTGAACCCAGTCTTTAACCTGAGGCAGAGCTGGACCCTGTTGACCTGTAGTGCCAACAGTAAGAAACCGATTTACATGCTCATGAGTAAGAAAAAAGCATTGGTTGTTATCAGCCATTGAGATTTTGGGGTGATCCTTATGCAGTGCTATTGCAGTAAGAATACTGCAGGTGTGTATATTTGAAGTTCTCCTCTTTGATGACCAGCCTTTTAGTGCTCAGAGACCCCAGGCTCATCAGACCCACTTGAGCAATGGAGTTGTATGGCTGGGAATAGTAGCTTTGCTTATTTCAGTCCATGGGTTCAGGACCCTGTAAGGACTCAAAACTGGTCCTTACATGGACAAGGCACAGTGGGCCATACTTGCAGGTAAGTATAAACATCATTAACTTCAATAGCAATAAATTAAATTTAAGGTGATTTTTCACTTGATTTTCATATCCTAAATTAAATAAAATCAACTTTCTAATAATTAGCCACAAATGTCTAATGTGTTTATCTTTACCATACACTTCCCAGCTCCGCTAAGTTGGAAGTCTCAAATCCATCAACCAATAAATCCTTCCTTGGGTTTCACTTCAGGGACCAATTAAAAGTATCAACATGTTTCCTTCCATTCCACTGGGAGCTTTACCTCCAGCTGTTAGGATCTGGGCTTCTAAAAGTATGAAGCTTGGTTATCCAGGGAGAAGGCACTTGAGACAATTGGAGGAAAACAGATTCTGTTGAAAACTAGTTTATGCAAGCTTAGTGGTTCCACCCTCCCCACTTTATTTAGAGGACATATGCTTTACTGAACATGTGGTAAATAACACAGCTGGCACCGCAGCAGGAAAGGTGCTGCTCCCAAACCTGGAGGGAGAGCTCCTGGCAGATAATCCAAGGGCTGGTAATTTATCACGTGCATAGACACAGCTCCTCTTGAAGGTCTCCTGTTACATCTCCTGCACTGTGAAACTTTCCACTCAAGGCTTGGATAAGTGTTCTCCAGATGGTATCAATCATGGTGTTACCTACTAATAGCAATCAAGGAATAGTAACTGAATTAATTATCAAGTCAAAAAGGAGAGGAAGAAGGACTGTGTGTGAAAAGAGAAAAAGAAGGGACCTCAGAGCAATATTATCATCTAGAGTCAAGGTCATTTCAGGAAAAGGGGGCTGGATTGGGTGTCAAGGCACCAGAGACCAACATGGTTCCTCCAAAGCACAGAGTTTGGATTCTAACAGGTACAGGTTAGAATCTCAGCTCAGTCTCAAACTAACTATACATATTAGGCCAATTAAGGAGCCCTGGTGGCACAGTAGTTAAACCTATCGACTGCTAACCGAAAGGGTGGCAGTTCGAAACCACCAGTGGCTCCATGGGAGAAAGATGTGGTGGTCTGCTTCTGTAGAGATTACAGCCTTGGAAACCCTATGGGGTTGCTATGAGTCAGAATGGACTTGATGGCAGTGGGTATTAGGCCAATTACCTGGCCCCTCTGGGCCTCAGTTTCCTCATCTGTCAAAAAGGTGAGGGGTGAGGGGGGTAAAATAATGCAAACTGCATAATACGGATTGAGGTGGGTAGCATGTAAAGCAGACAGCAAACTGCCTGGCTGCCAGAAGGCACTCAACAAAAATGTTCTTTACCATCTGTGGTCATCTGAATGATTGGCCCAATTCTTCACCCCTGTCTGAATCCTGACCATTGCCATCACCTCTTCTTGAGCAAAGTACACTTTTCCACCCCTTGCTTTGGGTTTGACCACATGTCTTGCTTTGGCCAATGAATGTGGGTGTAAGTGACACTGTGCCAGTTCTGAGACTAAGTTTTAAGAAGTCTTGTGTGTTTCTATTTGCCCTTTGCACATCCACTATCACGAAAGAAAAACATTCGCTGGCTGGCCTGCTCGTCCAAGAAGGAAGACAAAAAACACACCCAGCAGGGCTGCACAAGCCAGTCTGCAGAGATACCTAGCCAAGTCCTGTTAAGAACACCCCAGGCAATCTGTAGATTGGTGATAATAAATAGTGGTTGTTGTAAACACTGAACGTTAGGGTGGATTCCTTTAAGTGGCAATATTGCACAGATATCTCAAGTTCCTTCTCTGAGTTCTAACTCAAGCTCTACTCATGACTTATTGAATGAATATCTTTCACAATTCTGATATTAGGGATTAGGCCTAGAAAACAGTAGGCTTACTATCAAAGAAACTTCTAAAATACAGTCAGTGCAAATCTCAATTTACAAACTCAGGTGGGTAAGGAAATTAACTCTGTTAAGATGAGACCAATTTTTTATTACTTTTGTTTAAAACATATTCTGCTGGGTTGCAGAAAAAACCTCTCAGTCAATTCAAGGTTTCTCCTCCTTCAGGGCTGTGTTTAAGTCCTGGAGGGTTTTCATAAGGCATGATAAGAAGCTGCAAGGTGTTGGGAGGGAGAATATGGACATCCTTGTTCCTGACTGTCAATCTGTGAGTTTTTTCAAGTGTCTTGGTCTGTGTCTGCAAAGACCCAGGGTCTGATTCATTCTTAGTTACCCACCTTTTGGAAGCCCATGATTATTTTTGGCTAAAGGACATGTCAAGCTGCTCTCAAGCATGTAAGAATTGTTCTGAAGCATTCAGATCTTTCTGGGGTGAAGGGAAATGAATGCCTTGGTCTTGGGCCTGTCTGCCTGAAGCACCAGGTGGACATTTCTATTTCAGGTTCTTTCTGCCTCTCCAACTTCTCCCAGGGAAGGGGCATGGGTCCCCTTTCGCACATAGGTTCTCCTGGCCTCCCTGTGCCTCTGTCATTCCTTTCTCCACCTCCTGGATTGAGCATGGAGTACAGCATGATGCAGGAACCCAAACAGTTACTCAAAATGTTTTCCCTCTGACTCTCTTCATTTCCTTGACTATAAGGAACTTTATCTAGTATGAGACCTGAGAGGCTTTGCTATTTTTCATCTCATCTTCTCCTTGTATGCTCTTTATGTACATGAGTCTTTTCCATGACTTGAGAGACCTAGACTTTGCTAGACTTTGAAACTCAAAAGCCAGCAAAAACTTTACTTTCCTCTTTTTCTTCTGGATCATTACTACCCTGAAAGAGTGAGTAAACAGAGCCCTAACTGTGGCCTGAGTTGGTTAAAGAGCCAAGGGGCAACAGGCGATCCCAAGAAAAACATCTACAAACTTACATCAGTTAATATTTCAAAGCTATTCTCCTGCCACAACTCTATGTACTTAGTGAAATGCAAGACATAATATGACGAATATTATTTTCCATACTTGTCATGGTGACATTCTCATATCTTCTACTACTTAGCTCCAGGAGATGTTGGGTAAATAAATGAGGTAATAAACTGGAATGTCTATATTGACTCAGTTGTAGTTATGTTTTGGTCTTTTGTTGCTGTTATGCATTTATTTTTTCTTTTTGGATGCTCATTCACTGGCCCATCTGTACTAATTCCTAGATTAACCAGAAATGTTGCCAGCTGTGATTTGCAGATGTGCTCCAGTCCCACATACCAGAAAAACTCAATTATGCATACTAAGGTCATCTCTATAAGTCCACTGCCATCTAGTCAATTCCAACTCATAGAGACCCCATAGGACAGAGTAGATCTGCCCATAGGGTTTCCAAGGCTATAAATCTTTATTGAAACAGACTGCCACATCTTTCTCCTACACAGTAAATTGTAGCCATCAGAATATTTAGCCAGCAGCAGATTGTATCTGCTTATATTATGATGGCCA
This sequence comes from Trichechus manatus latirostris, assembly GCF_000243295.1. Classification (NCBI taxonomy): domain Eukaryota; kingdom Metazoa; phylum Chordata; class Mammalia; order Sirenia; family Trichechidae; genus Trichechus; species Trichechus manatus. Next base: position 5,582,238 of record NW_004443958.1, read on the forward strand.
AAATAACCACGTTTGAAACCATTATTTCAGCTATTTTTACAACAAAATCAAATGAGACAGTGAGCCAAGCAATGGGCTGGCAATCAGCCAATTCAAGTTGAGCAAGGGTGATGTCATGCTGCAAAGTGTGAACAAAAATATAAGCCATTTTAGCCTGCATGGAGAGTTCAAATAGAATAGAACCTCCCAAAGGAAGTAAATGTTGGAGTGTGTAAGCTGGCCTCCAACTATTTGCCACAATTTGCGAGTGTGTATCAGGGACAAGATAGGACATACCATTCTATGGTATTCTCTAGAGAAGCTATTTTCAAAGTATTGTTTTTTCAAAACTTTAATGTCCGTGAAGGATTTCAGGACTTTTAGCCAAAATTGAGTAAAAAGGAAAGGATTTAGTGTGCTACCTTAAACAACTGAAGAATCAGATAAAATAGATGAAATAATGATTTTCAGACATTGGACAAAAGGCAGTGCAGGAGCGTGATCAATTAGAAAAGAGACACAAATGAGATGAGGCTTATGATTTTATAGCTTGCTGCCTGGAGACCCTTTAGGATGCTTTGCAAAGAGGGGAACCCAAACAGTGCCAGACAGCTGAGGTTATAAAACAGAGTTGAGATTTGGGCAGGCCAAGGTAGTCCAAACGTACAGGGCCAAAAGCAGAGAGGAGATTGCTGCACAGAAAGAGCTCTGGGTATCTGTAGAGGCTTCATTTTGAGTCTCAGCTGAGTACTGCTCAGTGTATGCATGTAAGGAAACTACTGGAGATCAGAAAAAGAATCAGCAGAAAGGATTAGAAAGAACAATCTCTGGGGCTTGCATATGGCAGGGGATAGTTTGTGTCCCTAACTTCCAGAGCTGAAAAACCTTATAATACATAGCATCAGGTAGAGTACTCCGAAGTGTATCACCTCACTACTGGGGCAAAATGAGCCCTAGACTAAAAGTTGCTCTGCTCCTACTGAACAAAAATCGATCCTTGAAAGAATGAACCTGTTTCTAAGTAACTTAACTGTCTTCCAGAACAAAGGTCAAGTATATTTAAAGATGCACAAAACTGTCTCGCAACCAACAAGGTAAAATTTACAATGGCTGACATCCAATCAAAAATTACTAGAGAGGAAAAGAAGAGGGAAAATATGACTCATCAGGAGGAGTGAAATCAATTAATAAAAATAGACTCATGACACAGATGCTAGAAAAGTAGACGACAACATTAAAATAGTTATTTTAACCATACGACAGATATTCAGGAAGGTAGAACAAAGCACGGGAATGTTAAACAGAGAAATGGAAAGCATAAAAGTGACCCAGTATGAACTTCTAGAGACGAAAAATACAATGTCTGAAATGAAAAAAAAAAAAATTGATTAGGATTAACAGCAGATTAATAAGGCAGTAAACGGTTAGTGAATACATACCCACTGCCACTGAGTCGATTCCGACTCTTGGCAACCCCATCGGATTTCCAAGGCTCTAAATCTCTACGGAAGCAGACTGCCACATGGAAGCTGCTGGTGGTTTCGAACCACCAACCTTTCGGTTAACAGTCGATCGCTTTAACCACTGTACAACCCGGGCTCCTTAGTGAATACATAGCAATTGAAATTATCCAAAATGAAAGAGAGGAGAATTTTTTTTTAAAAAAAGCAGATCATCAGCAAGCTGTGGGACAACCTTCAGGCCTAGTGTGTATGTAATCGGAATCCCTGAAAGCGGGGTGGGGTGGGATGATACAAAATTATTTGAAGAAATTATGGCCAAATTTTTTCCAGATCTGATGAAAACTGTAAACCCATAGATCCAAGAAGCTAAATGAACCCCACGCACATAAATCTACACCAATGCACTTCATAACCAATCTGATTCGGATCCATAATCAAGAGAACATCTTAAAAGCAATCAGAGAAAACATTCAAAAGACCAAAACTGCAAACTTTTTGTTGGAAAAAATGCAAGCCTGACAATAATGGGGCAACATCTTCAAAGAACTTAAAAACGTGCCAGCCTAGAATCCTATGCCCAGTGAAAATATCTTTTAAAACTGAAGGTGAAATAAAGGCTTTTTGATACATACAAAAGCTAACAGAACTCATTATCAGCAGACCTCACATACGAGAAATGTTAAAGGGGTACTTCAGGCAGAAGAAAAATGATACCATATGGAAATCTGGATCTATACAAAGATGAGGAAACTGGAATATATAAATATATGTGGATAAATGTAAAACATTCTTTTATGTTATACATCTCTCAAAAGATAATTGACTGTTTAAATAAAAAATAATATTTTTTCTCTTTCTGATAGGAAGAATTTGGCAATCAAAGAGCTGAGACTGCTATGTTCACTGAATCAATTTCCTTTTCCTCCTAGGTTAGGCTTCCTCTCCGAGCCTTCCTTTTAAGTGGCCAGGTGGCTGAGTTCTGGCCTATGGAATATGGACAGATATGATAAATATTTTCTAAGTGCTTTCTAGAAACCTCCTTGTAGTCCCCCTCTCCCTTTTCTCTTTTATCATTTGCCAGCTGAATAGAGAGACCAAAGATCCACAGGATGGCAGAGCAAAAAGATGGAAGAAGCCCGGGTCTGTGAATCACCACATGTTGGAGAGCAGCTCAGGAGAACTTCTGGATCAGGAGGAACCTCAATGGACTGTAGCATGAGGGAAAAATAAATTTTTATTGACATTTGGGGTAATTTGTGACAGCAGTTAGCATTACTGTAACTAATACAATTTCATAGTCTAATAAGTTTGGTAAATACCAGGTTTATAAAGAAAACATTTCTTTACTGGCTTTTGATTTGCTGATGAGCATTATACATCTTCTTAACAGAGAGGTTGTATGTAGTACTTTCCAAACTTTTGTGACCACACAAGCCATTTTTCGCTTAGCCTCTGGGAATGACTGGAAAAATTCTTTAGAGAGAAAGGGGAAATTAGCTGAGTTCACACTTTTAGACAATACATGCATTTGAGAAATAGAAGCAAATATAATATTTAAAAAATAAAGCAAAGTAGCAATTAGAGAGGAAGAAAAAGAAATACGAGAGTGTTAGCGTAAGAGTTGTCCAGTGTGGAAAGAGTGTCAAGGGGAAGCAAACGTTACTTGATGATGTCAGGTGTTCACAGAGGTCAAGACCACTGGGAGATCACTGACACCTTTAAAATGAATAGTACAGCTAACAAGGCTAGGGTTTGTATAGTTAAGTCACTGTGCTGAGGAAGATGAACTCTCTCTAGATAGCCAGTTTAAGCTTTCCATTCATACATTCAGCCAGGTATTTATTGGTTACTGACCTGCATTGCAGTATAATGTAGAGCCCTACAGATATGATGACAATACTCTTCCTGCACTCACTCATGGAGGTTTCGGTCCAGTGGAGGAGCTCACAGGAAGCAGAAATATCTCTAGGTTGACATGGGCCATCCTTACTGTGCCATAGTTTAGTGCAAAAAGCCCTTGAGGCTATCTAGCTTCCTTAACTCTAATTCTGCCTGTTGAGCAAACTTCTGCTCCCTCTTGGTGAATTTGTTGAACTTGCTCACAAGGAGACAGGGCTTTACATGTACAACAGACTCCATGAATCTCTATCATCATGTATGAATTTATTGCTTCTGGTTTATCTATCAATCTGTAGAGAATGTTAATTACTGTGGATCAGTCTTTTAGGACCGATCAGCTCTTGAAGAATGAATAAAATTGAGTTCTGGGACATTCAAAGAGAAAAGCCAAACACTAGGTAAGACTCTGCCTGAATTCATAGGTGACTCTTCCAACCTAGGCATCTTTTAACTGCTTTAAGTATTGTTTCTTAATCCGTGTAAGAACATAGAAAAGTTCCTTAAACTCTCCAAGCCTCAGTTTCTCTATCTACAAAATGTGGATAATACTACCTATCTGAGAAAATGGATGTAAAGATAAAATGAGATAACCTAGGGTAACCTACGTAACATGCATTATTTAGTGTCTGACACATGTAAATACTTGATAAATGGTAATAAATAGAAATAATTGACGTTATTATAAGAGACGGTTGCAGATAGCTGGTAGGCCTATTGCAGTGATTTTTACTATACGTCATGACCCATTTGTGGGTTGTGAAATCAATTTAGTGTCTCTGTCATCCTTCATCCTTCTTTAAGTGAAATTGAATGGGTGAAACAGAAAAATTGAAAATAAATCACAGAGTAAGAAAGAGTTTGTGAAACTTTTGTCTTAGTCACACGCATACACACACACACACACATACACAAATACACATACTATGTATATGTGTCTGTGTGTATAAAATATACAGATACATCTAAAACGCTTGCTACCTGAACTTAAGAACTAAATCAGTTTGGATAACCTTTTTGAGGTAGGGCCAATATCCCTTGCTACCCAAACTCATACTGGAAACAGTCAAGCATTTCCCATCTTTAGCAGATTACAGAAACTTTCGTTGGTTACAATGTTATTTCTAAAGTTGGAAATTAGCATTGGCCCACTGTCGATTTAATCCCTTTCCGTTTCTCAGATGATTGATACAGCTCCAGTTTCAAAGACAGGTGAAAGTCAAGCTAGTTTGAAACATGTGGCCATATTGTGCCTTGAGTGAAGCACTGGGGACCATGTCAGCCTGACATCAGCTGCTCAGCTGCTGCTAAACCTGCAGGGGCAGCTTCCTGGTTGCTTCTGAGGATCTCTCAAACATGGACGCTCATCTGGGGTTTTCACTTCTTAAAGAGTTTTGGGGAATATATAAAAAATAGGCTAGGGGTGGGAAAACAGGGGTGGGGGACTCTAGAAAGGGAATGAAGCACTGGACAGTGATTAGGCATTTGTTTTCAAGTCCAATTATAAGACAGTCAAGTCAATTTTTGCCAATAAAATAAAATATAATAAATATCTGATCTCTAAGGAATCCAGAAGGAGCCCTGGTGGTGCAATGGTTAAGCACTCGGCTGTTAACCAAAAGGTTGCTGGTTCAAACCCACTCAGCAGCTCCATGGAAGGAGAGACCTGATGATCTGCTCCCATAAAGAGTACAACCTAGAAAACCCATGGGGGCAGTTCTACTCTGTCACATTGAGTCGCAATGAGTAAAAAATCGACTCCATGGCACCTAACAACAACAAGGTTAAAATTCGCCATTATAGTATCACATATACTACTTTAGTTTCTCAGGCTTTGCTATGTCCTTCTTGTGAAGATACCATTGGACCAGATTTCTATCCTATGTGGTTGAACCGAAGCTAGTGACCATAGCTTAGCCAAACTGCAAATGCCATCTGTCTTCTGTGATGGTTTCCACATGGAATAAGAAGCATAAGAGGTTTCTCAAGATTCCCTGAGTGATAAAAATGGTTAATACACACTCGGCTGCTAACCTAAATGTTGGAGGTTTGAGTCCACCCAGAGGTGCATTGGAAGAAAAGTCTGGCGATCTACTTCCAAAAAATCAGCTGTTGAAAACCCTATGGAGCTCAGTTCTACTCTAATACACATAAGGTCACCATGATTTGGGCAAACTCAAAGGCAACTTTTTAATTTTTTTTTCCGGAGATTCTTCAAGGTCCAGATTCTATTGACGTTGCTTAGAAACCAAAATGGCGAGCACCGTCTAGCAACTGGAAATAGTTTGTCTGTTTCCTTCTTATAATAAAGTGCTAAGTGTTTTACCCACATTACCTCTTTTAATCCTCACAACAGTACTATGTGATTGGTGATATCGTTCAAGACAGTTTCATAATTAGTCCAGATATACACAGCAAGCAAGCTGATGAGCTGGGATTCAAATGTGTCCATCTGATTCCAAAGAATCCTAAATGCTCTACCACCTGCCTCTCAGCCCTCCAGTATGACAGATATGCATCTTTATTCTGTATGTGGCCATAGTTCAAAAGAAGATATAGATTCTGGTTTCTCTTACTTTCCTTGCGATTGTTAAGATAAGTATTTTTTACTAATCAAAAGTAAGTTGCATGGTTTTAAGACTACAGACTTGCAGTACAATAGAACAAACCAGAAAATATGTTACCAACATCTTCCGCAAAAGAAGAATTTAGGTGTCCCTTTCCACTTATGGTGCTCTACAAAAATCTCTCGATATTACCTGCTTCCATGAGAAAACAACCATTCCCAGAAAGCTACAATAGATTATAATGAGAAATGTTATTGGACGAGATATGCAGATTTGAAAAAATATAGCCTATTAAGCACGAATCTTCACTATAGGTTTACAAACCTTTCAGTTTCAGGACGTTTCACAAAGGAAAATCCTATGGCTCAGTTTTTAAGGGGAAAGAAAAGAAAACTCAGAAATAGGCCAAGTAAGGTGGATCATGAAGCAACAGCTCCTCCTACAGTATCTGAGAAGTAGCATTTCAGAGATTTCATTTCAGGAAAATCAACCTGCCCCAAATGCAGGTTTTCTCTGTTCTTGATCTGCTTTCACACCTCTATCCTAGTCAAATATATACATTCTCCTTTTTCAATTCCCAGAAATGGCTGTCAGGATCACCATTTTGGTACCGAAGCAACCTCAATATGCACGTACACATAGATCTTATACTCACCGTAAGTGGAAAGTAACACTTAAATGCCCACCAAGTCCTCTTCTTAAAGCAACTTTAATTCTAATAAAACGGGAATTTAAAATATTCTGCATAAATGAAAGGCTGACCCCACAGTGTTGGTGAGAGGGGCCCAAGTCCCCACGTAGGAGAGGCTACCGGTGGGGGCGCTGGGAGGGATCCTAACTCAATAGATTCTGCTCAAGAACTTGGGAACTCCTGCTGTTGTTGTTAGTTGCTGTTGAGTGGACCCCAACCCGTGGCAACCCACGTGTGCAGAGTAGACCTGCTCCATAGGGTTTTCAAGGCTGTGACCCTTCAGAAGCTGATTGCCAAGCCTGTCTTCCGAGGTGCCTCTGGGTAGGTTTGAACTGCCAACCTTTCAGCTAGTAGTTGAGCGCTTAACCATTTGTGCCACCCAGGAACTCCTTTGAAAAACCCTAGACATTTCAAATATTGGCCTTTTTTTTTTTTTTTTTGGCTGCTTTCTATTTCTTGTCTTCATTTCTAAACTTAATTTCTAGTCTGACCACAAGATGGCACTCTTCTCCAGCTGTTAATATAGTGCACCAGGCAGGCCCCCCCCACCCCAGGGTGCATAGACGCACAATAGACCAAAACTTAATAAAGACACAGGACGGGTTCCTTAACAACTCTACATCCTCCCCGCACCTACCCCCTATCCCCAGGTATACTAAATCACCAACATCTGCCTTTAAAGGAAGCTTCAGGCATAGGAAAATAAAATGCTTGAATTATGATCTACCTCTTCCTAAACTTAGTAATTATTTAGGCATAGATCCTTAAACACATAGCATCAGAAACTTTCCCTATAAAAAAGAATACTGAAAATTATTTTTTTTATTGTACTTTAGATAAAGGTTTACAGAACAAATAGTTTCTCATTAAACAGTACACATATTGTTTTATGCCATTGGTTAACAACACCACGACATGTCAACACTCTCCCTTCTCGACCTTGGGTTCCCTGTTACCAGCTTTCCTGTCCCCTCCTGCCTTCTAGTCCTTGTCCTTGGGCTGTTGTGGCCCATTGGTCTCATTTAATTTTATGCGGCACTGCAAACTATATTTAAGAAAGTTTTTGTTCTTTCATTTCTGAGACACTGGTCCCTGAATCACTGAAAAAGCAATGTTGCTTTTTCTCTAGAAAAATTTCTTCATCTTTGTGAAGAATTTTTATTCATTTCCTTTTTTGCGGGGGAGGGGGGCTGGAGAGATGGATTAGTTTGCAGCATTTCTACTATGGATTTTTAGCTGGCCTCAATTGTTGATTTATAACACACACTCATATACATACATACATATACCTACTCATCCAGTAACCTAAATAGTAACACGCTGTGCTCTGTTTCCCAGGAGAGAGATTAATAAAGGCTCCTGCCTGACCCTGTGTCCTGAAACCTTTTCTGAGACAAAGACTCCATCTTCATCACAGCCAACCCTGACGCCAATTCCTCCGCGGCCACGAGCTCCGTAAGCACGTTTGGTTGAAGTTACCAAGCCAGGACTTAGAATTTGGTTGGTAAATGTCACAAAGAAACTTGTTTTTCACACACACAGAGTTCAGAAAAATGTGTAACTCCAGCAAAAACCACACTTTGCTGAAAAAAGCTTTCTCACGTGTAGGAAAGAAATGGTACAAAGGCACAGATGTTGGATAGCTATGGACTTATTCTAGAAGGCATACATTTTCTATCCTTCAAAAACCAGTTAACCAAAGTGATGACATTTGAGAGAAATGTGTTTTAAATCTCCCTCCCACACCCAAATATACATTTCATTTCTCTCCTTTTTACTCACCTCAGCGCCTCTCTCTCTCTCTGCCCCTCTACCCAGGCTCCAGCAGGCAGGCAGGCCTGGGAGCTGAGGGTGAAGCATGAGCTCCGCCTACTGGTGGCTGAGAAGAAAGACAGCATCTCTCAGACCCAGCCTGCTACTTCACAAATTAAAAGTAGAATTTTTCTCCTGAGTTGAATCCAAGTTATGAAACATGACTTAAACACACACACACACACACACACACACACACAGATAAACAAAATGGTACTTGAAACTTCACGTGTTTGGAGGGAGCATTTGTTTTAACTTCCTAAAAAGTTTTTTCACCAATGGATTGCTTACACAGATGCATCCAATGGTAAGATTGTCTTTCTCTTCAGCTACGCTGGGGTCTTGTGTGTCTGTATATGTTTTTCAGAGGAGTTGAAAGACACTCCTGAGATTCAGCGCTCTCTTCTGCTGGCTCGGATAAAATGCATGAAGCTTCCTAATTCATTTCATAATAAGATATTAAGCATTTGCTTTGTCTTATGCCACTGTAATGAACCTTTGGAGATGAAAGAATGAATCCAAGACAGTAGGGTATGTCGAAAAAATTGATTTTTCCCCTGTTCTGAACTTCACTGACCCTGGAACTCTTACTGTCTCTTCTAACCTTGCCAGAGATTATTTCATTCTGAACTCTTACAACTTGTGAGACACTGTTCAAAATTCTCAGCATTCTTTGGTTGTTGCTTAGGACATTCATTTGACAAATGCCTACCAGCCCTGACAGTGTGCTTAGATGCTCAATTATAAAGATGAACAAAACATAGTTGCCGCCCTGAAGGCTCTCACCTTCCCATCACCACATTCAGTGACATGATGTTGGTGGCTTGAAACTGGCCATGGTGGGGGTATTTACACCATGGCAATTGGCAAATGCTACAAATTAGGGCTTTTTTTTACCCAGAGAGCTTATTGCTAAACATTGACTAGCATGCCATTATATGTATTTCTGTACGGGTGTATATATATATATGTATAATATTTTTCCCCCCAGAAAGAGTGTTTTAAACCAGGGCAGACTCAGTTACTTTTATTAAATTTAAGCATTTCCTACTATGCACACCCACATCCATATACACACATACACACACCATCATTATCATCAGAAACGAGGATTTCAGAGCACAATGAGATCTTTTTTTTTTTCCAATAAGTTATCGTTTTTGTCCATCTTAGCCATGAAGAATATATTTCAACCCAGCTATGTTTACAATGAAGAAATATCCCTTTGAAGCATTATTGGAAATGTCAGATGTCCCTGTCTCTGTCATCATAAGACTGACAGAGCACACACTTTGGGTGCTGGTAAGTCTGCATTTGACTCACAGCTCAACTACTCACTATGCATCCCGTGGAAGTTATTCAACCTCTGAGCTTCCATTTCCTCATCTGTAAAATGGAGAACAAATGTCACTACCTACCAGGGTAGTTGAGAAAAGTAGAGAAATTCAAGTGCCTACCTATATAAGGCTTAATAAACAATAACTACTAATAAAGGATAATTAACTCAGTTAATTAGAACAGATACTTTTCTCTCACTCATCTGCTGATGGACTGGAGAGAGCCCTCTAGGAATGGGTGAGGGAGGAATCACAGTCTGCAACAAACTCAGGCATCATCCCAGATTGCTAACAAACAGCTTAGGAGTTCCCAGGTGATTATGTAGCAAAGAAGGTCCCTGAGTGGCACAAATGGTTTGTGGAAACCCTGGTGGTATAGTGGTTAAGAGCTATGGCTGCTAACTAAGAGGTCAGTAGTTTGAATCCACCAGGCGCTCCTTGGAAACTCTATGGGGCAGTTCCACTCTGTCCTATAGGGTCACAATGAGTCGGAATCGACTCAATGGCAATGAGTTTTTGGTTACTAGCCTAAAGGTTGGCAGTTTGAACCCAGATTAGAATTGTCCCATGGGGTTTCCAAGGAGCAGCTGGTGGATTCAAACTGTTGATTTTTTGGTTAGCAGCCAAGGTCTTACAGCCAAGGAAACCCTACGGAGTAGTTCTACTCTGTCATATGTGGGGTTGCCAAGAGTTGGAATCAACTCAACAGCAAAGGGTTTGGTTTTTGGTTGTGTAGCAAAGGGTGCTCTGTCAGAGAACCACAGAGAACAAGCCACACCACTGAGCAGCAGCAAGACATATAATACCTGATTACACGTATGCCACCTTCACCCTCTAAGAATAAAATTCTAAGACTGGGCAGGGAGACTTGGTATCTGAGGAGCTTTCTTAAAACACAAGTAAAAGGGCTCGGGAAAGGCTTGCTTGCTCACACAGCTCCTGGAATGTACAAGGCAAAGCGATCCCAGGGCTAGAACAATGGAAGATTGCAGATATAGCAAGGGCCGACCCAGTATAAAGCTGAGTCGGTTCACACGCATCCCCAGGAAACAAAAAGGGAGGTATAAAAATCACAGAGAGGTGAACAAGGGCATGAAAGGCCTTTTTTATTCCCAATTAAGTGTGGCATGAAAGGATGCGATCTGTGTGAAAGGGAACAAGGCTGCTGACGGCAGAGGAGAGTGCAGAGCTGGAGTTTAATATTTGCTTTCTGCCCCTAGGAAGGAAGAGGCTGGATAACTGCCCAAATCTCATAGCCTTTAATTACCCACATCCCTGAGGACAAATTAAAGAATGTGCCAATAATACCTGAAACCAAGGTTAGAGGTTCTAGAAACTGTCAGACACCAGCTCCTTAGAAGTGGAGAAATTGTCCTTGATATTTTCACACCCTGTGGGTGGGCAGGTGGGGAGGAAAGAAAAAGAGGGCAGGAGGAAAGAATCTGAGAATCCTGATGGGCCCGCCACGCTCTGTCACTCTGTGGACCCTCCTTAACACGGCCCTCCTCCCCGTTCCCTCAGCTTACCACTGCTCCCCCACCCCAGCCCCAAACGCTTAAACATCTCTGACTGTGAAGTAGCTGGCATAACATTAAAAAAAAAAAAAAAAAAAGTGAGGGTCCTCAAGGGTAAGATTTGAGCAGTCACAGTCTCTTTTAGAGGATCAAAGAGAAGAATAGTTGCAGTGACCCAGCCTTCCTACCCTTCACATTCTTCCTTTGTTAGAATTCTTTGAAGCTGTGACATGGTGCTGCTGGGGCTGGCTTCCTTCACTGAAGGTTTCAAGAGGTGCTCCATAAGGCTTCAATGGCAGACATGGATGTTTAAAACATGAGCAAATCAGAATTGGCAGATACTATTGAGACTAGGATTGATGGCAGAGCAAGAGGGGGTGTAGTGGGGAGTCTGAGCCCCAGGGAAAGGAGTCCTGCTCCAAAGCCTCCTAAGAATACACTAGAACGAGAGTGAAGGGAGCCGACTCTGTCGTCTGCCTCTGAGCAGCAAAAACAAACTACATTTCAAGCTGCAGATCACTAGGCTGAAAGTGCCTCGTGGTCTGTGAGAACCAAGAAGGAGGTTTTTGTTTGCGTTAGGGAATTAGGAAACCAAGTTAGGAACACTGGCCAGAATGTTAGAAAGTCCCAAGGTAGGGCTTCCCCTACGAGCACGCACAAACACAGGTCGGTGTTGTCAGTGCTGGTTAATCGATGGATCCGCTGGTATGTGTTAACAAGCGCTTGTCTGCTTTCGCTGCTGTGCGAGGCATGGTAAGTTTACAGAAGATGGTCCCTGGGCACAAACACACGTGGAATCCAATAGGAAAGGCAAGTCTCGCACTCATGAATAGCAACCTCTCAATAGGATGAAATGGTAAACACTAAATAGATAAATAAATGCTTGGAACCTATTAAGAGTCCCAAAAGTAGCCATTTATTCTTCCGTAAACTCCTTGAGGGCAAGAAAGATAATCTTATTCATCAGTTCAGTTCCTCTTCAGCACTGTGTGTAACACCAGGCACAAAATAAGAATCCCATAAATGGGGTTGTAATCAACTTAACTGCTTTCACTTGTGGGGAAGAACAGCCATCAGGAAAGTTTCTGCCAACAATGCCCTTTCTTGGTGTACAGGAGACAGCACTTAGTGGCAGAAAAAGAACAAATGATAGGTTTGGAACACTGTTCCAGGTCTCCCTGCTCTGCTTGCTTGTTATATGTTCTTGGGCAGCATACTTAACTCTCTCTGCCTTAGGGTCCTCATCTGCCAAGAGAGATAAATATAATTTATATCAGGCTCAATTGTGAGGATGAAGGGAGAGAATACAAGTGAAAGAGCTTTGCAAAATTAAAAAGTGGCAGGAATAAGACGGTACGGTGATGATGTTGTTGTTAGGTGCCGTTGAGTCAATTCTGACTCATAGCGAGCCTATGTACAACAGAATGCAACACTGCCCAGTCCTGCATCATCCTCACAATCATCGCTATATTTGAGCCCATTGTTGCAGACATTGTGTCAAACCATCTAGCCAAGGATCGATGATAATGATCTACAATAAGCTTTCATATCTCTGGGCTTAGCATTGCTTTCTTTAAACTGTAAATTTCTTTGGGAAATAGTAGAATACAATGCTCCTGTCATCTAGGTGTGAATGACAGTAACATATTTTTCTGGGAGCTGAAAGACCTTAACCCCACATAGGGCACCTGGGCAACAAAGGCTTCACAGTCTCATTTAGGGTCTTCCCACACTGGGTTTAGATTTATGCGAGAAGAAGTTTTGAAGAAGGGAATGGAAAGAATAATGGCTGTACTGCCTTTTACAAACCTCTATCTTCATATCAAATGCCAAATAAGGGGTCTTAAAATGCTGCTCCTCAGCCAGCATAGCCAAGGCCAGATGGTGAGGCCAACAGCAATCATCTCTGCAGACTTCTGGCATGCTACAACGCAACCTCTTTTCAGGCATCATGGTGGTGGCAGTGCCCAAGGAGAACTGAAGCCGGGCAGGGTGAGAGGGCACGTAGGAGAAAAAAGGGAACAGCTCTTTCTTCAGTGAACATCCACGTGTCCTTCGTAAACCTTCACTGTAGGGTGTTCGACTGAGGGCCACCCCTTCACACTCTTCCTTTCTAGTGCCTGAATTCTAGGCAGGGCCAGGACTAGGGTAAGGTGAGTGAAGTGCCTAGGGCACAAAATTTAAGGAGGAACTCACTCTTGAAGTTGTGTAAGTGCAGGGTGAAGCTTCACAGAAAAGGAACATCAAAGGCTGCCTTAAATAAGGAATTAAATAGTAAGGACCAACCATCAGTCTGAAGAGGCTGAGCATGAACAGAAAAAGGATCAGGGAAGCCACTTTCTCTTGGTAAGGTGTACATTATATGTAGGATTCAGATACCTGTAATACCAATGAATAGAGCTACTATCTCCCCTTCCTGATACCATTCCTGATTCACTGGCCATCTGTCACTGCAAACTTGCAGGATCCCAGAAGTACTGGGTACAGGGCAATTGTTCCACTTTGCTTTGCTCTTGGTTGAAGGTAGTGTGGAGGGTTATTCTGTTAGTCGATCCATCCTCTGTGCTCCCAAAGAACTCTACGCTTGTACTTTAGTCATCTTTGAGCAGTGAGAACTTACCTCCATGTTTGGTACATTGATAATGCCCAATAGATTGGGTGAAAGACTCGATAAATGCACAAATTCACTTCAAAAAACCTCTGTAGAGGGCATACTATTATTTTTGCATTTAATGAAGGGAAACAGCCTCTTAATATTGTCTTTTAGATGTCACATTGGCAAGTGTTCTTGGAGGCAAGATTCTCAATGAAAATAGAATGTATTTAAGAACACAAACTAGAATGCCCTTTTGTTAAAAAAAAAAAGAAAGAAAGAAAAAAGAAAAGCAAAGGAAAAAGGTACAACACGAAAGAGCCAGCAAAGGGGTGAAAAGGACGCTCTGCAATGCTGTACATGATCTAAGTCAGGAACAGTCTTGACAACATTTGGCCGGCTGGCCTTTTATGCCGGATAACTTTTGAGATTTCGGCTGAGGTTAAAACATTCTGGAAAATTTGCTTGGGCCCTAAGGTGATAATGTTAGAAAATTAGCACTTTCCACCCAGCATTCTCAGGAAGTCAATGCCGAAATAGCTGATATCCTGCTATTGCCCTGAACCTACAACTAGATAAGAATTTCTTAATGAGGGATCCATGGATAGGCACCTCAGGGTCCCAAAACTCCTTGAAAGTATGTGCAAAATATAGTAAGAAAGCATCCATGCATGCATGCATGTGTGTGTGTGTGTGTATATGTGTGCATACACACCCATATGCACGGGCATTTTGTGGAGGACAATCATAATTTGGTGACTTTCCAAAAGTTTCAGAACCACTGCGCTGCATTCAGGCCTTTCTAAAATATGTGCTAAACGAGTATCACAATTTTATAAAGTAAGGATATGATCTGGGAGCCCGAAAATCTAGTAACTTTGCCGATGTCCAGATAAGAGACTATGAACAAAGTCAATTAGCTTCTTTGAAATCCAGCTTTCTTAAGTATTTTAAGAATGTTTAAGTATTGCCATCAGTCTATTGCTGAGAGATGAAAGTCCTAAAATTTAAAAGGGATATTAACACCAATTAACAACATCTCCCTAATCTCCAAAGTAGGATTAGTTAATGTGCAGTTTAGTTCCAGGGTCCAAATGGGTTCTTCTTAGATGAAATACAGTGAAGGAAATGTGAATGCTTTGGTATAAATCCTCAAGAATGTTCTATCTACAGTTTCCAACACTGACACTTCTCCAAGGAGCTTTTGAAATACAGGCAGTCCTGGTTAAGAACATTTGACTTAGGGACAACTTGTACTTGTCCTTTAATGTTATGTAAATTTATCCTCACTTTGAAACTATTGAACCAACCCCTACTTGCAACAAATTCATCACAATCCCCTTCACTTGCTACACGTGCAGCTTTTAAATCATTGAAAAGTCTTCGAGGCTTTTCTTGCACTAACCAAAAATCAAACCCACTGCCGTTTAGTCGACTCTTCTTGCACTAAAACCCAAAAAAACCAAACCTGTTGCCACGGAGTTGATTCCGACTCATAGTGACCCTATAGGACAGAGTAGAACTAAAAAAAACATAAGGCTAAATAAGAACTGTATGCATTTGTACCCACTTACCTACAAATTTGACTTAAATATATACTTAGGAACAGATCTTTTTCATAACATGGGGAGTGTCTGTGGTGCAAAAATTTGGCAAGACATATCTGGAGACTATCACACTATCTTTTTTCTGAAATAAAATAACAGTGTAGATAAAAGAAGTTGAAAGTCAAGGTTTAGAAACTGCAGCTCAAGCATTTCATAACCCACCCTATAAAATGTACCCAGACCAAGAATATGGCCAAGAATTAGGTGATTAAAACAGAAACATGCATATCCCCTCTTTGATTTAAATAAAACCAAGGCTTAGCCAACTCTTAAAAATTTCACCAGAGAATAATGGTATCAATTTCTTTTCTTGAGTACAAATGACTAAAAACTGGCAGGATTTGAGGGGATAAAAACCTGATCTGATTAATTTTAAAATGCATCAAACAAAAGATACGAAGAGTATCAGCCTAAGGACAAGAAAAACAAGCATGACATAATGGCTTTTCTCTGGATAGAAAGAAAGAAATTTTTCTACACCATCACTCTCATTTTGAGAACATTGAAAGGGGAAGAAATCCAGCCTAAATATCTGATCTGGCACAAGGTAAGATATAAAGAAAAAAAATTTTTTTCAAAATTTATGCTGATTCTTTGTGCTCTTATGGGTGGAGAGATGAGTCAGATAGTGATTTTCTTAATGAAACACCTGAAATGGTCTTTTCAATTGAGAAAGACGAGGTTCCATGGACATGATGTTCAGCAGTGGTTCTCTACTAACTTCACATCAGAATCAGCTGTTGTTGTTGTTGCTAGGTGCCATCCAGCTGGTTCTGACTCATAGCGACCCTATGTGCAATAGAATGAAACACTGCCCGGTCCTGTGTCATTGCTACAATCATTGCTATGCTTGAGCCCATTGTTGCAGCCACTGTGTCAATCCATCTCACTGAGGGTCTTCCTCTTTTTCACTGACCTTCTACTTTACTGAGCATGTTTTTATATGTTCGTTCTTTAATGAATAATGATGTTGAACTTTTTTTCATGTGTTTATTGGCCATTTGAATATCTTCTCTTTAGAAATGTCTTTTGCCAATTTTTTGTTGGATTGTTTGTCTGATGACTGAGTTGCAAAAATTTCTTTACGTATTTCTGAAGTGTCTTTTGTCTGATATTGCAATATATGTTGCCAATGTATTTTCCCAATCTGCGTTTTACCTTTTCATTTTCTAAACAATGTCCTTTAATCTTGATGAAGTTTCAATTTATCCATCTTTTTATTCTATGGTAAATGATTTTTGTAATCAAAGAAATCTTTACCTACTTAAGGTCATAAGGACTTTTTCCTATGTCTCTTCTAAGAGTTTTATAGTATTAGTGTTTAAATTTAGAATTTATCCCCTTAAAGTTAATTTTTGTGTATGATTTGAGGTAAGGGTGGTATTCTTTTTTTATATATATATAGTTATCCATTGTTCCAGCATATTTTGTTGAAAAAATTATTGTTTTTCTATTGAATTACCTCAGAAACTTTGTTCAAAATCAGTATCTTCTTCCATTGATCTATATGTCTATGCTTATGCCAATACCATCTTCGCCTTCAAGATGGCACCTTTGCTTTTTAACACTTCAAAGAGATCTTTTGCAGCAGATTTGCCCGATGCAATATATCATTTGATTTCTTGACCGCTGCTTCCATGGGTGTTGATTGTGGATCCACGTAAAATTGAAATCCTTAACATTGTCAATCTTTTCTGGGTTTATCGTGATGTTGCTTATTGGTCCAGTTGTGAGGATTTTTGCTTTCTTTATGTTGAGGTGTAATCCGTACTAAAGGCTGTTGTCTTTGATCTGCGTCAGTAAGTGCTTTAAGTCCTCTTCACTTTCAGCAAGCAAGGTTGTGTCATCTGCATAATGCAGATTGTTAATGACTTACTATACAGCTGCAATAATTGATAAATTGGTATTGGCATAAGCATAGACATAGAGATCAATGTGAGAAGATACTGATTTTGGACAAAGTTGCTGAGGTAATTCAATAAAAAAACAATAATCTTTTCAACAAAATATGCTTGAACTATGGATAACTATACAGAAAAAAAAGAATACCACCCTTACCTCAAATCATACACAAAAATTAACTTTAAGAGGATAAATTCTAAATTTAAAAACTAAGACTATAAAACTCTTAGAAGAGACATAGGAAAAATCATTATGACCTTAAGTAGGTAAGATTTCTTTGATTACAAAATCCTTTGCTGTAGAAGAAAAAGACTGATAAACTGAAACTTCATCAAGATTAAAAGACATTGTTTAGAAAATGAAAAGGTAAAACGCAGATTGGGAAAATACATTGGCAACATATATTGCAATATCAGACAAAAGACACTTCAGAAATCTGTAAAGAAATTTTTGCAACTCAGTAATTAGACAAACAATCCAATAAAAAATTGGCAAAAGACATTTCTAAAGAGAAGATATTCAAATGGCCAATAAACATATGAAAAAATGTTCAACATCATTATTCATCAAAGAATGAAGATAAAAACCATAATAAGATACCACTACACATTCACTAGAATGGCTAAAATTTCAAAAGACTGACAATACCAAGTGCGAGCAAAAGTGTGGATCAACTAATACTCTCATACACTGCCATTGGGAATGTTAAATGTTACAACCATTTTGGGAGACAATTTGGCAGTTTCTGCTATAGTTAAACACTTACCATATGACCCAGCAATTCTACTCCAGGATAAATGGGAACATACGTCCACACAAAAGTTTGTACATAAATGTTCATAGCAGCTTTATTCATGACAACCACAAACTGGAAACAACACATATGCATCAACAAATGAATAGACCACGCATAGTAGTACAGGTAGTCCCCAGCTTACGATGGGTTTCCTTTCTGATAACTACTCCGTTTTAAGTCTGTTCTGACGTAAGTCGAATACCTCATATATATATAAATATATATGAGGTGTATATATATATATATAAATATTTATTTATATATTCATATATATAAATACCTCATATATATACAATATATATATTTTAGTTTTTGTTATTATTGCCTTTCATTATCAGTATCTTTATAAATCCAGTCTTTACTTGTCTTGAGTGCTGAACACAGTACATCTGAGAATGATAACATCCGTAAATTATGCACTGTAATGTACGTACTACATATTCAAGAACCAAAAGAGCTCACTGCCGTCAAGTCGATTCCGACTCACAGTGACCCTATAGGACAGGATAGAACTGCCCCATAGGGTTTCCAAGGCTGTAATCTTTGCAGAAGCAGACTGCCACGTCTTTCTCCCGAAGAGCAGCTGGTGGGTTTGAACCACCAACCTTTTGGTTAGCAACTAATTGCTTTAACAACTGCACCCACCAGGGCTCCTTTTTAGTACATATTGCTAACAATAAAATGTATACTGCAAAAAAGAAAAAAGACAGTTGCAAGTGAGGTTCGTCATAACTCAAATACCTTGTAAGTCAGAGACGACCTGTATATTCACCCAATGGACTGCTATTCTGCAGTTAAAAGAAACAAATAACTAAAGCACACAACCACATGGATGAATCTCAAAGACATTAGACTGAGCCTGACACAACAGTGTATACCCTGGGTGATCTTGTTTATACGGAATTTTAGAATCGAGAAAACTAATCTTCAGAAATAGAAAGCAGTTCAATGGTTGTCTGGATTGAAGGCTGAAAAGGGATCAACTACAAAGAGGCATCAGGGAACAATTAAAGGTAATGAAAATATTTTCTATCTTTATTGTTCTGGAATAATCAAACACGTTTGTCAATCCTCATCCAACTGTACAAATAAATTTAGAGCATTTTATTGTGTATAAATTTTACCTCAATAAAATTGATAAAAACAAACAATTACGCTGAGGCATTTTGCCTACCAGCTGAGAGGGCAAAAAACAATAGACAATCTAGTAGCTAGCGATTCGTAGAAATTCAATCGGTGAGATAATTTGCATCAGGGACAAAATGAATATTTATTAACCTGTCTGTACCTTTGCTTTCTCGTTGTAAAATGGGTACCTCTTACTATGGATTTCCTTGAAGATCAAATTAGCCAGTACAGGAAAAACACTTGAAATAAATCCTGGCACGTGTTAAGAGTTCAGTAAGTGTTAGCTGTAATAGTTGTCATTGTTACCACGAAGAGTCAGACACTATACTAAGCATGAGGAGGGGCATAATGATAAGCAGTGTAGACATGATCCCACCCTTGGGGAGCTTAGAGTTTAGTGTAAAACAAAACCAAACTATTGCCCTCCTTTATAGATATAGAAACTTCCCAACATCCATTACGAGATTATTTTCTGCCTTCTTCTTGGGAAATAAATTGAATTAGGAAATTGTGGGTGATGCCTATATAGTTACAAAATTTATATTAAAATCTGCATGCATATTTCCCAGAGGACAATTTATACACATTGAAACAAAAAGAATATGTATTTCTTGATAGCTTTGTTTGAAACTTTGCTTGCTTGCTATTCTTATGTTGTTCTTAGAAAAAAAGCAAAGAAACTGCCCTCAAAGCTTGTAACAAAATGATGATTGGATGTTAGTATCGCTCATCACTTCGGCTTCAGGAGATATGTTAAAAGGGCCAGGACGCTGCCTTTGAAGTAGTCACCTGGACATATCTATCTGTCGCAGGTTAAAGGTAATACCTTCTCTGTCCACCTTCTAAGATCAATCTGCTACATCCTCTTCCTACAGTGGACTTTTGAGGTAATCCCACTTTCACCAGAGGACAGAAAATCAATTCAGTGTTTATTGAATATTACTTAGCATTGCCGGAAAAAAGGACATGGAGGAATAACTTAATTTAAGATCCATGAAGGCAGAAACTCTGTGTACTATTTGCTCCTTCTCCAAGGCACTTAGGCCAGTACCTGGCACATAGATTTTTTTATTGTTGTTGTTATTGGGTGCCTTCGAGTCATTTTTGACTCACAGCAACACCAAGGGATAGAGTAGAACTGCCTCATAGGGTTTTCTAGGCTATAATCTTTATGAGAACAGATCACCAGGCCTTTCTCCCCAAGAGCCGCTGGGTGGTTTTGAACTGCCAACCTTTTGGTTAACAGCCAAGCACTTAACCATTTGCACCACCAGAGCTCCGAAATTTTTGAGAGATGTTTATAATTCTATGAATGAATAGGTAACTCACTGACTGGTCTTTGTTTCTTGGTTTCCTGAAAGAATCCATTTTGGCATCATTTAATCACTGCAATTTTGATAAGGACTCCAAACAAAGAAGATTATAACCAGCAAAGCATGACGCTGAGCCCAGAGGGTTGGGCTAGTAGATATGCTCCTGGTGACCTGAGGTGGGCAGGATTCAGTGAGATGTGACTCCTTCTCTGGTGAGAGTACAGCTGCGGAGACCAGGAGGTGGGCAAGGCTTCATCCTGAGTTCTGGGGCAGCGAGTCTCCCTCTCTGAGCTATAGAACATTCTTCCTCCCATGGTTATTTAGCCGCCCGTTTGACAGTCAAGCAGCAGTTGAGAATGAGAGATTATGTCCTTTTTGCAGCTTCCAACTATCGAAGACCATGCAGTTACAAAAGCACAAATGACAGCAAGTCTCCCTTCGTGTGTTTTCTCTGTAGAGGGAAGGTGGATAACAGACTTCAAGGAGCATCCATTCTTCACATTCTCATCCTCTGGGTTTGCCTAGAGACTGTCTGATAAGCAAGTTTCACCTAGAAGTTATGAGCTGCAGGAAGCCCAGTGATTGGGGCAAACAGACAACAGCCTAGAAATTCTCTGAGTGACATTCTCTATGGCTTTCCAAGAGACACTTGACCACTCTGTGTCTCAATTATTGGCAAATTGGGGACAGCGGTAACACTTGCTTACCCTACAGGGATGCTATAACAGCCAATTAACCGTGGGCAATGTCACTGGAGACTGAAGGATGAGCATTATTACTGTAGTGTGAGTGTCGAACGGAAAGTAGAGGCTTAGAAAGTAAATTCATGGGGCTGCCTTGCAGTCGCTTCCTGATAAATTGCCAGTAAAGCCTTCCTAATTTATCTCATTCTGCCTGCATGGTGACTTGTACCTAACAGTCTCTGCAGATGACAGAGAGGAAGAGCAAAGGACCAAGTCAGGTACAAGACATTGACAACATGAAAACATGCACTGCAGAAGGGATTTCTTCGAGGCTGAATTTTTATCATCCTTTCAGATTACATCCAAGAAGCTGATAGAGGAAGAGGCCCAGGAGGAGTTTGACATGAACTTGGAGAGAAAGGGATAAATTTTGAAGATACATTTCGCCTGGAATCAGGGGAGCTAAGAGCCCATGTTATGGCCTTCGTGATTTAGAGGGGTGTTTATCAGCATGACTTCAGATCTCCCTAGTGAGAAATGGGACAAAAAAGCTGAGTTTCAAGCCCAGACAGTGTAGGCTGATGGTTCTGTATGAGCATTTTAACAATGCGTGAAGCCCTATGGCCCGAAAGGACTGCTTTAAGAACTGAAATAAAAATACATAGGCTCTTAATGAGCTGCAGGGTTGGGGGTTTCAGGAGAGAGCCTGGAAAAATTAAAGATTGTCTTCAAATCCAAGCCAGTATGCCAAGCTCCACGTGGAAACTTTGGCCTATTTCCAGTCCTAATGTGTTTATTATTAGTTCTTGTGATGGGCCAAAGAGGAAAAAAAAAAAAAAAAATCAACTTGCATAAGAAAATGAAGAGAGGTCTTTAAATGCTGAAAGGACCTAGACTACTGGGACAAAAAACATCTGTTCAACAGAAAACTGATTTCACCAGTCAACCAAGAGATTTGGGGATTTAGGAGAAAATCCAAAAACCTGGAATACCTCAGATTGCTGAGATATGTTGAAGACCATTAGAGACTGAGCAACCTTTTCGCCGTGGGAGGGTAGGGACACTGGGGTGGAGGTGGCAATTCCGAGTGGTTGCTTGAATCCCATTAAGTCCTTCTTATTTTATATTAATAACTGCTGTCATTTATTGGGTTCTTATTATATATTCCAGGTGCCATGCTAAACAGTTTAGAGTTAATATCACATTTAATTG
>NW_004443958.1:5606046-5607343 GCF_000243295.1 Trichechus manatus latirostris
TCTCACATACTTTGTGCATGTTGTCAGGAGGGATCAGTCCCTGGAGAAGCACATTATGCTCGGTAAAGCAGAGGGTCAACAAAAGAGAGGAAGACCCTCAACGAGATGGATTGACACAGTGGCTGCAACAATGGGCTTAAGCATAACAATGATGGTGAGGATGACACAGGATCAGGCAGTGTTTCGTTCTGCTGTACATAGTGTCGCTATGAGTCAGAACTGACTCAAAGGCACCTAACAACAACAACATCTTGGATCCCATTCTTTTCTCCACTTTCACAATTCTGGTAATTCTACTGGAAATTGTGTAGAGGTCTCCTATGATCACAGTTAAGGTCTGTTGCATATTTCCTCTCACTCCACTCTTTCCATTACCTGATCTATGGATTTTGGGATGTAAGCTAGCAAGAGTCTCCAGCCTGTCATCTGACCTACAGGTTTTGGATTTGCCAGCCCCTACAATCACGTGAACTTATTCCTTGAAGTAAATCTCTCTTTTTCCATATATGTATCTCCCTCTATATATCACTGATTCTGTTTCCCTAGAGAACCCTAAGACACTCTGGAGCCATATTATTTAAAGCCAACTTCATTCCTTTGGCTTCCAGCTTATGAGAGTCATAAATATGTATGAGAAAAGAGTTGGGTTTCTGACCGTTACAGCATCTATATTTCAGAATCTTCTATACCTGGCTCACTAAGCACCTACTTAAGATAGATAATGAATGCTTTGAGAATAAATGAATTAATGATTATAGTATTATTAGTATAGTATAGTATTACTGCAAAAGAGAAGCTCTGAACGAGCATGACATAGGCATCCAAGAACAACAAATGAGTTACCAACAGGAAAGTAAAGCCAACTTAAAAAAAAAGTTGTCATCCAGTTGATTCAGAGTAGACTCTGTAGGGTATTCAAGGGCTGATTTTTCAGAAGTAGATTGCCATACCTTTCTTCCAAAGTGTTTCTGGGTGGACTTGAACCTCAACCTTTTGGTTAGCAAGCGTTAACCATTTGCACCACTCAGGGACTCGAACACCAACTTAAACCCGTTGGTCGTCGAGTCGATTCCGACTCATAGAAACCCTATAGCAACCCTATAGGACAGAGTAGAACTGCTCCAACTTAGTCCATCTTAAAATATTGTTCATGGCAATATGACTGACCTGGATTCCGAGTCACCCTTTTCACCTCTACCAACATCAAGGCATGCAATCAAATAGACAATTTTGCAAATAGCCTTTGTTTTAAATTTGTTCACCTTCAGTAAGAAGAGTAAAGCCGTGATATGTATGC
>NW_004443958.1:5608233-5616085 GCF_000243295.1 Trichechus manatus latirostris
ACCAAGGATCTTAGAAGAAAAATATCCAAAGGATAACAAGATAAAAATTTCAGGAGAAGAAAAGAAGTAAATGGAATCTATATGAAACAAATATTCAACTTAATAATCAAAGTAAGATATATTAGGAGATACAGTTTCTTTACCCATCATATTAGCAAAGAAGTGAAAAAAATGTCTATGAGAGTAAGGTGAGATAAACATTTTTATATTAGTAGATGAGCATGCAAACAAAACCTTCTGGAAAAAATGGCAAACTTTTATTTTCTATATCTATTCATACATTAATTTGTTCATAAAAGAATTCCAAATTGATTAAAAGGCTGTACAAATACGACAGAGAACTGTAAAAAAGAAAGAAAAGAAACAACGTTGGAGACAATATGTAGTCAAAATCAAAATTAGATTTTAAAATGCATGCCCTGAAGATCTTCACCAAGCTTTTTAAGTCATCTAGTAGTCAACAGGACAAGGAAAACCTTGTATAGAAAAACTTCTGTCCCGTCATAATTCACAGAATCCTTTTCTTGAAATTTCATGCAGGTGCCTCAGCACAACCCAATGGCAGTTACCTTGCTTGCTTTTCAGGACCAGAGAGATGTATCTTGTGACTATCTCCCAAGATGTATAGAATAACTTACTGTATGTAGAATAACTTACTTACTGTTGGGACATTGTGTCTTGTCACTTTGTTGACAAGGTAAGAGAATCTTTGTACAAAGGGATAATTGCATCTTCTTAAGTGGAAGCATAAGGCTGCTTTATTGTTGTACTGAAGTTTAACCACGTGTAGAAGGGTGTACACCTACTCCTCACTTACTATTTCATTATCCAACACTTCGCATTTACAACAATAGACTGTGTTCATTATGAAGATATTATCTCTTAACTTTAAACCCACCCTTCTCTGATTTCCGATGCTGGAGTTGGAGCTCTGTGAACCACATTGCTCCTTGGCCATTTGGATCTCTATGAGGCTCTGCTGTTAGGCATACTAGAGGGAGGGGCTTGAAGGGGAAGAAGGACTTACTCATTCCTGTTTTGTTTCCTGTTCCTGTCGTTCCACTGCAGCTGTTGCTTCCAGTTTGCAGTTGTCCCACACTCCTAGACCCAGCCTCCTTGCAGCAGCTCAGGATGGCAAATACAGCCCAAGCAGCATCTACTCCTCAGACGTCTGAGTCCACGTCCGCAGGGCCCTATTCTCCAAGCATCTAGGTTTTAATAATTCCAACTTCTCTTCCTTCTTCCCCTCGGCCTTAGAGGTGCAGTTACTAACCCCAAAGATATGCTTCTCATCATTCTGCAATCCTACCTTCCTGAATGCCCTGAATGGGCATCTACTTTCTGCCATAATTATATCTCTCAGGAAACATTCTTCCAAGAATAAAATTTGAGAAAAGTCTAAGGTAACTTTCAGTGACTATCTCAGCAAGAGAAAGAAACTACCCAATAGGGACTGTACTAATAAAGTTGCAACAGACTACTTAAGCTTTTTAATTTCTTCACGTTTGCTCTTTTATCCCCTGGATTCTCCATAATAATGAGTAGGAAAACCTTTAAAGGGGAAAGACACTGTGAGCTTGTCTTTGGGGGCAGCAAAGTGTCTAGGGAGATGACTCTACTGTACAGTCTTTCTTGGTGATGTAAAATCCTTAAGGGATTGAATGAACAGTTGCATCATTAAAGAAGAGAAGAAAGTAGACAACGTCCCTGGGGCTTGCTGCAGGGAAGATAAACAGCCCTCCCTGAACTAGAAATGTACCTGAAGAAGAGCAAGGCTGTAATGCTTTTGTTCATCAACATTGGAACTTAGGCTTTGTTTTCCTGGCATTGGAAATAGAAGGACAAGGTTATCTGATACTGTCTCATGACCTGTGTGACACTTTACCAAACCATGAGCTGGAGGCATCAGAATCAATTCAATAAACAGTTATTTGGTTACCTACTATTTCTAAGGTGCAGTACTAGTGTTAAAGAATTTATAATCCAATAAATCAGACCAGACAGGAGCACAAACAAAAACAAAACACAGATTCAAGAGAGGTCCAAGCCAAGTGAAACAGGAGAAATTGATTTCACTGGGAAAGGAATGCCAGGAAAAAATTCATGGAAGGGTATGCACTTAAACTGGGTTTAGAGATAAGATTAGAGGCTGTACCAGCAGAGATTAAAAAACAAAAGCATATAAAATAGAGTAAAAAGTATTAGAAAAGGCCAAGTACGGGTTGGAGAAAAAGTCAGTAACCCATTCTGGACAAAGCATGTAATTTTGGAAAAAATTATTTAAATTCTCTGTTCCTCATTTTCTCACCTATTGAATGGGAATAATGATAATTGGGGGTTGTTGAAGATTCAGTTATATAAGACATAAAGAGCTCAAAATAATACCAGCACATGGCAACCAGTAAATTAATGTTAATTATTATTAGCTGCTTTTCATCCTTGACAATACTATCTTCACCTTCATTAGAGATATGACAATAACTGACACAGTATTAATTTCCCCGTAGGCAGGGTTGGTACTCAGTATAAATGTGAAGTTCACTAACAACTCTCTGAACTTTAAGTAAATTATCGAGCTTTCTCAACTCTGCCAAAGACACAGACATCATCCAAAGGCTAGAAATGTCAAAGATGGCCTACAAAAAAAATCAATATAGGGACTACAAACGTAATATTACTCATCAAAGTGTTGTGTCTCAGAGTGATTTTCTCTTATTTTACGACATCTTAACACAGGGGGTCACCAAGAGTCAGAATCGACTTGATGGCAACCAGCAACAATAGCAAACATAATGATAAACATAATGTGCCTGTTGATGGCCTCTGCAGAGCTGGTGACTGGTTGGAGCATCTCTGAGGCAGAGTAAGGGACTGAACTACTATTGTTCTCACTGGTGCTTTGATTGGATGAAGGAGCTGGTTGTGGATTGGATCTCATCTCCACTCTAGAACAAACACACACACATACACACACTGATGCCCCTTTATATTATGGGCTTGTCTCATGACACATTTCTAGATCCACTGTGAACCCAATTTAGGTGGAGGCACCAAAAGTTACCTAAATGATTTAAACATAGAATTCAGGCAATGCAGTGAGTTTTTTGTGCTGCTGTTGTTATAGAAAAAGATTTGCTCAGTTCTCCCAAATGCTGTACCTTTAGCCAACACTAATTAACTTACTTGAAATCTGTCCACCTGTGCAGTTTATTTTATTTGGTTTTGGCTACAAAGAGCTGAGTGGTCATAAAGACTGCAAACTCTGTCTTCATTTATTTTGAGTATGCAGTTTCACAACAATGAGGGAAAAAAAGTAGCTCAGGATAGAATATAAATGTGAGAGTTGTAGACATTTCGAAGAAAATTTAAAATGAATTATTTGGTTAAAAGGGGCAAGAGTAATCATTTCCAACATTTTTTTCTTTTTATGAGAAGTAACACTTTTTTTTAAAAAAAGTAACATCTATCGAGTTCCTAATACATTGTATGTACTGTGTCAGGGGCTACACATACATTCTTACATGTTTTCATCAAAACAACCATATTTAACAAACCAGGGAACTGAGTTTGGGAGAGGTTAAATTCCTTAGGTGATATTAATCACTCAGTAGACAGTACAGACAGAATGCTAGTAATTAAACCGTTATTAGTTACAGAAAGTATATTTGGTTATACGTTATATAACTTCAGAAAAGTCGGTTGCTTCTTAGTATTTATTGTGATGGCATTTGATAGTTACAAAACAAAGCAAAACAGAAAACTTCTTTTATCCTGACATTTAAACTAACCACGAAAAAATATGATGTCTACAGAATATTTCTTAAATATTATTTCATGATATAAAGCTGCACATGGGGGACAAGAATCTCAAGCCCTGAAATAACACGAGGAAAAATTATTTATCTCATGGTTACTCCCAACATGGTGCTTAAGAAATGGCTTTGAATTGCAATTTCAAAATCACTGTGGTTTGGCTTATTTTCTTTCTTGAATCTTTTCAATTCTATACTGACTTGCCAAACATATCACTTCAAATAAAAAGAATGAAAATCCATTCTATCCATGTTTATGCGAAGTTTAATTTCTCCTGCTTCCACAACTGCATTCCCAAATGCCTGGACCACAGAATGGAGGAAGTGAAGGACCCATGGGACTCAGATAATGCTTTCATGAGCTTTCCTATCTGGAGAAATGGTTTTATAATGGCGTTCAGCTACACCAAACTGATAATTCGTTGGCATGGATGCAGTCATTCTTTCTTATCTGGTTCCTAAGATAAGCTCTGAATTCTCACCCATGGCCACACCATTGCTCACTTAGTACTCTGTTCTTTCTGGTTATGGAGGCAAGTTTCATTCTAAAATTATTTCAAAGCAACATTAACTGGTGGAGTATCGTCTATGCAGGCACTGTGCTAGACACTTAGGATGCTGATGTTGTTGGTTGCCATCCAGTAGGCTCTGACTCATGGTGACCCCATGTACAACAGGATGAAACATTGCCTGGTCCTGTGCCATCTTCACAAATGTTGGTGTGCTCAATTCCAGTGTTGCTGTCACTGTGTATTTTGAGTGCCTTCCAACCTAGGGGGCTTATCTTCAAGCACTGTATTGAGAAATATCCTGTTGTGATCCTTAGGGTTTTATTTGGCTAATTTTCAAAAGTAGATCACCAGGCCTTTCTTCCTAGTCTGTGTTAGTCAGGAAGCTCTGCTGAAACCTGTCCACCATAGGTAACCCTGCGGGCATTTGAAATACCAGAGACACTGAGGATACAGACATGAAAATGAAGCAGCGCCTGTTCTTAAGGAGCTCACATTCCCTAAGCAGGAAAATAAAATCATTACGATACCCTGTGATACATGTAACAATAGAGAGTAGCCCAGAAAAAGAGAAAAGTTGGGATCATGGGCAATGGTTTTGAGACTGAGGAATCTTAAAAGAACAAAACAGATTATGGGATTAACAGCAGATGAAGGGACTTGCTGATCTGCAGAAAAATGGCTTTAATGTCCACTTCTAGGGAAAGCTTAGCTCTTATTGTCCGTGGAGTCCTACGTGGGGGAATTTTAAAACTTCCAGATGCGATTTAGGGATAAGTTAATCTTAACTTGAAGCATCAGCAACAGAGGACATAGTTCTTCTTTATAAAATCTTTCTGTAGACATTGATTTGGGAAGAGTGTGAAAAATGTGACAGATCTTCAATTTATAAAAGGAACAGCCCTTTGTATGTGTTATTTTAATCACGTAATTTGGCATGCATACCTGAGAAACACCAGATGGACCTTGCTGGAGAGAGCAAGTCTTTTGCATGCATTCTTTCTCTTCTTTTAAAATAGTTTACAAATAAATATTAATAAACTCTAAAAAAGAGCATTTAACCATCAACAAGATCCCCTTTCTCTTGCCCCTGGCTTAATTCGGTGGTTAAGCACTCAGCTGCTAACTGAAAGGTCTGAAGTTCGAACCCACCAGTTGCTCCACAGAAGAAAGATGCAGCAGTCTGCTTCCGTAAAGATTTACAGCCTTGGAAACCCTATGGGGGCAGTTCTATTGTGTCCTGTAGGGTCACTAGGAGTTGGAATTCGACTCGATGGCAATGAGTTTTTTTAATCATAAAGTAACCATACTCCTTTAGGAACTTCAATTCAGCTTTCTAATTATCTGTGTGCCTCAAGGTCTTTCTGTCAATGGGACAGAGTTAGACTGATTTCCAAAGGAGGAAACCAAGCAGGCAGAGGAGAACCAGGAGGAAATGTAACGAGAAAGGCTCTAAACCATAATTTAGTTCCGACTTAACAGACCAGCATCTGGAGTCAGCCTCCCTGATTGTGAATCACACCTTCACCATTTATTGGTTAATTGACCTTGGGCCACTTACTTACTGAAGCTCTAGTTCTCTCGTCTATGTGGGCCTAATAACAAAACCTACCCCACTGAGTTGTCATGAGCAATAAATGAGAAAAGCCATGTAATATAACTCAGCACAGCACCTGGAATAAAGTAAGTACATAAAAAAACCAGTTGCTCTTGAGTTATCTCTGACTCACAGAGAAACTGTGTGTGTCAATTGTGCTCCATAGAGTTTTCAATGCCTGATTTTCAAAGTAAATCTTCAGGCCTTTCAGGTGCTTTTTGGTGAACTCTAACCACCAATCTTTCCATTAGCAGCTGAGCACATTAACTGTTTGCACCACCCAGGAATTCCAAAGTAAGTGTATACTAAATATTAATTATTCTTCATTATTTACAAAAACAAACAAAAAAAAAACCCAGTGTTGAAGTCATTGCTCTGCCATTTGCTACTGTACTCAGATAGTGAATATCTTTCTCTCTAAAGTGGAGGGATTAATCATTGTTTAAGTCTCTTCAGACAAGCTCAAGTCTCTTTAGCACACCTACGTTCCTTCCCCCACCTTCCAATATCCCCACTGTCATCTCCTGTAATGGTCCATTCTTTAATGACTTTTTTTTTTTCTATTTAATTTAAATTCATTTAGGGAACATAAATAAGTTATGATGTGGAGGTGGCACCATTTTTCTCAGATAAAAATACTAAAAATGGCCTCGAAAACAAAAACAACAACAACAACAACAACAAAACACCTTTCCTAGAGTCTCTGTGGATGGATGTGGGACACAAGGCTATTTATCAAATGTAGAGTTTACATATGTAAATTTTGCAAGGGTAAAAATATTCCTAAAGCAGGATATATGGCTTAAGCAAAAGTGTAGAGTCATAGTTGTAGAATTTTATGATTTGAAGTGATCATAAAGAGTAGCAAGTCTAATATCTTCAGCTTACAATCCAGACAGCTAAAATCTGAAACAGTGAGTAATTTTTTAAGGATATAAAGCCAGTTAATGTGCTATAGGACTCTTTTACAAGTCTTTTGAGGTGCAGCTGAGTGGCCTCCTGCAGGGCCCAGAATGTGCTAATGAAACCCACACAGTGCCAGTGTCCTAAAGAAAACAAGTGGACTGAGGGACAAGAGCTGTTTCTGCAGCTATGGTCCAGACTAGAGAGAGACCCCTGACACAGTGGGGAGGTTGAGGTTAGTCTACCTTCCCTTCATCCAAGTGGTTCTGGTAAAACTGTAAACCAGAGTGGATAGGCATGGTGAGCCAAATCCGTCTACATTCATCAGTTAAAGAGCATATGACTCATTCAAGACCATAAGAATTCTCCCAATTAAATTTGGGAGAGAGAAATTCTCTTTCCTCCATCCATGATGCTGCCTGATTGGGGTTGCCAGCAACCAATTTTTCCATCACACAAAGAGAGTCTCTCCATAGTTGAAGAGAATGAAACCAATAGGTTTATTAAAAAGAAAAAGAAAAGCAAACATAGGCAATATTAAGCAGAGCTAGAAGATGGTGAGAATGTATCTGACGATATAGTTTGGGCACCTGGATCCCACCATAATAGAAGTCCATCCTCCCCTGGACTTCCTACCACAGAGCCAATAAATTACCTTTTCGGTCTGAATGGGTCTAAGATGGTTTCTTATACTTGCAACAGAAAGGGTCCCAATGCAAGTACTTATGAGTCTGTTTCATCACACATAGTAAATACTTGAACCCAATGCTAAATTATTAAAGCCTTTATGTCAAAACCATAAATTTTACAGAGAAAAGTCTTACATCAGAGGCAACCGGAACTGGCAGTCTCTAAAGTTTTAAAAAATCATCTAAAATGAGGAATTATAAAATGATATATAACTTAAACATTTTATTTTAATTTAAAAATGTAAGTGTACATTAATTACCCATCCTTGATGTAGAAGCCTTTATCTTTGAGAATGGGTCAAATGATTTGTCATTCTTGGATAACTACACTCATGATGAATC
>NW_004443958.1:5617149-5618745 GCF_000243295.1 Trichechus manatus latirostris
GCAACAAAAAAGTATATATTTTCTCTCTTGCTTTCACTGAGCTTATGTGTAGCAAGGGAGTGTATTAGTTAAGAATTACATTTGGCTGCTAGTAACAGAGAGTAGGGACTCCGTGTGAGGTGCAAACAGTTAACATCCTAGGCTGCTAACTGAAAGGTTGGAAGTACGAGTCCACACAGAGGTGCCTTGGAAGAAAGGCCTGGCCATCTACTGAAAAATCAGGCCGAATCAACTTGATGGCAACTTTTTTTTTAAACAGAGAACGGAAATAAAAGTATTTAAACAAATTAAGTGTCTATTCTCTCACATAACTTAGAGCCCCAGAGTTTTGCAGTCCAAGACTAGTATGTTCATGCAAGGCAATAGTCTGAAGCCAAGGCTTCTTCTGTCATTCTGCTTCATTATCCTAGTATGTGACATCCACCTTCAAAGTTGCCTTATGAATCAAGTCGGCTGCTGGAGCTCCACCCATCAAAACCAAATGCCAAATTGCAGGGAGGAGAAAGGTGAATTAAAGGGGCATGTATCCCAGTGAATTAACACTTTCAAAATCTTACTCTACATTCCATACACAGGCGTACTTCATTTTATCGTGCTTTGCAGATATTGTGTTTTTTTCAAATTGAAAGTTTGTGGCAACCCTGCGTCAAGCAAGTCTATCGGTGCCTTTTTCCCAACAGCATGTGCTCACTTAATGTCTCTGTGTCATATTTTGGTAATTCTGGCAATATTTCAAACTTTTATTATTACTATATCTGCTACAGTGATCTCTGATCAGAGATCTTGGAGGTTACTATTGTAATTGTTTTGGGGTGCCACGAACCACATCCATGTAAGACGGCAAACTTAATCGATAAATGTGTGTATTCTGACTGCTCCACCGACCAGCCATTTCCCCATCTCTCTTTCTCTCCTCCACTGACCAGCCATTTCCCCATCTCTCTTTCTCTCCTAGGGTGTCCCTATCCCCTGAGGCATGAAAATATTGAAATTAGGCCAGTTAATAACCCTACAATGGGCTGTAAGTGTTGAAGTGAAAGGCAGAATCAAGAGTCTCGTGTCTCTCACTTTAAATCAAAAGCTAGAAATGATTAAACTTAGTGAGAAAGACATGTCGAAAGCCAAGATAAAGCAAAAGCTAGGCCTCTTGCACTAAACAGCCAAGTTTGTGAATGCAGAGGAAAAGTTCTTGAAGGAAATTAAAAGTAGGAGCTCTGGTGGTGCAGTGGTTAACAGCTCAGCTGCTAACCAAAATATTGGCAGTTCAAATTCCCTAGATGCTCCTTGGAAACCCTACGGGGCAGTAATACTCTGTTCTATAGGGTCACTATGAGTCAGACTTGACTTGATGGCAATGGTTTGGTTACTCCAGTGAACACACGAATGATAAGAAAGCAAAACAGCCTTACTGATGATTTGGAGAAAGTTTTAGTGGTCTGGACAGATCAAACCAGCCACAGCATTCCCTTAAGCCAAAGCCTAATACAGAGCAAGGCTCTAACTCTTCAATTTTATGAAGGCTGAGAGGTGAGAAAGCTACAGAAGAAAAGGCTGATGCTAGCAGAGGTTGGTTCATGAGGTTTAAGGAAAGAAATC
>NW_004443958.1:5620393-5622467 GCF_000243295.1 Trichechus manatus latirostris
TGGGGTACTTCTAGTTCTACTCTGTCCTGTAGGGTTGCTATGGGTTGGAATTGGACTTGAGCATATTGGGTTTGGTTTTTTTCATTGAGAAACGAAAAAATTTGTGTGACTCACTTTATTGTGATATTCACTTTATTGCAGTAGTCTGGAACTGAACATGCAATATCTCTGAGGTATGCCTGTAACTTTTTTGTTTATACGTCATTGGCGAGAATTTAATTTGATGGCCACACCTAGCTGAAAAAAACAAAAAAGGCTGGGAAATGTCTTCTTTTAAACAGAATCATTGCCACCCAATGAACTTGGATTCTGTTATGGAGGAAAAGAAACACATGGATATTGAGGGGCCACCAGCAAGCTCTTCCACAGGGAGATACAAGCTAAACTGTGTGAAACTCCAAAACCTTCATGAGGATTTGAGACTAAAAGACAGGAACCCATTTAAAAATAATTAAATACTAAGCTGAGTGCAAAAGAAATTTAATAGGAAAGAACACAGCCCTTTAATATAAAGCAGAGTATTGAGTGAGCATAGAATAAAAAGTTTCCAAAATCCCATTATTGCCTTACCTATTCCAAAAGTGTCTTCATCAGTATAGAGCTTTCATGCATTTTTCTCAATTAAAATTTTAAAGTTGAGAAGCCACATTAGTACTAAAAGCAAGGCACAAAGCATTTGGGATGAAAAGGTGCCGCACGTCATGCATTTTTCTGAGTCATGGCTGCAACAGGTTCCCTCCAGGTGTGGATTTCTGGCACTATTTTACCACACGCATAGCCCAGAGAACAAAATTCCAAAGCTTCTGACTGAATTGGAGCCTCCAAGAACAATAAGCACCACGTTTGTCTCGCTGCTTTCCTCCCTTTAGACAGTCCTTTTCCTTGTTAATAAGCATTTTTTGATTTCTTAACTGCGCAATAAGCCTTCTCAGATCACTAATTACTACCCCTCTCTGTGGTAACACGTGCAAGGAACAGCTCCATTTCAGCTCTTGACAAACTTGTGAAAATGAAACAACACCATATTTTCTCACTGATATCATCCTGCTTCTAGTGACAGATCTGAAATGCCTGTGCATGTTAAATTTGGTGTTAAAAAAAAAAAAAATTTAACTGGCGCTCAAACTGTTGGAAATTCTGTGGAGGCCCTGACTTGTAAGATGATGCGGCTTTTTGTTTTGACAATTCTGGTTTCTTCTCCCTCCTCTAGGACTTTAGAAACATGGATGGTGTTAAGAGTGAAAGATTTTTCATCCTCCCCTTAGATCTACAGTTCACACGTTATGGGGCACAATCCCTTTGCTTTGTTTCGCGACACAACCTCCCTTTCACCTTCTGTGGCAGGAATTCATTGTTTTAATTTCAATTAATTTTGTTTTGACAATCTCTTGACACTACTTTATGACTGAAGACACCCTGGGGTGTGGCAAAATGAGAACTGTGAAGTATTACTCTCTATGTAGGGCTGCAATCTACTCAACAGCAGTGGGTTTGGTTTTTTATGTTCAAAGGAAATGGAGTAGCTCCTTTATGAAAAGGCCCAGATAGAAAAGAGTAGAATGCAGAGTTGTGAGACTGAAAATTCTCCAACAGGTTATTAACTCTACCTTCCTTAGTGGAAATTTTGGAAGAAAAAGTTGTGGCTGATGGAGAGTGGTGTGAAGTCTTAGAAAAACTCAAAAATTCTTGCTTATTTTTCAATTTTTAAAGGAGTTTTTTCTTTCCTTTTTAATGAAAAAATTAAAAAAAGGAAGGTTTCCAAAATTTTTAACTATTTGGGAAGGGGCTGGTAAGGGGATGTTAATATCTACAATCTTGAACCTGCATGGTGTAGTAAAATCATTTTCAAACTCCCCCTTGGGACCTCTTAGCCAAGTAGAATGTGTTATGGGCTTCAAAGGAGAGACCACCATCCTGGCATGGACCAGAGCAGATAGATAGATAGATACATACGTACATACATACTTACTACATACACTGTTGTTTTTGTTGTTGGATGCCATCAAGTCGGTTCCGACTCATAGTGACCCTATGTACAACAGAACGAAACTGCCTTGTCCTGCGCCATCCTCAC
>NW_004443958.1:5623353-5624264 GCF_000243295.1 Trichechus manatus latirostris
CAAAGCACACTCAGGAAAACGCTCCATGCTTCCAGGCCCTGGAGGAAGCTTGGCCAATATTCAAATCCAAGTAGCCCTGGAGACAGATACACAAGCAGAGGGAACTGTTCTGTAGAGGCCAGTGACCCTCCAACCATAACAAGGAGAAAGAGCATGGTAGATATTATTCCCATAGGAAAGGACTATGCAGAATATGGGTACTTCTAGAACAGTTACATTCAGTTATTTATCCATCCAGTCATCCAACCAGTGTTTATGGAGCACTCAGCACATGGCAGTCCTGTAAGAGACACTGGGGAAATGCAAAGATGAAGACAGAATCATAAAACATCCACGTTTTACAGGTGAAGGCATACTCATAAACAGAATAACATGTCAACTGCAGTGATGGGGATGTGTATGGTTTGCTATAATTGCACAGAAGAAAGGCCCAAAATCCAGTCTGTAGTAAGTCATAGAAGGCTTTCTGAAGGAGCTAATACTTAAATAGACTCTTAAAGTGAGCAAAAATGAGATGAATGAAAGGATCTGAAAAAAATTGGTGACAATATCATTCCAGGAAGGGAAAAACTATACAGATGATGAACAGCATAGTCAGGGACGAGGACAACAAAAGGACTATTGCTCATGAAAAACCTACCAAGTGATTGATTCTCTGTCTTATCCTCTGTGAGCCAGGGTGAGGATAAGATGTATGTGGTGAATGAGATTGTGTGCTCTGGGAGATTACTTCCACCTGAGCAAGGAAGAAAAACTCTTCCTTTTTTTTTTTTTTTCCTTTATCCATAAAGGGCAAATGGGTAGCAAAACCCATTCCTTGGCTCTGTTACAGGCTTTATCTTTCTAAATGCTATGTCTGACACTTTTTCACTTAAAAACTGATCATCTGGTTTTCTGGGATGGCATACAGT
>NW_004443958.1:5626183-5626739 GCF_000243295.1 Trichechus manatus latirostris
TAACAGAAAACTGTCAATGTCATCAGCACTCCCAGCAGCTGAGGGAACTGCCTCAGCTAGACAAAGCCTCCTTAAGGCCACATACCCTCTCCCAGAGTAGCTCACATTCAAGGATTGATTGACAGGAGAGTAGAAAAGCCAGTCCCTCCTGGCCCAACTCAGAAAAACTCTGAAAAGGTATCTCATCTTCAGAGCTTCCTGAGGGGTTGACTGAAGCTTTCGTTGGATCTGCATTATCAATTTCTCTGCCCAGTTCTGCTTCTTTCACCTGCCTTCTGCAGGTGTTGATCAAAGAATATCCCCCAATATACAATTAGCATTCTAATCTCTATCTCAGAGACCACTTCCTGGAGAATATAACCATAATAGTGGCAAGAAGTAGTCTAAGAAAGCAGATACTTAAATGTGATTTTGGAACTGGATTACCTGGATGTCAATGAGGACCCTATCACTGGTGGTAGGTGGAGCACAGATAGGTCTTTATACAAGGTAGCAGTGCAAAATTTTCATTGGTTATCTTAGATATCTAGTGCTGCTATAACAGAAATACCACAAG
>NW_004443958.1:5633442-5634645 GCF_000243295.1 Trichechus manatus latirostris
CATCTGTAGAATGGGGATAAAATAAATTACCTGTACCACAGGATTGTTATAACACTTAAAAGTGTCAATATTCATAAAGCTGTTCAAATAGTACTAGGTACATAGCAGAGACCCAATAAATGTTAAATATTTTACATTATAATTATTTGGTTACTTGCCTTCTTTTCCTCTCCCAACTTTACACCTTCTCAGAAGACTGGGAGCTCTTGAGGTCAAGGACTCTGCCTATAATTGCTCTAGATGAGGCATCATGGAAGAAGCATAGGCTTGGGGTAACACAGATATGGATTTATATATTAATTATGTTACTAATCAGAAGTTACTTCTCTTAACCTTGTTCTCTGTGTTTATTTATTCATCCATCAAACGTTTATCATCTCCCCTGATAGCATAAGCTTTATAAAGGCAGGGACCACGTTCACTCCCAGGGCCAACATAATGCCTGGTTGCATGGTGGGCAACTGATAATTTTTGGCTAAAGATATGTATGAATGAACAAGCACCTAGTATTTGCCATGCACTGGGTGTTGCAATCTAGGATATGATGAGGAATAAGGCACAATCTTATGCCTCCCAGAGTCTGTAATAAGGAAACAAAAATAATAATGACTACTCCTAGCGTGATTATGGAACTTCAAGGAGACATTGTATGAAAAGCTTAGCAGAGTGCCTGGCATATAGTAAGAGGCTTCATGGTTGGGGTCCCAACAATGGCCTAACAAAAGTACATATATTTCATATTTAATATGACAGAATATTAGTATTTTGAAGTAGTATATCAAAAAGATATTAGACCAGAGCAATAAGGCAAGAAAGGAAATAAAGAGTATCCAAACTGCAAAGCAAGAAGTAAACCTCTCTCTTTTTGTAGAAGACATGATCCTATACATAGAAAATCCCAGAGATTTCACAAGAAAGCTACTGGACCTAATAGTAGGATTCATCAAAATGGCAGGCTACAAGATCAACACACAAAAATCAGGGTTCCTTTACACTAACAAGGAGAACTCTGAAAAAAGGAAATCAAGAAAACAATACAATCTGCAATAGCTCCCAGAAAGATAAAGTACCTAGGAATAAACCTAACCAGGGATCTAAAAGACCTATACAATGAAAAATATAAAACACTACTGCAAGAAACTAAAAGAGACCTACATAAATGGAAAAATATTTCATGTTCATGGATTGGAAGACTTAACATTG
>NW_004443958.1:5636471-5638266 GCF_000243295.1 Trichechus manatus latirostris
GCAGCATTATTCACAATAGCAAAAAGATGGAAACAACCTAAGTGCCCATCAATAGATGAATGGATAAACAAAATGTGGTATATACCTACAATGGAATATCACGCAGCTATAAAGAATAATGATGAGTTATTCATAACATAACATGGATGAATCTGGAGGACATTATGCTGAGTGAAAAAAAGGACAAATATTTTATGATCCCACTTTTATAAAAAGACAAAAATAGGTATACATACAGAAACCAGGGATAGGAGGGAGAGGAAGGGGGAATCACTCTCCAGACAGTAGACACTTGTTATTTTTGGTGATGGGAAAGGCAATACGGAATGTGGGTGAAGTGTGCACACACAACTTGACCAAGGTTAATGATGACACTAAGAAGTACATAAGAATAAGCGACATTATTGGTAAATGCTATAACATACGCAATTCTGAAACAACAGCAGAAACAACCAAAAAATATGTGAGTGGTTATATAGGTAGATATGTATTCATTATGTGTATAGGAATGTATATGTGTGTATATACATGTGCATGTATAGGTGTATCTGT
Source organism: Trichechus manatus latirostris (assembly GCF_000243295.1). Taxonomy (NCBI): domain Eukaryota; kingdom Metazoa; phylum Chordata; class Mammalia; order Sirenia; family Trichechidae; genus Trichechus; species Trichechus manatus. The sequence goes on from NW_004443958.1 coordinate 5,637,024, forward strand.
AGGCATATGCAGATACATGTTTGTGTGCACTGCATACATTCATACATATAATAAAGCACATCAGGGCACAGTCATGGATACTTCCCAGACATAACCAAATACCTCACAAGATTGGTTTAATGGGTTTGAAGGCTTAGGACCATAGTCTCATGAGACAACTTGGTCAACTGGCATAACATAGTTCATAAAGTTTATATTGTACATCTTAGTTTGGTAAGTAGCCTCTGGGGTCTTAAAAGCTTGTGAGAAGCCATCTAGGATACAACTATTGGTCTCTACTTGTCTGGAGCAAAAGAGAAAGAAGGAAACTAAAGATTCAAAGAAGAAACTAGTTTACAGGACTAATTGCCTACATGAACCACAGCCTCACATATCCTGAGACCAGAAGAACTAGATGGTGCTTGGCTGCCGCTACTGAGACAATTCTGACCAGGGACACAATAGATGGTCCCAGATAGAATGGGAAAAAATTGTAGAATAAAACTCACAATCTTAAATAAAAAAAAAAGTCCAGACTTACTGGACTGGTAGAGACTAGAGGAATCCTTGAGACTATCGCTCTGAGATACCCTTTAAACTTTGAACTGAAACCACTCTCGGTGGTCACCTTTCAGCTAAATAACAGACTGGCTCATAAAAAAATGAACAATATAATCCATGAGTACTGGCTCCTTTAGGAAAAAAAATCATCTATATGAGACCAGATGGTCAACATTTACCCTAAAGCAAAGAGGAGAAGGCCGAGGGTGGGGAGGGGAGGGCAGGGAAGCTAGATTAATGGAAACAGAACAACCAGAATGGAAACAGTGAGAATGCTGACACAATGTGGTAAATGTAATTGATTTCACTGAATAATATGCATAGAAATTGTTTAAAAAAAACTAATTTGTTGTGTAAACTCTCACCAAAAACACAATAAAATATTTAAAGAAAAAAAGAAGTTGCAATTCTGATGAAAAAAAAAGATATTAGAGGCAGAAATGCATCATTTAGTTTGTATACCCAATTTAGGGAAAAAAAAGGTAAATCAAGTAACATTTGAGTAACTTAAGAATTGCAGTATCCTGAATGTCTGCCTTGGGCATTGTACTCTTTTAAGAACTATCTATGTGGGATCAAACTGACATCAGCAACTCCAAAGATTAGAAACGGAACTTAAGGGACAGTGAGTTTATGCTAACGGGGGAGGAACGATTCAGAAAAAGAGGGTGAGAATAGTTGCTAAACTTGAAGAATGTAATCA
>NW_004443958.1:5638780-5641695 GCF_000243295.1 Trichechus manatus latirostris
ATCAAATGACTCATCAGATTTATTTGCTGTTGATCATTCATTTGTTGCTATTTCTAGACCATATATAGTGGAAGGAGAGGAAAGGTCATGTTGAAATCAGAAATTTACAAAGCTGGTTAGTTGAACATACTGAAAGGGAGTTTCTCTCAAGGTGCAGTGGAAGTAAGCGTGGCTTCAATAATCACTGAGGTTGTGGAACTTCTAGAATTTTCCTCTTGGCAATACTGCCATAGCTACACAATTTGAAGAGTTCTGTGTCGTCTCTTTTTTAATTACCCAATAGATTTTTAATGGCATCGCAATTTACTGCTGAACGGTTAAGATGGCGTCTCTTATCCTGGTGTGAATCTAACCAAATGTTATCTGGCTGAGGGAATCATGGAATCATAGAATTTCAGAGTTGGAAGTGTCTCAAAGTTCATGTAGTTCTCATTCTGCGCTAAGCATTGGGGGGAGTGAGGAATTTTATGCATTTGTGAACCTGAGAGACTCTTATGATTAGGATGAAGGGGACGTCATCAACTGATTAAATTAAATATTAAGAGCATTATAATGAGTGAACTATTGGGCATGTTAGAAAATGCTACTCTTAGTTCTCCACTAGAGTTATTGGCACTTTTTCTGCAAATGTTTTCAAATTACAGAAAGAAGTATTTGCTGAGAGTGGATCCAAGTACCTGTGTTTATTTCCAGGGCCAGCCGTTACATTAGCAATGTTAAAACTTTGATTATAGGGTTGAACATTGAGATCTCTTCCCACCTATACAAAGCTGGGAAAAAAAAAAAATGGAGTTGGCTCAAGCATAGAGTATGAAGGCTTTTCCATGTGCATTTGACTCCTGTAAAACAGTAATTTCTGTGACAATTTAGAGCTTTTCAAATTTCTCTTTGCAGTAAGCTGCTGTTGAATTCAGCTGAGGTCAAGAATTTTGTGCAGAGGTTATGCATTCATTCAACTAGGATTTATTGAATAATTATCATATGTTAGGCCCTGTAATACAGACATGAATAATCATATCATAAGTAGTATAGAAATAGGAACAATGGAGTCACAGCAAAGAAGGTGAGTAGGGCCACCTGTAGGAGAGGCAGAGGAAAATAATTTTGAACAGTCTTCAAGGATGAAAGGAAGCTTTCCTGGTGAAGAAGTGGGGGAAGGTATTCCACACAGATTTTTATTGTTATCATTAACAGCTAACATTTATGGAGTGCTTTCTATGGGCCACTTGCTGTGCTAACAGCTTTATGTGCATTTGCCTAGCTCATCCTCATAACCCCACATGGTAGGTAATATTTTTACCCCATTTTTTTTTTATTGTGGTAAATACATAGGTAACAAAGCATTTGCCATTTCTACAACCTTCACATGTACACTTGAATGACATTAATTATGTTCATCATGTTACCCCATTTTTTTAATGGATGAGGGAACTGAGAAATTCAAGAGATCAAGTTCATATAGCTAGTGAGTGACAGACAGTCTGTATTGGAACCCTGGTCCTTCCGACCTTGAATGAAATATCCCCTGTGATGGTTAAGATTGTATGTCCATTATTCTCAGTGTTTTAGCAGTTGTATAATGTTGTGATCACTTCCCTGTTGAAATTTGATATGTGATCACCCCCATGATGGAATCAGCTGAGTGGTATTGGCAGAGGCGGGGTCTGTGGCAGCCTACTGCCCCCTCAGTTTTCATCTCTCTGTCTTCCATCGGTTACTTTCTGCCTGCTCACCTTGTCAAGGTTTTTGGCTTATTCCAGACTCAGCAGCTGCCTCTTGTTGTCTCACATCCAGTTCTTGGGACTTGAGCTAGCATCTTACCTGTTGATCTTGGAATTTGTTTATCTTCTCAGCCTGCAAGCAAGAGTTCGGTTCCCCAACCTGCTGATCTTGGGTTCGCCAGCCCCTGCAGCTACGTGAATTAGGAGAAACCTAGTGGTCTTGTCTGCTGATCTTGGAATTTGTTGACCTTCACAGTCTGTGAGCAGGAGCCCCTTTCCCACCTGCCGACCTCGGGTTCACCAGCTTCTGCGGCTCCATGAATTGGGAGAGGCCTCCACCCTGATCCACGGACTTGGGACGTTTTAACCTCTACAGTTGCGTGAGCTGTTTCCTTGATATAAATCTCTCTCTGTATATATTTATACGCTTTATTGGTTTTGCTTCTCTAGAGAACCCAGCCTAAGACATCCCCCAAAATGATTCTATTCCCTTTTCTGGTTTGAAGCTTACTCAACAATCTAATCATCATACAGTTTCACAAGTCTATCATTAGTGAAACAAGGTTGTCTTTGAATAGCAAACCTCAGTATTCCAGCCACTAGATGGGTATTACAAATTTAAAATATGGACCTTTTTATCAGTTGCTCTCTTCTAGACAAACTGCATTTCTGGTTTGTAAAACCGAGCACCAGAGGCTGAACTGGGCTTTGAGCTAGGTAATGAGGCTTGGAGAAACCCCTAGTTGAAGACTTAGAAGGGATTTCAAAGAAGGCATTAGTGATTCAAAGGCAGAATTCCCACTTCCACGCAGGAGACGTGAATTCCATTACTGGACAATGCACCTCATGCGCAGCCACCAGCCGATTAAGATAGACTTAGGAAGAAAGGCCTACTTCCAAAAATCAATGGTCCTAACTGCAACCGATCATAGGGATGGAGCAGGACGGGGAAATGTTTCATTCTACTGTGCATGGGGTCACCATGAGTTAGGAGCCAACTTGCAGGCAGCTAACAACTAAAACAACATGGGAATTCAAGGCAGGTCATGAAGCAACTTGTCTGGAGACAGGTTACCAAATCAAGTCAAAGCAAGAATTGACAAGAAAGCCAATATAGAAAGTTCAAGAAAGAAATGCCACAAGAGATGTGAGTGATCAAAAAAGGTAAGGCATGGAAGAACACTCTGAGCCTCT
>NW_004443958.1:5642434-5644546 GCF_000243295.1 Trichechus manatus latirostris
TTGAGGAGAGGGAGTAGCGTGTGCTACTTTAGGTATGGAAGTCAGGGAGAACCTCTTTGAGAAGATGTCATTTGATAATGATCCTTAAAGGATGAGAAGGAGTCCATCATGCCAAAGTTCAGGGAAAGAAAGTTCTAGGCAGAAACAACAGCAAGAGCAAAGGCTCTGAAGTGGTAGCAAACTTTGTGTTCAAAGAGTAGATATTTGGATTTGGCTAGGAAATGATGCAAAGACCATGGAGCTCCTTAAGGAATTTCTCCATATTAGATAAGTACCTATCAGGCTCAGAATTTCCAGAAGGCACTGAGACTTTGGATCAATAGTTTTCCAAGCAGCTATATTCTTTTGGAAGCTAACAGTGAAGCATTCATGGATACTAAGCTAATCTCTTCCTTCCCACTTTGGTGTCAAAATGTCCATTCCCATATGTTCTGATTGTTTTTCCCAGAAAAAGTAGCAGTGGTTAAGGGACAGTGCCTGGAGTCACAGAGGTTAGCTTTTAATTTCCACTCTCTGCCGGATAATAGATGTATCACCTTGGAGAATTTACTTAAATTTTCTAGGCAGTCTTCTTTCTCCTCCTTTCTTTCTTTTTCTTCTTATTTATTTAAGAAGCTATTGTGCACTAGCTCTCCTACTCTTGTCCTCAAATCTGACTCCAGATACGGTTACAGCAAACAGTTCTTGTGGTCTTGACTCACTGAGAACATCTCTCCTTAGGCACTCATCATGCATCTTTCATTTGCTGCCCCAAGTCTTCTCTGACATGATGGCATGACAAACTGGAGGAAGAATGCTCCGCACTCATGTGCATCCTGGAATCATAGAAATTAATGACACCAGAGCACTCTTCGACCAATGAATGGAGGAACCTGAGAATCTTGAAACTGTAGATTCTCCTAAGCCCTCCAGGCTGGCAGAAACATTCTCCCACCCAGGGGTGGGTTATCTAATAGGCAAGGTAAGCACGGTGCTTAACTTGCTTACCAGATCATCCTCAGTGAACAATTTCACATTTTTTCACTACATGAAAGATTTTGCATCTAGGTATGTCTGGCATCTATCTCTCTCCCAACCCCACAGCACCTTCCTACAGAATCAAAGCCTCTTTTCAAATTTAAAATCCCTGACAGGGATAGATGATCCAGTGAGCAAGGTAAGCACATACTTACTTGTGCTTAATTCCTAATCTGTAGTAAACAATTTCACATGGGTTTCATCAGATGTGGTGAAAAACATATGAAGTTGTTTGCTACAGATTAGGAAGTAAGTACAAGTAAGCTTGTGTTTGCTTGCTCATTGGGTCATCTGTCCCTGCTCCCACCCAACTTATTAGAGGAGAAGGACCATTACCTAAATACTTTTCAAAGGCCTCAACTGAGGAAGATGCCTTGCAAGGTGATGCTTTTCCTCTTCAAGATCCACTACCACTACCCCTCCTTTCCTGCAGACCAATAACGTGGGTCTGATCTCAGCATAGCCTGAGCAGGGACTCAGATTTTTTTTTTAATTGTGCTTTAAATGAAAGTTTACAGTTCAAGTTAGTTTCTCATACAAAAATTTATGCACACATTGCTATGTGACCCTAGTTGCTCTCCCCGTACTGTGACAGCACACTCCTCCTTTCCACCCCAGATTTCCCGTGTGCATTCAACCAGCTCCTGTCCCTTTCTGCCTTCTCATCTCACCTCCGGACAGGAGATGCCCAATTAGACTCACGTATCTACTTGAGCTAAGAAGCACACTCTTCACAAGTGTCGTTTTGAAGTCTTATAGTCCAGTCTAAACTATGTCTGAAGAGTTGGCTTTGGGAACGGTTTTAGTTTTGGGCCAACAAGGGGCCATGTCTTCTGGGGTCCCTCCAGTCTCAGTCAGGCCGTTAAGTCTGGTCTTTTTACCAGAATTTGAATTCTGCCCTCTACTGTTTTTCCTGCTCCATATGGGAATCTCTCTTGTGTTCCCTGTCAGGGCAGTCATTGGTAGTAGCCGGGCGCCATCTAGTTCTTCTGAAGAAGATGATGAAGTCTCTGGTTTATGTGGGCCTTTCTGTCTCTTGGGCTAATACTTTCCTTGTGTCTTTGGTGTTCTTCATTCTCCTTTACTCCAGGTGGT
>NW_004443958.1:5647556-5674832 GCF_000243295.1 Trichechus manatus latirostris
ATTTTGTTTTTGCTGAGTATTTTTTTCTTATTTTTTATTCTGATGTGTAGGATTGTTAATTTTCTTTGTGGTTACCTTAATATTTACCCCTATTTTTCTAAGTTTAAACCAGTCTTTTATTTCTTTATATTGCCTTGACTTCCTCTCCATATGAAAGATCTATGACTAGATGTTTTAGTCCCTCTTTTTTGTTTTAATGTTGTCGTCTTTTACATATTGATGTCTCTGTTTCCTTATTTTCAGTGTTTTAACTTTGATTTGTTCTTGTGTCTTCTCCATCTGGGTTGACATCTGATTTCTCTGTCCTGTGTTCTAGTCTTGGGTTGTTATCTGATGTTATTGATTTTGTAACCAACCAGCAGACTCCCTTTAGCATTTCTCATAATTTTGGTTTGGTTTTTGCAAATTCCCTAAACTTCTGTTTATCTGGATATGCCCTAATTTTGCCATCATATTTGAGAGACAGTTTTGCTAGAAATATAATTCTTTGCTTGCAATTTTTTTCCTTCAAGGCTTTATATGTCATTCCATTGCCTTCTTGCCTGCATGGTTTCTGCTGAGTAGTTAGAGCTTAGTCTTATTGACTCTCCTTTGTAGATGAGTTTTCATTTATCCCTAGCACCTCTTAAAATTCTCTCTTTATCTTTGGTTTTGGCAAGTTTGATTATAATATGTCTTGGTGACTTTCTTTTGGGATCTACCTTGTGTGGGATTCGATGAGCATCTTGGATAGATATCTTCTCATCTTTCATGTTTTCTGCCAGTAAATATTCAGTAATTCTGTCTGTATTTTCTATCATCTTCCCCTCCTCCTCCCCTCCCTCCCCCCATTCTGATACTCCAATCACTCATAGGGTATTCCCCTTGATAGAATCCCACATAATTCTTAGGGGTTCTTCATTTTTTTAATCCTTTTATCTGATTTTTCCTCAAATAAGTTGATGTCAAGTGCTTTATCTTCAGTCTCACTAATTCTAACTTCCATTGCCTCAATTCTATTGAGTTATCTAATCCTGAAATTTTACTGTTAATCTTCTGGATTTCTGATTGCTATCTCTTAATGGATTCTTGCAGCCTGTTAAATTTGTCATTATGCTCTTCTGTAATCATCTTAATTTCCTATATTGCTTTGTCTGTGTGTTCCTTGGCTTGTTCTGCATTTTGAATGATCTCCTTCCTGATCTCTTGAAGAGTTCTGTATATTAATCTTTTTATTCTAACTCTGGTAATTCCCAGAAGTTCTCTTCCTCCAGAAGATTTCTTGATTCTTTGTTTTGGTTGCCTGCGGAAGCCATCATGATCTTTCTGTTTACATGATTTGATATTCACTGTTGTCTCTGACCTATCAATAAGTTACTATATTTATTTATTTTATGTTTGCTTACTTTGTCCTAGCTTCTTGTTTTGTTTTGTTTTGATATGCCCAAATATGTTGCTCATGTGAGCTAGTTTGATTATTGGTGCCTTTGAACCTCTAACGTCCTGTCACTATGTAGTTAGATCTGTTACTAGGTATGTGACCCCAGCAGTCCATCTACTTTTCTTGTATGGGTTCATCTCAGGTGTCCAGATAGTCAGTCACCATGTGTGTGGTGCAGGCTCTCACCCACAGTCCTAGACAGGTATGGGTATTTGGTGTAGGCACAGGTGTCTAGCTGCAGTAGGGGGTCACACCCTGAGCAAGGCAGGGGCCTGATGGCTGCCCCCGAATGTCTGGGAGGAAAGCAAGTCCCTGTTCCCTAGAGCATGTAGATGGGTGAGTTTTGCAGCTGGACTATAGGTACCCAATGCTGTGGGCTGTAAGTACTGGGAGGCACCAGTTATTCTTGAACTCCTATCGCGGGTGGCTAGGTGGTGTGGTTGGAGCCACCAGTCCTCAGCCCCCTGATGTGGGTAGGTGAGGACCCTGTTTAATAGGCAGAGTGGTGTCAATGCACACAACCCTTCCTCTCCACCATATAGCTGATGCAGTTAAGTTAGGCTTCAGGTATATACCCTGTTGTACTGTGCTAATGAGGGCCTATGCTGTTGAAATGGGCCCACACAGGTCTATGCAAGGGTGAAAGGCATTCAAAGTCCATGGACCACTTTTGCCTGTGCCTAGGCAAAGGTGCTGCACTACCCTAAGTTCTTGGCTCAGGGGAGCTGGCAGATTATTTATTCCTGTTTGTTAATTTGTTCCTCTCCAAGGCCGGAAGAATGGCGCGTGACAGCTCCTTACTTCCAGCCCAGGGAACGTGGCAATGGCTGAAGCCGGCCCAGAACCCAATACAGAGTGGAGAGGGGGCAGGTAAATGAGAGAGAGGTTTTTCCCAAAAGAGGTGTTTTTTGATCCACGCGGTAGGTTAGACGCATCTACTTATCTTTTGCCTACTGAGTGCCACTTTTCACTGGTTCTTGAGGCTTGAGTAGACTGTCCACCGCTGGGTCTCTCCCAATGTGGAAAATGCATCCCAAGTGTCACTGCTTGCCTCACCATGTGCACCAGCTGCAGGGTACTTGTTCCTGCCAGGTCAGGTCTGGCAACGCCTTGCCGCTTCTGAACTGTCTCTCCTTCCCCTTGCCACTCAGTCTGATTCCTCATCTTTGCCTTTGATGTTCAGGGCTCCTAGATTGTCATATATAATTGATTCAGTTGTTTTTTTCGGGTCTTTGTTATAAAAGAGACCACAGGAAGCATCTGACTACTCCACTATCTTGGCCCCACCTCCAATTCAGTAATCAAAACTTACTATCCTGTCAAGAAGACTTGGAATCAGTTCTCATCCACTACTGAAGTGGTTCTTTGAAGATTGGACACAATGATGGTACACAGTAGATAAGGTGGAGATGCCAGACTATCTAGAAAGAAAATTGAAGAAAGAGCTTGTGGTGTGATGGATCACTTTTGTGTGGCCTTTCTAGCCATGGTCTTGTAACTCCCACCCAAGTGATTAGGCAGGACTGTGTGAGAGGGTAATTATGGCCCACCAAAGGGATTGGTCAGTTTTGCCATCCTGCTAGATTTGAAATGAGACCCCCAGAGATAGGAAAGAGAAAGCCCCACCACCAAGGAACAACAGCCAGAAGCCGACACATTCTTTGGACCCAGGATCCCTACACTGAGAAGCTCCTGGAATCAGGAGACAGAGAGAGAGACAGAGAGATGTAACACTGAGGCTCGGCTGCTGGAGACAGTATGGTGAGCTTCCTGGCCCACAGAGAGAGAAAGCTGAGTGACTTTGGGCGGAAGCTGAGGGCCAGGGATAGGCATGCCTATGAGCACGGCTGACAAGAGGCTGTTCTGAGCATTCCTGAACCTAAACTGTAACCTTCTACTTCCTTAATAAACCCCATAATCGTGAGTATTGTCTGTGAGTTATGTGCAGCTATTGCAATGAATTATCGAACCCAGCAGAGAAGTAGAGAGTGCCCTGGGAACAGCTGATGTTAGAGTTGGTAAAGATGGTGAAGAGAAGAGGCATGTCTGACCTCTGCCTCTTAGGAACTAGCCTTGGGCTGTTGATCTTAATTATCCTTCCCCCTTGTGAAGTTAGAGGAGGTCAGACATCTCCCCCACACTGTTTTTACAGCGCCAAAAGGCTTATGGAGTGGGAATGTTAGAGTGAATTTATTCTATGAGTAGAGAAAAGCCCTCTAGCTGGCTCTATTCACTGAAAGGACCCATAGATAATCCCTTTACCAAGGCTGTCATGAAGGCTCTGCTAGAGAGGGAAAGCAGCTTTGAGAAGCTCAGTGGAGCCTGTCTTCTGTTGGGGTGACTGTACAATCTTGGTGCTGGGCTTCTTTGGATCAGCGGACTATGAAAGGATTCTGGAATAGCAAAGGTCAAGTGAAAGCTCATAACCTTCAGAGGTAAAGTAGATGTGATTATCATAATGGGAATCAAGGTGCCTTTACCTTAAGGGATCTGTGGTGATGGCTTGCAGATAAAGATGTCCTGGGGTACAAATAGATGGACAGCCCACGAGGGTCTTATTCATCTTGAAGTGATGTAATCTTCCCCCAAAAAATCAAGAACTGGTGGATGTCAGCCACCATAATGAAAAATTATTTATATGACTTCCAGATCTAAATTAGATCTAAATGACCCAGAGATCATTGATTGAAGGGGAAGCTTGGTTCTCTTGAGGAAGGACCCTATAATATCATCATAAGTATAGATAATAAATATCCTCCCAAATTGTATTAGACCAACCCTGTATCCCTTGATACGAAACCATCCCTCAGAGAAATCAGCCAGCCATTTTGGTGGCAATTTGATTACAACAGATCTCTTTCATCCTGGAGGGGGCATTAATTCATCCTTAAAGAAATTGACTTATTCTAGATATGTCTTAGCCATCCCCGCCTGCTGTGGCTCTCCTAGTACCACCATCCAAAGGCTTGTAGAATGCTTGATTTATAAGCATCGGACCCCACAGAGCATTGCTCAATCAAAGGATGAACTTTACAGCATAGAAGGTATGACAGTGGATCAATGACCAATGACCATGAAATATTACCATATACCACATCACTCAGAAATTACCAGACTAATAGAATGATTGGGGAGCCCTATTAAAGACTCAGCTAAGTCATTAGCATTTACCTCCTTCTCCCTGTGGTATTGTTTTCAAAGAGGAAGTGAATGGTTTAAACCCATATCTGATATGTCCCTGCTAGTCACAACTGAAAATATGACCACTGTTAATATAGCTTGTATGTGTGGCCTCTCTCTCTCTTTATATATATTTTTAACAATCAGGACGAGCCATGGCTTAGGAAAAAGAATCCAGACTTGGGAGTACTTTGGAGTATTAAATGACTACTAAAAAAAAAAAAATGTTGCCCTCAAGTCGATTCCGACCCACAACGACTCTATAGGACAGAGCAGAACTGCTCCAAAGGGTTCCCAAGGACTGGCTGGTGGATTTGAACTGCTGACCTTTTGGTTGGCAACCGAGCTCTTAATGAGTATTAGATGATCCTTCGGGGGCGGTTACTTTATTTTATATTTTTCTATTTTACTTATTCACTGCTGAATCCCTAATGCCTAGAAGAGTGCTGGCAATTAGTAGATACTTAAACAACATTGTTGATACAATGTATACCGAACATTTAATACATTAAATGCTTAATGAAAGGTTATTATCATTATTGTTTTTATCATTTAGGCACATTGGGTGGCGCGGGTGAAAACTTCTTTAGTCATCTCTGGTTATTGCTGTTTTAACCTGTGATGCTACCTTAGAAGCCATCTCAGTCACTTTTATGCAAAGCAGACTAACCTAGGAAGGAAGTTGCTGCTGCTGCTCTCGCCAGCTGCGTAGATCAGTATGGAGTTGGGCTTTAGCATATCATTATGGGGCCTCCTCAGTCCCACCCTGCTTGTGGTCTCAGCACTTCTAATCGCCATTCAGCCCTTGCCTGGGCACCCTGCTGACAATCAACCTCAAGAAAATCCTCAATCTGCATGAACACCATAATTACGAAGACTCGGACTTCTCCCTTCTGAGATAATTACAGAAATGAACTACGTTTCTCAAACAAATCAGATTGTACAGTTTGGGGGAAGGGTATATGGGTAGGCAGAGTGGATTTCAGACTTACTAGGCAGAATGCCTAAACTCACAGCCCTTTGCCTTATCAGAGGGAAACTTCTGTCAGAATCCTTATGGGGAAATGTGTACAAGCAATTCCTATCTTCATAAACAGGATTCCTGCAGGCAATTTGTTCTGTAAGGAAAACAGAAAAAGTGCTGATGTGGCTTCATCAGGATCTATATCCCAGGCTTCATCAAGAAAAGAAGTAATTGAAACAATTCCTGATTTGTGGCCTGAAGGGGTTTGCAGTTTTCTCATTCTGTCTCGCACAGAAGTTCTGAGCCTAGCAAAAAATAAAGAAAATAAATCTAATGAATAAAATATTGAAGGGGTTGTGATTCAAGAGAGCCAAAGATGAAAGAAAAATCACTTCCTCAGCTTCTTTGGGTTTAAGGGGCCGTGATTCAACCAGAGATGGATTACCCAGTAAGCGAGGTATTCGCGGGCTTACTTGTACTTACTTACCAATCTGTAGCGCACAGTTTCACCTGTTTTTTAGCACATCTTTGATGTGAAACCCACGTGAGTGTGTGCACTACAGATTAGTAAGTAAATACAATTAAACTCGTGCATACCTTGCTTACCGTAAGCCTGCGTGTTCCTTGCTTAATGGTTAATCTACTCCTGGATTCAACTCATAAACGTCTTTGAGCGATGAGCCTTATGACTGTCTCTCTCTTCTCACCCCATCCCCTGGCCTTGGAGATCTGTTAGTCTAACTAACTAAGCTGAACATCAATCAGTGTTGTCACAGTGAAGGCACGCTGAGATACAAGCTGGGCCACTGACATGTCTTCTGTAGGGAGGTGAGAAACCAGATTTCGGTAGCATCACAGCTACCAGGGTACCAGATGGTGTGAGTGGGGACATCTCAGATGCAGAAGCTCCAGTGGAGCATTGAGAGCTGAGATGATTCAAGCAATTGTCAGTGCCTATCGGGCCAAAGGCCCACAAGGCTGAAGTCCCCAAGTGGTGGATGAAACCTGGGAGAGGTGAGAAGCAGCTGGCTCTAGGTTTGTCCATGTTTATCAGATTTTCACTATTAGGGAGCAGAAATTTGGCTTTGGGATAGAAGGTTTGGAAGAGCCAGGCAGAACACTGGCTGGAATTCAGAGCAGCACCCTAATTCTTGAGATGGACTGAGGGAAACTAAGCAGAAACTATGAAGAAGGAAAGAAAAGTAAAGAAGCTCATATCCTTGGCTAGGACCAATAGTAAGTGAAAGAGAAAAGGTTCTACTTTAAGGACTACATGGATGCCCAAAGCTCACTCCTGGAACACAAGGTTCTGTCAGACTGGCACTAATGTGACTCAGAGGGCACTTGGGATCCCATCGTTCATAGCTCAGACACTGGATTCTGGGTCTGAGAAATGAAACTTAATTCCAAGGACTAGTGGGTGGGGGAGAGAGGTAAGGCTGCTAACATACTTCTTGCCCTTTTCAGGATAGTCTCAGGATCTGAGAAGAGCCTTGGCTCAGCAAATGATGCCTATCAGCTCCTGTTTGTTGAGGATATTCTATGTATCAAGGAGCCCTGGTGGTGGTGCAGTGGTTAAGCGCTTGGCTGCTAACCAAAAGGTTGGCGGTTCGAACCCACTAGCCAGCCACGCCACAGAAGAAAGATGTGGCAGTCTGCTTCCGTAAAGATTACAGCCTTGGAAACTCTATGGGACAGTTCTACTCTGTCCTATAAGGTCGCTATGAGTCAGAATCGACTTGACAGTGCACAACAACAATATTACTGCATTAGAATAACTTTAATCAAGACAATAGGAATTTTCTTTTACAACCAAATAGAAAGGCATTCCATAGGAACTATATTTCCCGGATCAAACGGAATAGAGAACAACGGCATCAAGATGTATAGCAGTGTCCTTATAACGACAGTCTTAGACTTGTATAATTGGGTTATTTCAGGTGTCCACTCCATATGAATCAGCAATAACACCATCTGGGAGAAAAATAATTCCTGATCTTTCTGTTTCTCTAGGACTTCTTGTTACTCTCAAATACGCTGCTTGTGATTTTCAGACAAACTTGACACGCTGGCTTTACTAATATTTTAAGTCTACTACATTCATCCATGTCCACCTCACTGTGGCCTTCTTCTCTTTTCACCCTCTACAGTACAACAAAAGACCATTGTCAGAAGCAAGGAGGCACACGCCCCTTAAAGTTACAGTGACTGGCCTTCCATGGTGCTAGTCTAATATTTAGGATGTGGATCATACCAGATGTGGTTCAACCAGATGACAATACTAGTATTACCTAGAAAATATGGCATGTCCATCTTCCATTGGGCTTAATATTCTGCTTTGGGCTTTCATTGATGTGGTTTCAGTACTAAAACAGAAAAAAATGTTTCCTGAGAAATAGCCACCAAAATAAACACCTTGGTACCATCTTTCATTACTGCAGTGGGCAGACTGGGAGAATGAAATGTAAGTTGGTGGTTTAGGCAGTTCTGTGTCCCTCATCCACTATCTAGTGCATATACCTTTTTGATGGACCCTGGTGAAAACTTTCACTCTGAGCTCTTGAGTCAAGTTTTCCTAAGGTTCTCTGATTCTGCCACTGGTACCAGAAGACGTAATGTATGTATTGTATGAGTTTACTAGGAGTTTACTATTGAAATTTGACGTCTGAATATCCCAGGCCCCAACTTTGCTATCCAGACCAAGATTAAAACAACCAAATAATCAAGGGCCACCTATTCCGCTCTTAATTTCCAGGAGACAATAAAAAACACAGAGTCCTAGAAAACCTCTCTGGGGGAAAACTTCAACATGTATTGGAGTCACAATCATCTGAGCCTTCCGTGAAATTCTTTTAAGACTCTCACGACTTATATCTATCCTGTTTTCTATAGCTGACTGCTCACTGGGATATAAACCTGAACTTCAGGTTTCTGACGCCCCTCAAATGATTTTTAGAGCTTCATTGTGAAACCCCTGACCCCTCTACCAGTCACATATGAACTGATCTTCCAGAATATAAAATAATCCAATAGCCATATAGGACCCAGCTTACTCCTTCACTCCACCTCTGTACAGTTCTGTAAGAATGGTATTACACTTGTAACAATGAATTCTATTCCACTTTCAGCACTTGATGAAGCCTTTAAAATTTATTATTTTTTTCAATTCAACAAATAGTCATCAAGAACATACCATGTGCCTCAGTATTAAGAAGACAGATATCAAGTTCGAATCATTCTCAAAAACCAGAGAACAAATAACAAAAAAGAGAAAAACACACTATGCATTACAAGCACCCTTCATTTGCAGTTAAACAAAGAAGAAGAGATCTTCCTTTGTGTGTGTTAACCTCACAAAGGGAAAGGAGAATAGGGTCAATTGCATGTGCTGTCGCTGAAAAGTTCCATTTTATAGATGAAGAAATGGAATTCAGAGAAGTTAAGTAACTTGCCCAAGGTCACACAGCTAGTAAGTAAAGAAACATGTAAGTAATATGGCACATAGCAAATAATCAAGAAAGGAACAGCATGTATTTCCTTCAGGAAACCAGCTCTTGCCCCCAGGAAAAGAGCACAAGGTCTGAATGTTGACATCTCAAAAAACTAAAATATTCTTTATTTTGGCTTCCAGAAGACACTGGGCTCTTGTCATTTTCCTTAATATTTCTTGTTTTTCTTTTTTTAGCATTTAAAAAAGTTTATCAAAATAATACATAAATAGAATAAAAGGACTTACTATGAAAGCAACAGTCCTCTGTCTCACATCTCTCACTCCATCTCCCCAAAAGCAGACACTTCAAACCATTTCTACTTCTAGTTTTTCACAAGGTTACTTCTATATTCAAAATCAGTCTCTCTCTGCAGGAGATCTATTGGCATTTTCAATGGGACAATTCTTTATACAGGTCTATTCATACGAAATTTGTAATCACTATGAAATGCCAGCACTGTTCCCCAGTCATAGGCAACCCCAAATCTCCACATTTCCAAATATTTCCAGGAGAAAGGGAAAGAAGGAGTTACAAGCCCAGTTAGAAATATTTTTAGGACTAAGTATTATTGGTTGAGGAACTTCTTTACCTTGATTTAAGCTTCCATGTAGAGGGGACATCGATTAGTATAACATCATTGGCTTGCTCCATATCCTCATTAGCTTCTCCTCATGGGAGGAGGATTGAATTATCTGATTAGGAAATTTAAGAACAGGAATGGGGCATGCGTGGCTGAGTTCTTTTCCTTCTCCTCCCTTCTTTGGATACACTGGATTGCAGGAAAATATGCTCTATTCTGTTCTTGGTCATGCAATATGCTTCACAGTGGCAGCCCTGTCCTTGTATATGGGAGGCCTGTGATTGACCAGCACACTACCCAACATTGAGTGGACAAGTCTATCTAATAATGGGTGTGATGATTTATATTATGTGTCAGCTTGGCTAGGTTATGATTCCTAGTGGTTTGGCCAAACACTAGACTAACAGCTGTTATGTAATACAATGTAATCGCTTTCCATAATGTAATCTAATGTAATTGATCCGTTGAAAGGGGAGTTTCCATAGGGTATGGTCTGCCTCCAGACTATAAATAGATATTTCGGCAGAACTCATTCTCTCTCTTCACTCTGCATTCTTCCCATTGTCTGACTTACAGATCTTGGGATGCAAACTGGCAGAGGTCTCCAGCCTACTGTCTGACCTGCGGATTATGGACTTGCCAGCCCCCACAATTGTGTGAGCCAGTCCGTTGAAGTACATCTCTCTCTGTATATATATACATGCATCTCGCTTGTTCTGTTTCTCTAGAGAACCCTGACTAAGACAATGGAGTTCAGGATTAAGAAGGCCATTGTTGTGTTATACCTAAGCCCCCATTTCCAATAACTCCATTAGGAATGAACAAGCATTTTAATCTCCATCTGTCCGATTTTTTGTCTCTTGCAGGTTCAGAACTCAGACAAGAAATAGAATGATATGCTATATTAGGCTGTCTCAAACTTCAAGATGTCATTAATAATGTTCACATTGCATAGATTTACCAAGTTATCCCTTTTGGTGAACCTCTACACAGCACCGTAAAGATTGCTTTCAGGGGTAATAATTACATTTCAAATGGTTAGCCCTAATATGACCTCTCTACTCATTTTAGCCCCTTGTTTTTTCTAGCCATAAGGCATCCCTTATCCTGGAAGTATTAGTGTCAGACACCTTTGAAAGGTGACTGATGTATCATCAGGGAGTAACTCCAAAATGATAGGAGAATTTAGCCAAAATTATATTATTTTAAATTAATCATAGAATATTCAACTTATTTTTCAAGATAAAATTCAGACACATTTTTAAAGCTGTGAGATTTTACAAAATGAACATAAAACCAAGTAGCCATTCAGTATTTATTCCATAAACCAGAAGGCTTGGGGCAGGGGAAGGGAGGAAAACTGAAATACAAGAAAGCATTGTGGAGTGAAAATCATCTCACTCCTAATATGATGAGACCGGGAAATTCATGTTTGGCATCTAATACAGTAACTATAGTTGGAATGTACAAGAAACAACATCAGTAGGCTTTCATCCAGCTTTAGAGGCAGATAAAGTAGCAAATAGTTCAAGCATCCGAAAGTAGACCACCAGGTTTTCAGAGATTTGGGTTTGTTCAGCAGCATTTTTGAATGGCTCCCTTATTTTTTCTGAGAGGAAAATAAAGTTTTGTAACCAAAAAGATATATATTTCTATGGTCTATTTTAAGAAAAGGCTGTGTCCACCCTGATCCACTGCCACCTCCATCAAAATTACAGCAATCCTTCAAGTTTCATTATTAATATTAATATAATTTTCTGATCTCTTCAGTCAGATGTGATTTCTCTTTACTAAAAAATCCCCATTATTACTTGCTTTAGAGTTTTCTGCAGTATCTATCTCATTCTGTCATCTGTTTTACTTAATGAGTTTTATTCCTCCTACTGAAGGATGAGCTTCAAATGAGAACAAAGAGAGTGTGCTACTAATTTTGTGTGTCATGTCATGTAAAGTGTTTGTATACAGAGTTCTCAATATGAGACCCTTGCATATATAATCTGGGTCCTGCTAGCTTTTCTAGCCTTAGTCCCCCATTCCTAGTCCTGTGCTTCAGCAATAACAAACAACTGGAAAATTCCTAAACTTTGCGTGCTATTTCACACTGCTGTGTTTGTCATTGCTACTCCCATAGCACCACTCTCATTTCCCCATGCCCAGAATCTTCTTTACGTCTTTAAAAACTGAAGTCAAGAATTGCACATCGATTCGTCTGTGAAGCCTTCTCTAAAGTCCCTGACTCCTCCTATAATTCTGTTGAAGTGCAATAACAAGTAACGATTTGCTGTCGAGTCAGTCGCGACTCATGGCAACCCCATGTGTGTCAGAGTAGAACTGTACTCCATAGGGTTATCAATGGCTGATTCTTTGGAAGCAGATCACTAAGCCTTTTTTCCAAGGCACCTCTGGGTGGACTTGAACCTCCAACCTTTCAGTTAGCAGCTAAGCGTGTTAATCATTTGTACCACCCAGTGACTCCAACATAACTATATTATAACTATTGTACTTATCCAGGAGTTGGCAGACCTTTTTTTGTAAAGGGCCAGATAATGCATATTTTTTACTTTTTCTGGCCATAAAGTCTCTGTTCCAACTACTCAACTCTGCGAGTGTAACATAAAAGCAGCCCTAGACAATAAGTAAATGAATGGGCCAATAAAATTACAAAAATAGGCAGTGGGGGCACATTGGGCCCACAGGTCATGGTTTGCTGACTACTGAGTTAACCCATTGTGATTTCTTGAGTACAAATAAGCTCTTTACTCTTAGAATCTAGTAAAAAGTTTGACACTTATTAGGTTTTCAATAAGTATCTGTTTTATGAATGAATTAAATGAAAAATTAAAAATGAGTGTTTAAGTCTTGAGTCTCCCATTTCTTCCTCTTTGTTTCCAATCTGAACGCTGCCTCCTGGGTAAGCAGTAGTCTCCTACCTCTGTTTTAGAGAGTGGAATTGGCCTGTATGATAGGATAGACAGAGGGAACAGCGAGAGTGTTAGTGTTCCATGCCAAGCCCAAAGAACATTATTGTTTTTGCCAGACAATTTTCTGCCAAAATCTGGAATCAATCTTTTCATCAAAAGAGCCTTAGTAGCTACTGGAATTGTAGCATTTATCTAGTCAGTAAACAATTTCATTCCTGACTCTCCTCCCTTTTGACTAATAAAGTTTTCTGGCTGTGAAGGCTGTTATTAAATTACTGAGAGCCCCAGAAAGTAGGGATGGAGTTTAGAGGCTGCAGTGGTATAGCTTCTTCTTTAAACTATGTATTTTTATCTTTCTTCTGTTAATGATTTTTCATTCTGGAATTGACCTTCATCTTTGCCAATTGCTTCACAATCATCTGCTTTTTCCATCAGCTCTTTGAACGTTTTCATTGTTTCTAATAATTCTTTTTCTTTTTTGGCTCGTGTTGTACTCAGCCCCTCAATACCTCTGGTGACTTTGCCTCTTTCACTTCCATAAGATTGTCATAAACTCACAGGTGCCCTACCTTCAAATTTTCCCTTCTACCCCCATCTCTTCTCTTTCAAAAATCTTCTATCCCACTTCTGTCTCTCTTCATTCCCATCAGTCTCTGGGCTCTACAGTTTCTATATTAAATACTAAATTTCCATAAGTGCAGATCTCAAAAGGCAAGTTGGCAAGTTCTAGTGATAAGAAAATAGAAAAATATTGTACTATCAACTGTATCAACAAATTTAATGGCAAATGGAATATTTATGTTTGTGATTTAAAGACATATGCACTTGATTTATTAGGGCATATTAATATGCCAAAGAATTTTTACTTAAAAATCTGTGTTGATACCAAGAAGAAAAAGACATATGGTCATCTGTGAGATGCAGAATATGAAAAATAACATTCAGATGAGCTGCAATGGAAGCTGATAGGGGAACCAAATACATTGGCCTTGTTTGAGAGCCAGGGCATGCATCTGGAGCAAGCTTTCATTGTTTTACAGTATTTCTTCAGCCAAGGGAAATTGGTAACTTTGTGTTGATCTAAGATATTAGTAAACAAGATTCCATAGATTGCTATGGAAACAAGTTACTTACAAGCTTCCCAAACCACTCCTGTGGCAAAATATTCTGAACTCATCCGTGGGATTATGGGCACCTCTAGTTGGAACTGGGATGGAATATTTCCAATGAACCCTTGAAATTGCTTCCAAAATATCACCATTGCAGAAGCCAAGCAGACCTACCTAGAGAGAAACTGGGAAGTGAACAGCCCATTGTCTATTCCCAAATGCTTGGAGTCTTCTGGTGGATTACCCCCACAAAGCTTGTAGAATGGGTGTAACAGCCAGAGTCTTAAATATGTTTAGGTTGAGCAGAGAATAAGAAACAAATATGAGGAATAAATGCCACTGAGATTATTAAAGATTCGTTAATGGAATCAGATGATCAACTGCCAAATTAGGTAAAACCCACTGCTGTGGTATGTATTATAAACAGACAACCCTTTAGGGGAATCTGGCAGGAGAGTTTTCAGCATTGAAGAGAAAGGTGGTAAGAGGGCAGGCTTCACGGAGGAGGTACTATTTGAGATGGATTTGGACAGCTTGGGAATTAAGCTGTTGAGAAAGAAAGAGGTAAGGAGAGCACAGAGGACCAGTGAGGGGCAAGAATGCCTACAGCTGAAGCTCTGTATTAAGGAAGAATGGGGACTGTACCCCTGGTGGCACAGTGGTTAAGAGTTTTAGCTGCTAACCTAAAGGTTGGCAGTTCAAATCCACCAGCAGCTCCTTGGAAACCCTATGGGACAGTTCTACTCTGTCCTATATGGTTGCTATAGGGTCGCTATGAGTTGGAATCAACTTCATGGCAATAGGTTTGGTTTTCCTTGTTTGGGGATTGGACAGGAAAGGGAAGCAAGATTTACTGTGTACAACAGACGGGCATCTGAAACTGCAAGTCATGGTGTTTGTTTTTTGTTTTGTTTTGTTTATAAAAGTCATATTGAGACTCTACTGTCTATCTGGCACATGGTTGTTGCTGGCTGACATTGAGTTGATTCTGACTCATAGTGGCCCCATGTGACAGAGTAGAACTACCCCACAGGGATTTTTGATTGTAATTTTTATGGAAGCAGACCACCAGGTCTTTCTCCTGTGAATCCACTGGGTGAATTCCAACTGTCAAACTTTCTGTTAGCAGCCAAGTGCTTAACTCTTACGCCAACAGGCTCCTTGGCACAATGGTTGCTGTTGTTGTTAGGTGCCATCGAGTTGGTTCTGACTCATAGCCACCCTCATGCTTGGCTGGTCAGGCTTGTCATTCATGTGGTAACATAAATCCCTCCAAAACTGTTTGCTTCCAAGTGGTGCAAACCATTAACAAGCTCAGAAGCTAACCAAAAGGAGGTACAAGTCCACCCAGAGGCCCCTTGGAAGAAAGTCCTGGCAATCTACTTTCAAAAAATCAGCCATTGAAAACCCTATGGAGCATGGTTCTACTCAGACACGTGTAGGGTCACCATGAGTTGGAATCAAATGAAACACTGCCCGATCACGAATTCAGAGATAAAGGGAATTTAGTCTTGTTCTCAGGGATTTGACAGTATAACAAGAAAAGATTGAAATATAAATAAACAAATATCATGTGCTAAGTGCCATAAAAGTGTAGTTAGGATAAAAGGCTTAAAAGTGGATACTTATGACTGAGAATTCCATCTCTCTCTCAGGTAAAGGGGCAGGCTCGTTTACTGCACATATTGATTATAAATCAGTACAATCTTTTTGAAAAGCAATTTGGCAATATGAACTTTCCTCATAATCTTTCATTCGGTAATTTCACTGTTATGATTGTTTCATTGGAAAATATTAGAGATGTGGACGAATCATTTTATGTTAGAAGAATTTATCATGATTATACGCATAATGGTTAGCTCAGGCTTTTGCGTCAGTACACCTGGGTTAGAATTCCGGCTTTATCACTTACCAGCTCGTGATCTTGGAAAGACACCCAACTTCTGTAACCATTAGCTGCTCATCAAAAAACTGCGCACAATGTAAGTACCTACTACAAAGGACTGTTGTGGAGACTTAAAGTGTCATTGACTATAAAGGACTCAGCAGAATGCCTGGCTCATAGTAAGTGTTCAGTAATTATCAGCTCAATATTTTGCAGTACTGAAAAGCTGAAAATAACTATATTTCCATAATAGGTTATTGGGGGAGATTATGAAACATCTCATATAATAGAATACTATATAGCTATAAAAAATCATGTTTTTATTAATCATTAAAAGGAGAAAATAATGATATAAATACAAAAAGATTTTATACTTACTTAATTGTTCTGGATTGTCCTAAAAAAATAAGCAAATAAATATGTGCATGCATGTTATGCATTGAACTGTATCCCCCAAAAGTGTGTGTCAACTTGGCTAGAGCATGATTCCCAGTATTGTGTGATTGTCCACCATTTTGTCATCTGATGCGATTTTCCCATGTGTTGTAAATCCTACCTCTATGATGTTAATGAGGCAAGATTAGAGGTAGTTATATTAATGAGCAGGACTCAATCTACAAGATTAGGTTGTGTTTTAAGCTAATCTCTTTTGAGATGTAAAAGAGAGGAAAGCAGAGAGACGGGGGGACCTCATACCACCAAGAAAACATCACCAGGAACAGAGTTCGTCCTTTGGACCCAGGGTCCCTGCATCTGAGAAGCTCCTAAACCACTTGTGGTATTTTTGTTATAGCAGCACTAGATAACTAAGACAGTGTATAACATAGCGGAAAACAGAAGAAAAATAACTGAATACCTTCAGGAGTTATCTCTAGTGCTAGTATTAAAAATTATTTTTATTTTCTCTGTTATGCTCATATACTTTACAAAAATTCTATGATGAACATGTATTACTTTTCTAATGAAGAAAGGAAAAATTTTAAAATAGTGTATTTTTGAAAATGTCAAAGTCATTTGCCAGTATCTAGTATTAATTTTTGACACATTAACATCTCAGTCTTTTGTGGACAATTCCACACGGAAGGTTTTACGTTTACTTAATGCCTTCTCCACCCAACAGTCATTCACCCATACAATTAGTCACTAGATTCTACTAGGTTCTCATAACCATGATGGATGTTATATAGAAGACCTGGAAAGTGTCGGTCATGGACTTTACCTTTAGGCCATCTGGGAGAAGAGTGAGAGGCATGAGTTATTTATATACTAATACAAGGTAAGCACTTATAGAAATGAGAAAGGAGAGACACCTGTAAACAGGAATAGTTGAGGCATGATTTGAGGAGAGGAGGGAATTAAACTGGATCCTGGGGATGGGTAGGATCTGAATAACTAGAGTTCATGGGAGAGGAGATACCAGATGACTATATTAAAAGTGAAACAAAGGCAAAAGCTTAGTGATATGTATAAATACACCATCTGCAGGGAACATGAATGCCTGGCCTAAAGAAAGCCAAAGTTTTATGTCAAGAGTGGAATGTAAGTTTCATCTCACATGGCAATTTAGTTTCTTGGAAGACAGTGCAGACAAAGATCTTGGGATTATGCTGGTAATTCTGAGAAGAGAAGAATGGTGTCATAGAACTGCCTTACGTGTCATAGTCAGGACAAAGAAGATTGGTTTTTGCCATCCATGGGTGATGTCAGGGAGTAGTGACGCTGGGTGGACCAAGACGGCAGAGAAAAGTTTAGAACTTATCTGGATCCACTAAAGCTTTCTCAGGAGTAGCGTGATAAAAGAAAAAAAATAGGGAATGGGGTGAGAGGAGGAGACATAAAAGAAAAGCCAAGAGTGACTCAAGGAATTCTAATCTGGAAGATGGCAAGGAAGGTGGTCCATGTAACAGAGATGGTTAGAGGGCACAAACCATCAACTGTTACTCTGTAATTTGGGAAAAATCACTGAATTCTCCACATTATTCCTTCTAAAAAGGAGGAGGATGAACTTGAGAATCTCTGAGCATCCTTCTAATCCTCTGAATCTATGATTCTCAGATTCCTAGCTTATTTAATGTAAAATTAAATACCTAAAATTCAAATCTTCTTCTTCTGTGGGCCACAATTCCAGATGGAAGTTTATATACTTTTAGGGACTTTTTATTTTTGAATGATTAAAAAAAAATCTTGAATAGTTAATGCATAAATTTAATTCTTTTTAATAGTGAATATTAGACACAAATGAAATGTGTACTAAAAATGAATGGCTAAATAAGATAGATTTATTAAATGTGGTTTATAAGGATAATGGAATACCAAAACCAAACCAAGCCCATTGTTGTCAGTTCTGACTCACAGCGACCCTATAGGACAAAGTAGAACTGCCCCACTGGGTTTCCAAGGAGCAGCTAGTGGGTTCGAACTGTGGACCTTTTGGTTAGCAGCCGAACTCTTAACCACTTCACTACCATACATTAATTAAAAGGAAAGAATTGGATCTGTGTATCAATATGGATAAGCCATTAAAAACTTATTGTTGAGTGAATAAAAGCAAGTTGCACAATATGTATAGTCTGATCCCATTTATATAATAAAGAAAACCTATAAGTAATGCTCTATATGTTCTGTGAAAAAATATATACAAATATGTATATGTACATATTAAAGGGCAAGGATACTCAACTCATAAAAGTGGTTATTTATGAGGACAGGGGTAAATACCTGAGTGGGGAATTTATCTATAATTTAATGTTTAAGAAGAAAATAAACTCATGTGTTACTTAGGTAATTAATTACTTTTTTTTTTAGAAAGAAGAGGAGATATCAAATAGAAAAGCTAGCATGACACAGTAACTATAACAATGGAATGAGAGGACTACAACTCCGAGGTTGACTCTGCCACTAAGTCACCATTTAGCATGGAAAATTCACTTATTCTCTCTGGGCACATTTTCCTCTCTCAGCTAAAGCATGAGGGCATTGGCCAAGAGGCTCACTATAGTTCTAAGTTCTAAGGCATTGAGATGTTTTTGAATTGTTGATATTTCATAGGACAGTGAGCAAATAACCAATGATATTTAGCCTAAATGTCAGAACTTCTGCAGGTGAAAAAGCACAGTGACCTAAATTGCCAGGACATCTCCACTGTTTAGTGATTTGGAAGGGCTAAGGTCTCAGGGTAACATGTTTTGTCAGGATTCTATAAGGCAAGCTGCCAACCTGGATATTCCCTCCCAGAGCACCAGAATCTGGTCTCCAACATATACAGCCTAACTCTCCAAGCATCTATATGTGATAACACCCATGGGTGGTGTTTAACTCAGAATTTTCAGGAAGATGACAAAGGTGTCATTGAGAATGCCTAAATCTACATTCTGGAATAAGAACTATCTACAATGTAATCTCCATACTTAACCTATCATATTCACAGGTTCCGGGCATTAGAACATTGACATCTTTGGGAGGCCACTATTCTCTCTACTACAATGTCTTCTGCAATAACTTAGGAATCAGAACCAATGCTGGTTGAGGCTCTTTTTGGAAAAACGTTAAAAAATTTCAAAATGTAAGTACACGTTGCCTATGTCTTGCCACTTTCAGTGAAGTCCTACAAGACAGAGGTGAGCTCTAGCAAGAGTTAGTCTATTTGAGGGTAGAGATGGAATGATATTTAGTTGTTTCGGGAGGATTTCTTATTTTTGCCTGGGGCAGAGTCCAGGTCGTTGGAGCCTCACAGAATTGAAAAGTTAATAGCATCTCTACTCTGGTGGTTCTGAAGAAGCAGCCTTAGCAGGAGAGAAGCCTGTGGCTCAATCCTTTCTCCAGTGCTTCCCAATAAGTGTTCTCTGCCAGACAATGGGAGGCCACACAGAGACACAAATCAGACTAAGGATATTTCCATCCCACCCAAGACTATTTTTTTAATAGCTTCAGCCATCTCAGAGAAAAAGGTAGGTGTAGGGGTGGTCAGAGCCCAGAGGACAGAAAATAAAAGACTAAAATTTCATGCTTAAGAAGTATGTTAGGTGAGACCATTGGCTGTAGTTACTGTCCCATGGAACTGCTTGGAAGCAAATAAACCAGTTGCCATCAAGTTGATTCCAACTCAAGGTGATTCTATGCATGTCTGAGTAGAACCATGCTTCACAGGGTTTTCAATAGCTGATTTTTCAAAAGTAGGTTGCCAGGACTTTCTTCCAAGGGGCCTCTGGGTGGACTCGTACCTCCTTTTGGTTAGCTTCTGAGCGTGTTAACTGTTTGCACCACTTGGAAGCAAACATGTTTGTAGGGATTTATGTTACCACATGAATGACAAGCCTGACCAGCCAAGCATGAGATTGTTACACATCTAAAATACCTACAGGCCTCTGAACCTGCCCACAGATACTGGTTTGGCCACCAAGAAGGATATCTTCTCCAAGGTCCACTTCAGATGTAGTGAAAGAGGACAATGGTCAAGGAAAAATTCCCACAGGAAAAAGTCAGCGGCTGGGTGGAGGACTGGCATGAGAGGGAGGGGATAAGTTGAGTGAGGAGCTTGTCTCAGGAGCAAAAGTTTTAAGGGGGTGCAAAGAGTGTCAGTAATGAAAATAAATGATATTTTAGTGCATTTTAAATTAAAATTAATGCAAAAGAATTTTTGATGAACAGAACATAAACATTTTTAATAATGACAGGATCAGTAACAGTACCGTAAGAAGCCATATTAAAGCCTGAGGCAAAGGAAAACACTTTATTATAAATTGATATTTTGTTCATCATGGAAGTTTTTGCATTCATTTTGTATAAAATATTGTACTAAAATATTTATCTTGATTACTGAGTTTGGGTTTTTTTTTGCGCCTCCTTAAATTTTGCACCTGAGGCAAGTGCCTCATTCAACTAGACTGGGCTCAGGGGAGACAAGAAGACATTGATCCAGAAAGTTCTTTTCAGAGAAAAGAAACAGTGATGCCAGGTGGGCTAAAGAAGGAATTTACTCCACTGTCATGGAATGGATTTTTTAATCTTCTTGTACAGCAATAGCTACCTAACTGGATTTCCTGCTTCCACTCTTAGATTATACAGCCCACCCCACACATAGAAGCCAGAGTAATCTCGAAAAATGTAAATCAGATTTCTTTCTTTTTTTCTTGTACCCTCTGTTGCCTTCTCATTCACATATAGAACAGTATCTAAAATCTTTACCCCACAAACACGGCTTTTCCCATGGCTGCTCTCCTACTCTATCCTCCGTTACTCTCTCCCCACTCACTTCTATGAAGTCTTGCCAACCTTCTTGCTATTTCCCATAGTACCATGCTCCTTTGATGTCCACCTTTGTACGTTCTCTTTTCTCTGCCAGGATCTTCTTCCCTAGATTATTTATGGTACCTCCTTCACTTCAGTCATGTCTCTGCCAAAAAGGCATTTCCTCAGAGAGGCCATCTCGGACCATTATTGTCACTCTTAATATCTGGTCCCAGATACCTGGCTGATATGCCACTGTATCAACCTTACTCTGAGTTTTATCCATTGCTGAAGTTTATTATGTATTTATTGGTTCATTTATTCATTGTGTCTCTGTCCCCAGAATGTAAGCTCCATGAGTGTAGGGGGTTTGTTTGTCTTGTTCTCTTCTCCATCTGCTGCACATAATAGATATCCAGCAGATATTTGACGAATGACTGAATGTAAGGATGAAATAGAGTGCAGTTGGCATGTCTACCTAGTCTCAAATATCAAAATAACCCAACCACTATTCTGCAAGAGATGAACCATTTAGATTCAGAACAATGCAGGCAGATTTCTACATTAAGCTTTACTCGGTCTTATTTGCAATGCAATTGAAAGCAAAGGATTTGTTCCATTTCCTTCCTTGAGTGTCTTGGTTTTTAAATGAGGTATTTAATTCCAGCCAGCATGCTAAGCATGTGCAGACTCTGTGTTGAGCCTCCCGTTCCACCTTGGGTATTCTCTCACAAAGCAGGGCAGCATTATTAATCCACTCTGTACAGATGCTGCAGTCGCCCCTTGCAGATTGTCAAAGAGAAGTGACAGATGTGCAGGACCCTGAAAGTTGCTCTATGGGGTTCTGGACTAATGGCCTTCAGAAAAGTCATTATTGATCAAGCAAAGTTTCCAAGTCAAGGAAACTAATGGCTTACGGAAAACAACCGTGTTTCAGAAAGGTGCTGGCTTGATTTACTTTGTTCTTAAAATTCTGAAACTAAACAACTCAATTCCAAAAAGTGTATACAGAGGATCTGCCACGAGTCAGGGCCTATGCCAGAGACCATGACGTTCAAAGAAGGAAACATTGCCTTTACCCTCAAGACTCTCATCCTCATTGTAGTGAAATAATGGTTCATAATAAGTTCATTGATGTGTCTCTTTGAAACTTAGGAAAATGGCCATGTCTTCAGATCACCAGTTTAAAATGTCACAGGTGGGATTTTACATTTGCTGCAGAAAGCGAACAAAGAAATAGCCACTATCAGCAGCTACTGTCTATTCTTTTGTACCATGATCATGGAGTAAAATTAAATTCCCTAATCATGTGAGCCATAAAGGAAGTAACGGCAAAAATGGTTGTCAGATGTTCCTAAATTAAAACAGCTTCCCGTTCATACAGAGTGCAGATTCTGTACTCTGGTCACCTGGACCTTCCTCTTTTTCCAGTGTGACCTCTTCTTTTGAAATCTCTTTGCCTTCCCAATCCTTAAAGCCCACCTAGACTCTTGATCACTTTTGGGTTTCTGGTCACTTGTAACTGGCTGCTGTATCAACCTTGAAGACAAGAAGATTCCTATACCACCCAATTGCCAGACCAGAAGCATGACTCCTGCCTGACTCTCTACCCAGTCCTGCCTAGAGAACTACTCTGTTGTTGCCAAAATCACAGAATGACAGAGATAGTGGAGTTGGACTGGGCATTTTTGGAATTTTACCTGGCTTTGGATTCCTCCTACTGAACAGCTTGACATTTTCTGAATCAATAAAATTTGAGCTCCAGGGATAGGAACCAATTGTTTTGATGTCCTCAAAAGAAGTCATATGGAAGTGTGCATGGTAGGAAGTTAACTGAATTTAATTAAGATAGTCTGGGAGATAACTGAACAAAATAACTAAAGTAATTGTTTTACTTGTCACTCTGACAACCTGTTTATGAGCATTGTACACAGGTTCTAAATCAAGAAAATAATATTTGACATCAATGTTTCTATAGAATAGGTAAATAAGTAGGTAGGTAGACAGCAGGGTTTCAAACTAGTTCATTCCGGTTCGAACTACTGCTGAGAATTTGCATTTCAGCAAGTTCCCAGGCTGTGCTAATACTGCTGGTTAGGGACCAATTCTGAGAACCACTAGCAGAGCAGTGGTTCTGAAAATGTATTATACATAAAAATCACCTGGGGATCTTGTTCAACTGTAGATTCTGATTCAGTGTATCTTGGGTGGAAATGCAAATTCTCAGCAAAGGTTTGAACCAGAACAAACTGGTTCAAAACCCTGTTAGAGAGACAGACAGATAGATAGATAGAAAGGTAGATGAAATGTGTGAAACTCAAGAACCCTGAGTTGGAGCCTCACTTTTCTGTTGATCAAGCATTGTCTTAGTGATGCCTCCTGGATGTGTGAATTTTCTAAACTTTTGACAGATTTGCCCTTATTTCTGTGAGATAAGCCTCCTCACTATGTTTCCCAGTTATTACTTTCTCATGAGAACGTACTTACCATGAAAATAAGCTATTCCTAGGCTTCATTCAGTCAGAGTGACCATTTTCTCCCTGACACCTTTCATTGTTTCTGGGTGTTACTGGCTCCCTGCTTTTCTAGCTTCTGAATGGTAAATAATGCCTTTGCAATAAGGAGTAATGGATTACATGATACTTTTCAAGAGTCTTGACCTCCTATAAGTTATTCTTACCCTCCATTCAATCTTAGGGTCCGATCATTGCTTCCATGAGTAGCAGGTGGAGTACACCCGCTGTGAGCAGTTCCACAGTATTCCAGGGCAGCTGTTTCTCCTTCTTAGCTGTTAGTACGGCTCTTGTTATAACAAAGAATACATAGTAGTGGTAATTTTCCTAAGATGCAAATTCCTTTAGTTTTATTTATTTGGCATATCAGTACTGCTTTTGCAGTAATGAAGAATGCATTGTAGTGATAATTTTCCTGAGATAAAATATCCCTTGGCTTTATTTATTTGGGCTGTAAGTACTGCTTTTGCAGTAAGGAAGAAGGTATTGTACTATGTTTTGAAAAGTTTCATGAAAAATAATAAAAAGCCTAAGAAAAAGGAGACTAGAATAAAATGTATGTGCAGTTATTGCCAAGTGCCTTCATATTTTACCTCATGTTTTCAAAATTTCAATAAATGAAATAATTAAAACAAAAGATTTTATCATTGACTCATATTGGCAGAATTTACAGCATTCAGGGTCCCCTGGGACACACAGGATCACAGGTAATGGGTATCAAAATCTATAAATCATAACAAAAATTCTGAATTTGTCCTTTAATCAGTTTGCCTTCCGTTAGCAAAAACATACGGTATCAACAAAAAATTCAAAGGAGAAAATAATTGAGTCCTGAAAGAGTTAAAAGGCAGGTTTGAGCCCCTACACTGTCTTTGACCATTAAAACACAAAGCTTTCTGAGCTTAGGAAAAAGGACAAGCAATGGCCTAAAATCCAAGGTCACGAAAAGATGCTGAGTTAGATGTGATCGCATTAGTGCTTTGTTCAGGAACTTCTGAGTGGATGTATATACAACTAATGACACCCTCAAGATCTGCCCTTTTAAATAAGCACTGCTTAAAAGTAGATATCTCAGTCCATTTCAAAAAAATTTATTTTTTTCTCATAACAATTTACGACTCTATTTTCTTCCAGTAAAGGAGTAAGTGGTCATATAGCAAATATGTTTTACACCTTTTGTGTTTGTAGAGGACAGAAGAAGAGCAAGAGCATCAGTATTTACAGAGTTCCTTCTGTGTACCAGAAAATTTCACATATATTTACAAATTTAAGCCTCAAAAGTGTTTGTCTATTATTGCCATTTTACAGATGAGAAACCTGAATCTCAGATAATTTTCTAATATCTTGGGGCTGGGATTTGAACCCAGGTACGTATAACTGTTGAGCTCACATTCTTACCAGAATATTGGCTGTTAGAAAACTTCAGATTTAAAAGAAGGGATAAGGATAATTACAGGGAGATGAAAAGCAAATAGCTACAATTGCCCTCCACTTATGCCAGTCCTTGCAGTTCCAATACATAGCGGCATAGGATAGCCTGCCTTGCCTGGAGTGGAGTGCAGGTGGTATAGGTATATGTATGGAATCTTGACATGGAAATGCCTTTGGCGGTCATTGAGCCCATGATCTTCATCTCAGACTTAAGGAAGCCAAGAGTCAGAATGAGAAAACTCCTTGCCCAAGGTCATACTTGATTCTTGACAATTAGCATCAGACCTAAGCCTAGAATCCATAAGTTAATTTCCAGTTCAAAGCTCTTTCCATTATTCCACGCAATCTTCTTGAGAAGGAATTTCCAGGCATGATATCTGCCTTCATGTTCTATGGAGGCCAAAGTTAACTCCTGGAGAAGGCTTGAGTCTGGGACCTTAGACTACTCAAATGTCCTAACATGTATTCAAAGTGATGGGTCTTTTGAAGAGACTCTTCCTTATTAAAGTGAAGCATGAATCCAAATTGGGCCCAACCAAGAGAAAGCAGATTTACCCTCAACCTCTAATTTATCTGCTCCTTTGCATAAGGAACATGGAGTAGGAAAGAGTATTTTCTTGCTGAGTTGCTTAAGTCACTGAACTTCTCTGAGCTGCATTTTAATCATTACAAAATGAAGATAATAATAATACAGAAGTTCCTCATTATCTCCATTTTATTATCTGAGTCTTCACAGTAATGAGACGGCACAGGAAAGCAAAAGTCATCATAACATAAAATATTCTTTAATGCATTAATGAGTTGATCATTTATAAAATTAGTCTGCTCGCCACATCCCTTCTCTCTTAGGATTGGTATCTATCTCTAGCCATTAAATCCATGTCTTTGATCATTAGTCTATAAACATAATGCAAATCCTTTGCCAAGCAAAAATGTAAATCTTGGAAAAATTTCAGAATTTCAAGTGATGAATGAGAAATATGTTGGAGAACAGCACGGATCACACACAGAGTCACTGACACGTCAAAATCTGGCCTAGTTAGGCAGCTCAAAATTGCAGGAGAAAAGGCAAGGTTGATGACAGGTTGGGCATTTTAAAGTAGAAAGATTGGAATATAAAAATAATAAAGGTCCTTGAGGAAGCTGATAAAACCTGGAATATTTCTCAAAAGTGACCTTTTTGATCACATTTTGAAAGTTAATTAAACAAGAAAGGATGTTGCATTGTGGTCTCATAGAGTTTTGTCAGAAATCTTTTTTTTTTTTTTACTACATTCATTTCAGTAATTAGCCTCCAATTGTGATGATAACCAAAATTACTGTATTTATGAGAAAAACATCATTTGCATTACTTCGAATTCATTTTTTTCCAAGATAAAGTCCCAGTCAAATTCTTTTCCCCTCATCCACTACGAGATTTTTGTTGCAGCTTTCAGTGGATTCCCTCGCAGGGAATAATTATCTTTGTATAATAAGACTGTCCTCTCTCTGCACAATTTCCCAGTGTTGTAGGGTACAGATAAGAAAAAATTTGCAAATGCATTTTGGGAATTCAAAAACAAGAGTTTTTGAAACAAAGTAAATTCTAACATTAGTATAGAATTTACTATGATGTTAGAATTTACTTTATTAATGTTAGAGTTTACTCTGTTTCAAAAATTCTTGTTTGCTACCTGCAAGTTACTCCCGCATACATTATTTATTTTATTCCCATAATAATATTTTAAGGTAGGTAATGCCCAAGTATAAATTAGGAACATGAAGAAACCTGCCCGAGGTCACATAGCTGGTGCGTAGCATAGCTATACTGAGAACCCAAATTGACTGGCCCAAGTCCAAAGCATTCACTCATTTTACTCATTTGAACTGTATGAAACCACCATTTTGTAGTTCTGTAATTGTTGAAGGTCTTCATTCTCATGTGGTTCTACGTGACACATTCATTCAGGAAGTGTTTATGGACCACCTATTCCCCATTAGGCGTTGGTCTAAATTCTGGGATATAGTGGTGATCAACGCAAACAAGATCTTTGCTCACATGGAGGTTACATTCTAGTGGAGAACATCATTTAGACAACAAAGAAGCAAACAATTTAAACAGGATAAATATCTTACAGTGTGAAGTGCTATGGAGAGAATTAATAGGAGCACAACTAACACAGAGGGCATTTGCTGTGGACCAGATCATGTAGCATTTTGCACTGACTAACCCATTTAACTCTTATAACTCTATGAAGCTGGGATTATTATTATCCTTATTTTCCAGATGAGGAAACTGAGGCACAGAGAGGTTAAGTCACATGCCCATTAGTGATACAGCAAAGGAGCTGGTCTTTAAACCTAGGCAATCTGGCTCTTAGAGGTACTCTTAATCATGTGCTATACAGCAGGTTGATGTGATAGAAAATAACTGGATAAGTGGATAACAAATAAACCTGTTTCCATCCACTCATGGCGACCCCATGTGTGTCAAAGTAGAACTGTGCTCCATATAGTTTTCAGTGGCTGATTTTTCAGAAGTAGATCTCCAGGCCTTTATTCTGAGGAGCCCTTGGG
>NW_004443958.1:5675127-5687598 GCF_000243295.1 Trichechus manatus latirostris
GTAAAATTGGGAGGAAGTGCTGGGCAAACTGGCAATAGCTGACTTCAGGATGATTTCATGTCTCTCCAGTCGCCTCTTTACTTACTGTTCAGCTGTGATCCTTGCTCATCCCCAGATCCGAAGATCAGAGGAAATGATGATCGAATTTCCAATTAGAACAAATAGTAGCTATCTTGAGCTGTATCATTAATCCTTTCAGGGACATTTGTATTGTGTTACTTATTCTGTAGCCTAATGAGGCATAAAAGAAGACTCTCTTTCCTTTTCCTGTCTCTAAATGCAGGTCCAAATAATTGCTCCTGCTGCTGGAGAATAAGGTTAATTTGAAGTAAAGACCCAGTTGGGGAAATTTTCACTTGTCTAAGGAATAAAATCATATGTGTATAACCACTGTCATAAAACTGTCACCTTGTGGCTTTCCTTTTTGCAGTTCAAATTTCGATTTTGTAATAAACCTTCACTTGGTATATGCCTGCTGCCTATGAATGTATGCTAAGAATTTTCCATTCTTATACACCAAAGATTTTTTTCATTAAAACTGTTTAACGTAGCAATTTGAGCATTTATTCAATCATCTACTTATTCAATAACAAACATCTCAAACCATGCATTATGGCTGGGATGCAAAGATGAATGGTACACTATCTCTATTTTGAAAGAGTTTGTAGTGCTATGGAGGAAGCAAAGAAGTGAATGCTAAATTTAATAATGATGCTTCCGAATAAACATTATGAAAAAGAAAAAAATATGAAAGATAAGTTTCCTTATTTTCCACTAGTGTTTCTTTCATACTCTTTCTAATCCTAACCTTTTCCAGTGGGGACAGACATCCTAGATTTATCTCCCAAAACACCTGGGGGATGTGATACAGCCAATCAGTAATAGGGATTTGCTTAGATTTGCTCATGGGGGAAGATATATCAGGATCTTGGTTTGAGGGGTAAGAGCTTGTGTATTTTGGGGGGAAAATGCACCAAAGGGATTCTTATGCACCCCACACCCTTCAAGAGTTTTAAAATTCGCCTTAAGATAGAATCAGCTGGAGTGCTTATTAACACACAGATTCCTAGGACCTTTCCTTAGAGGGTCTCATTCAGGAGGTTTGGGTTGGAACTCTGGAGAACATGGTGGTATAAATGGTTTAAGTACTTGAGAGCTAACTAAGAAACTGGACGTTTGAGTCCACACAGAGGCACCTTGGAAGAAAGACCTGGTGGTCTACTTTGAAAAATCAGCCATTGAAAATCCTGTGGAGCACAGTTCTACTCTGACACACATGGGATCACCATGAGTTGGAATCCAGTTAACAGCAATTTGAGGTGGAACTAAGAAATCTATATATTTAACAAGCACCCCAGGTGATTCTTAGCATCATGCATATTTGGAGAACAGAGTTTTGGAAAAAAACATTATTTCTTACCTGCTAGCTTGGGACTTTTTAGCTACTTCTGATCATTTGACAGAAAAATACTATTTTTATTTCTATAATCGCTTATTGTCAAAAATTTCCAAAGCTATTTCTTTATTTTTCTCTCTAATCTTTGCATAAATCAAAAACAAAAGGATGCAACTAGCTGGGAAGTTAAAACTTGCCAAAGTGTTGCTATAAAATCACTAATCTTTCTCCCCAATCAAAATGAAATGTATATATTTTTTCCATCCTGTTTAGGATAAGATTAGACAAGAACCCTCTCATAAGAATTCTCAGACATAGAAAGTATTTTCTGGGCTGTTGCTAGGTGCTTTAACAAATGACTCTGCCTGTCTCCTTAGAAACTCTCTTACTTAGCTGGTTTTCTGTGTCTGCATTCCAATTATTGATTTAACATCATATTGCAAATGCAAAAATGAAAGAACATGTTTAGTAAAAGTAACTGAGTGATGGTATAAACCAGATTTGTGCTTGAAAACTTTCTATTATCAGAAATAAAGGGATTAGAGTAAAACCTACAAAGAAAAATGGCAACCATTGGATGATAGGAGAAATTTGTCCGATCACGCCTAACTTGCTTCTTAACTCATGTCTTACTCAATGGCATCCTTTCTAGAATTCAGAGTCTCTGTAGTGTGCTCAGCCATTTCCTGGTCAAAACCTGCTCTTAGAAACTAAGTTCATATAGTTTATTTAATTTAGGAATATATACCTGGAAAGGCCTAAAACCACTTACATGTGAAAGGAATAATTTGAATTGTAGTTGTGGAAGTGCCAAGCATCATAATTCAGGCTACTAGAGTTTTATTGTTTTGTCCCAGAGGAAGTGAGGCATCCTGATACCCTGAAAACATATAATGTGAGCTAGAATCTGATTGCAACTAGGTAAGCAATTGTATTCCTATGGAGACTTAGAGGTATTATAAATGGAGTCATCTTCTCACTTCAGCTTCCTACTTTGACCCTAAAGTAGATTTTTTTATGTCAAAATATTTGCTGAAAGAACCAAACATGCATGATGCAGGTCTTTCCTCTATCTCTTTTGTCATAGACCTGCTCATGAAGAGTGAATGGTCCTCTGCTCCTGTATTGTTGAGATAAGCACACATAGGTCAACACCACAACTTGCTTTCTAGATACAGTTCTGTAGGCCTGTCTCTCTCAATCACCACTAATAGGGTTCAACAGATGTGGGGCAACAGTTTGCTCAACAGATGCAAATTCTCCTTCAGCTATGTTGTCCCAATTGGGGAAAAAGTGTTAGAAACCCCAGTTGTAGCCATAGATCCCAGTGACTTCTCCCAATCTGTGTTTGCTAATAATAAGGCTAACATTTTGATCCCTGTCCATCGTCTATCAAGTTTCTCCGTTGAGTCCAAACTTGTAGTGGGAGCAGAAGATGCATCGTTAATTATCACCCTTAACCTCCAACATATAATCTATTTTAAGTAAGAATTATGCTATAACTAAAACAGAAATAATCAGGTAATTGATGGTGATTGCCTTGCAGCTATGTCTTGGATGCCATTTCTATAAAGGAAGCCAATTGTCTAAAAATGCACGGTAAATACTGTACACAATTGATTCTGTGCATCATTAAGCCAAGGAGTATATTACTTAGGGGGTTACTCGTTTTTATTTTACTTTAATGAATGTTATAGAACCTCTAAATCACTTATAACAATTAAGACAATTAGCTTTGTAAGGAGCTGTGACGTTGAAACCTCACTGTACTCTTTCAGTTTCTGATATTTTCTTCCTTTCCTAGGATTCATTTTGATAAGCCACAAGTCAAAACAGCAGTGGATTTTGCTCCCTTTCTTTTCATACATTGTGAGAATATTCCTGTTGAATTTTAGCTTGCTTTTCAGATTTTCTGGGGAACAGAAGAAATAGTAATGCTTTAAGCTATTTCATAAGACTATGTGCTTATATTTTGACCGATTCTGACTACTGAAAGACTTTTCAATTCTATATTCGCATGAAGTTTAGAGCTGAACTTTTTTTATTGAGTGTTTCAATAGATAACAAAAAAGGCTTTATCATAGAGTATTTTAGCTAATAGCAGCACTGCTTGGAATGAATATAATACTATTCTTTGAATAGGTTCAAAATATTTCACATACTGGCAAATTTATTTAACATATCTTTCTAAAATGGATGGGGTGGAAGAGGATGAGATTAACACTAGCACTTATATTTCAGGTGCTTCAGGAAATATGACTCATTTAGTCTTCACAAGCACCTTATTACATTGTTCTCAAACTTCAGTCTCCAAAAATCATCTGTGGAGCTTACTAAAAAGGCAAATTCCAGATCCCATTCAGCCAAGATTCTGATTCAGGAGCCAAAGGTCCTCCCCAGGTGATTTTGATATAGGTGGTACCTGGAACACACTGTGAGAAACCTTACCTATTAAACAGGAATTATTATGCCCATTGTTTTAGATAAAGAAAATGAGAATTAGGAAGATTAAATAACTTGGGTTGCACAGCGGTTAAGAGCTCAGCTGCTAACCGAAAGCTCAGCAGTTCAAATCCACCAGCTGCTTCTTGGAAACTCTATGGGATAGTTCTACTTTATCCCATTGGGTGGCTCTGAGTCCGAATGGACTTGACGGCAACAAGTTTGATTTGGTTTGGTTATTCATATAAAAAGTGGGTATTTGAATGTTTTTGCTCCTGAGAGAAACCAATTAAGTCTTAAAGAAATGAGGAAAAGGTTAAGAACTAAAGAAAATATGTGATTGTGGCATAGGCGAGAGATGGCTATGGAAGTAAGCAATACTGGTAGGGTCTTTCAGTTCTGATCATGGCAGCATATATGGTATCAAACTTATCCTCCAACCATAAACTGCTGTAAAATGTACTGAATATATGAAACAACTCTTTGCAGACCGGGGCTTCAAACTAGTTTGTTCCCATTCAAACCCTTGCTGAGAATTTGCATTTCTAACAAGTTCGCAGGCTATGCTAATATTGCTGGTTAGGAATCAATTCTCAGAATCCTGGTAGAGCAGTTGTTCTCAAAATTCATTATAAATGAGAATCACCTGGGGATCTTGTTAAAATGTAGATTCTAATTCAGTATATCTGAGGTGGAAATGCAAATTCTCAGCAGGGGTCAAACTGGATGAACTGGTTCGGAGCCATGTTGCAGACATTGGTCAGCAACCAACAAAGGGATGTGGCCATTGAAAGAAAGGAAGCATGAGGGCTGAGTGCCACATTATCCTGGCTTTCTCCCAGAAAGCATTTTCCAAGTCGTGGCAAAAAGAAATAAAGCCCAAGAGGAGAGTGACATTCTTGCTGTGTGAAGGAAACAAAGATTGAACTTTAGGGCTGTCAAAGCATAGAATTTGGAGACAGTGTGTTACAAAGGAATGATCTAAAGGGAAAGAGCGCCAAAATATATTTAAGCATTCCCCTAGGATTTTTGATCAACTCATAAACTGTACATTTATAGGACAATAGTCTAGAAGGTCTAGTAGAGAAAGACAATTGGTAGATTGGTAAGCTGAGCAGAGGTTTCAGAGGATGTAGAATATTGGGAAAATGTTGGATCTCATGCCCAGACAGAGTAGAGAGACATTTGTGAGATCTCAGGCTTTCAGCTGAGACCTTGGAAAGGCTATGTCCTAGGAGTAAGAACCATGCACTAGGAATAAGGGCTATTCTC
Organism: Trichechus manatus latirostris; assembly: GCF_000243295.1. Classification (NCBI taxonomy): domain Eukaryota; kingdom Metazoa; phylum Chordata; class Mammalia; order Sirenia; family Trichechidae; genus Trichechus; species Trichechus manatus. The sequence goes on from NW_004443958.1 coordinate 5,680,238, forward strand.
CAGAAGTAAGGACAAAACTCCATCCTAATGAAGCCTGAATCCAAGCCTCAACAGAATCCAGGTAATCTTCCACCAATTTAAATGCATACCAGAACAAAACTTAACACTCTTTAGAGGATAATATAATTTAGAGTCTCTACAATTTATCATCCACAATGTCTAGCATATAAAATAAAAATTTACCAGACATGTGAAGGAGGAGGAGACAGTGACTAGTCAAGTAATCAATGGAAGAGACTCAGAGATATCACAGATATTGGAATTAGCAGACAAGGTCTTCAAACAACTGTGATTAATATTTTAAAGAATATAGAAGAAATTATTGACAAAGTGAATGAAAAGCTGAAGTATTTTAACAGTACATTAGCAAAAAAAAGTTCACATTGACACTCAAGGACTGCTAAGCATAATATCTGAAATTTAAAACTCATTGAATGACTAAATAGCAGATTGGACACAGCAGAAGACAGTATTAGTAAATTGGAAAAGAGGTCAATAGAATATATTCAAGCTGAATAACACAGAGTAAAAGAAACAGAAGAGCACATAAGACACATATGAGACATACTCAAAGGTCTAATGTGTGTGTAATTGGAGTCCCAGAAGAAGAGGAGAAAATGTTCCATGTCTGCATAAAAGTTGGCTTAGAATTTTCCAAATCTGACAAAAGACAACAATCCACAAAATCAAGATATTTAGCAAACCCCAACAGGACTTCAAAACTAAAAATATAAAACTGGGCACAACACAGTCAAATTACTTAAATTCACCAACAAAAGAGAAAATATTAAAAGCAGCCAGAAACCAAAAGACATACTACCTTCAAAGGTGCAACAATAGAAGTGTTGTTAGACTTTTGAATAGAAACTACTGAAGTTTCTTTAAGGAACTGAAAGAGAAATGTGACCAATCTAGAAGTCTAGACGTACAAAATACCTTTCAAAAACAAGGCAAAGACAAAAAAGAAAAATGAACAAAAACTGAAGGAATAACAAAAGAAAAAAGCTGAAGGAAGTCATTGCCAGCAGACCTGCATACAAGAAATGATTCTAGATGGAAGTATAGACCTGCAGGAAGTAATGATGAACACCAGAAAAGGGTGAATATTTAAACCATCCTGCAAGTTTATGAAATATAGAAGCATTCAATTAAGTGCTCCATTTTTCCTAAGATTTTCCATATCACTGAGGCATGGGAAATATTACTGAAATATATACAGAAATTTGAATTCAAGTCTTTCTATAAACTTTACATGTGTTGCTTTCATTATGACCATTTGTTAGTAACAAGATGAATAGATCGATGAACTTGACCCAATCCAACATATAGATCATATGCCATTAGAACTTGACCCAATCCAACATATAGATCATATGCCATTATGTCACAGTATGGTCTGCTAAGTTCCAGTATTCATTCTAGTTACCTCAAGGACTTTTATCTAAATCAGCATTTTCCCACAACAGACATTTTATGACATGTAGTCTGGTATTAACAGAGTTATAAATGCAATGTTCCATTGTGGTTTCATTCTGTAAACCTTAAGCATTGATTGCATACCCGTTGAGAGTAAGGTATCAGAAGTAGCTCTTCTGAATACAAGGGGAAGAATACACTGCTCCAGGCTTAATCAGTTCTTAACTTCCTTGGAGATAATGTAAATCAAAAAGTAAGAATAATTGAGGGCTATTATAGAATTCTGCCTCCCAAATTTCCCATTCATGTATCATTTATTGATGATTTACATTGTACTTGATGCTTTCCTATGTGCTAGGGAAACCAATATTTAATAGGCAAAGTCCATTCTCAAGAAGTTACAGTCTAACAGGAAAAGAGAAAAACATAAAAAAAAATAAATGTGATGAAGTGTTGTAGGTGAAATAATGTAAATCTGGAGAGTCACAGCGTGACACAAAGGAGAATACAAATAATTCATCCTGGGGATGTGTCAGAAAAGTGTTCACAGGGGAGGTGACATTAGCTCTAAATTTCGAAAGATGAGAGGCTATTTACCAATGGCCATGGAGGAGAAAAGATGTCAGGTAGGAGAGGCCATGTGGAAGGACATGGATTAGTAAAACAGCACATCTAAATGGGGATAAATGTGGCACTGCATGTAAAGGGATGCGGGAGAAGTTCATGGAGGACAGATTGTTGAGGATATTCTATGCCATGTATAAGATATAGGATTTATTTTGTTGGCAAAAACTTCCATTGCACAGTTCACACCCTCTTGAAATGGAGAAGTAAAGGTAGCCCAGTGCTAGTAGAACCACACTGTCCAATATGGTAGCCACAAGCTAAAAATGACTAGTTAAATTTAAATTTAAAAACATTAAAAATTCACTTCCTTGGTTTCACTAGCCAAATTTCAAGCAATTATAGACCACATGTGGTTAGTGGTTACTGTGTGTGACAGTGCAGAGGAACATTTGCATCGTCACAGAGAGTTTTATTGGACAACACTGTACTGCAACCACTGACTGCTTTCCATTATAAAAGTCTCACTTTTCATAGTCCTTTGGCATATAGGTTGCTATCAATGCTATGTCTTTATTGCTTTCTTTTTCTTTTGCCAGCATTGGATCTCATTTTTGGTATAAGCTAATGTTAAGTGGCGCAGTGGTTAAGCCCTCAGCTGCTAACTGAAATGTTGGCATTTGGAACCCACCAGCCTTTCTACAGGAGAAAGATGTGACAATCTACTTCTGTAAAGGTTACAGCCTAGGAAACCCTAGGGAGCATTTCTACTCTGTCCTACAGGGTTGCTAGGAATTGGAATCGACTCGATGGCAATGGGTTTGGTTTGGGTTTTAATGATCAAGTTGGGTATTGAACTAATAAGTAATTTTTTAAAATTATAATCTGTAAACAAAAGAAAAAGAAATATTGGTTGGCAAGGGAGCTAGTGGACATATCAATTCTATAACCTTGTTAAAGCAAAGATACTCTTTTAACCATTGAATTTAATATAATTTAACTATACCTTATATATTACTTAAGGTGTCAATAGTATAGTCACAGATAAACCCTGAATCACAGTGGCCTAACAAAACATAAGTTGACTCTCCCTCAAGGAATGGCCAAAACAGGAATTCCAGATCTGAGGCAGCAGAGGTCTGATTATCACTGTCATTCAAAAATCCAGGCTGCCAGAATTTCTGCCATCTTCAAAACATGGCTTTCTGGATCACTCTGAGCATCAATATCAAGCCAATAGACTAGGGAAGAGCATGGCAGGTCACTTGTGGAAGATTTTTTCGGCCAAAACTACAGGTGCCATTTATCCTTTCTGCTAACATCTAGTTAACTAAGTTGCCTGGGTACAGACTGGCTGCAAAATGTAATGGTGCTGGTAGCCAAGGAAGAAAAGGAGATTCGTATGAAGATTAGCCTACAATCTCAGCCACTTCTTGATAACTCAAGGTCTTCACTTTTTTTTTTAAGTTTTTTCATTGCTTCTGCCCAATTTTTTTTCTTTTTTTTATTATTGTATTTTAGAGGAAGGTTTACAGAACAAACTAGCTTCTCATTAAACAGTTAATACACATATTGTTTTGTGACTTTGGTTACCAACACCACGACATGTCAACACTCTCCTTTCTCCACCTTGGGTTCCCTATTACCAGCTTTTCTGTCCCCTCTTGCCTTCCAGTCCTTGCCCCTGGGCTGGTGTGCCCCTTTAATTTCATTTTGTTTTATGGGCCCGTCTAGTCTTTGGTTGAAGGGTGACTCAAGGTCTTCATTATTAACTCCGATGATTATCATATCTTTATGCAACTGACACACAGGTATATATTTTTTGCCTACTGCACAAACCGCCCCCCCACATTATGTTCGTAAGCGTACTATGCCGTTTTTTTACATGTTGCTGACTTCGATTGACACTAAGAAGACATAATTAAACTATGAAATAAGCAGACCTACCATAATCTAATGGTTTCATTTAAGATCATCTGATAAGTTTTTCACATTCAACTGTTGAGCTAATGTGGTGTAATTATCAACTTAAATTAATACAAACAAATGCACAGTTTCAATTGTTTATTTTCCAGTTACCAGGGGACTACCAAACTCAATCCATGACTTCTTGACCATGGCTTATACCTTTATTGTACAATTATGATCACAAGTAACATTTTTGGACTATTTTTATATGCATAAGCAGATTTATCTGTAATATGGGAGGACAGATGAATGAGGCCAAAATTCACTTCTGGAAATGTCATAGACTTACATGGTATATGAATGGGCACACTATGCCAGAACTGTTTTACGTAATTTCATCATTTCTGTGCATTATATGTATGGGCATGTTATTTATGTGGGCATGTTATTTGCAAAAACAATCCGGTATATTGTGCCCTGATGCTCCCCCAGATTATCTTCGTTCATAGATATTTGTCTCTCTGCTAAATGGCCCCAGACGCTGGATTTTATAGAGTGATCCTGTGCTGCTTTCTTCACTGTCAACTATACTTTTCTTTTTTTTTTTTATTTCCTTGTTTTCAGTTTCCCCACTCTCATAATGTAGACCAAACCAAGAATTCCCTTAAGAAAATACACAGGCCTGTTATATCCAAAACCCAAACATTTCCCCCTTCCAAGTCAATTGGTTGCTCTGTGCTTCCTCCTGAGAATAAAGTGCACTGGATTTATGTTTTCTCTTTTTCTCTCTATTTACAGGCTCTTTCATTTACTTTAGGAATTTATGACAGTTATGAGATTTCTAGAAATCTGACTCTTGGTTAAGTTAGCTATTACTCTTTATTCGTCTCCCTGCTACAAAAGACTTATTTTTAGAGAGCATCCATTTTCCAAACTAGCAGCATAGCATTTGTGCTATTGCACAGGGATTTTTATGTAGTAAATGTTCTCTATAGCCAAGGGAGAAGGGACATTGTTTATGAACTAACTTTTTGCCCTCCTCAGTGCTAATATGTGTGATATCCAGAGACCTTTGCCAAACTTGAATTAAAAAAAAAAATTGCACAATTTATAAAATACCCTTCTCCAGAAGGAGAGGGTAAGAAATACTGACAATACCTAATTCGTATTTTTAAGCATATCTTTTATTAATTTCCTCAGCAAGCATTTATTGACCTTCTAATACATGTCAGGAGCTGTTCTAGGCACTAAGGAAATAGTGAACAAGCTAGACAAGATCCCAGCTAAATATCTGGAAAGGACCATAAGCCTCATTTCACAGAGGAGTTTTCTACATATCTGTGCAAGGAATTACTTTGCAAGTCAGTATTAAAATAGATAGAAGACTTAGTGAACTCATATAGTTTCCCTGGATTTTTATTAGTATGGCGTGCATTTTACACAATCCTCAGGCTGTGTTTGAAAGGGACCTGGAGGAAGAAAAACACTCAGTAAGTATATAGGTGTGATATTCATAGCCAAGTATATGAAAATTAAAATCATTGATTCCAGCAGACAAATACCTACATCTAAATGAACACAACTGATGTATTTCTCATCTAATAACTTGAAATATTCTACTGCTTGAACATATTTTGCCACACACTCTTCCTGATAAGAGGCCCAAATAAATGTTGTTGTTTTTGTTGTTAGTTGCTGTCAAGACAACTCTGACTCATGGCAACTTCATGTGTGCAGAGTAGAACTGCTGCTCCATAGGGTTTTCAAGGCTGGGAACATTGGGAAGCAGATTGCCAGGCCTGTCTTCCAAGACACTTCTGGGAGGGTTCGAACTACCAACCTTTTGGCTAATAGTTGAGTGCTTAACTGTTAGCACCACCTGGGGAGTCCTATATAAACGTGCTGTTGTTAGGTGCCATGGAGTCAGTTCCAACTCATAGTGACCCTATGTACAACAGAACAGAACACTGCCTTTATCATGGTTGTTGTTATGCTTGAGCCCATTGTTACAGCCACTGTGTCAATCCATCTCTTTGAGGATCTTCCTCTTTTTCAATGACCCTCTACTTTACAAAGAATGATGTCCTTCTCCAGGGACTGGTCCCTCCTGATAACATGTCCAAAGTATGTGAGACATAGTCTCTCCATCCTTGCTTCTAAGGAATATTCTGGCTGTACTTCTGTTCATTCTTTTGGTGGTCCATGGTATATTCAATATTCTTCGCCAACATCATAATTCAAAGGCATCAATTTTTCTTCAGTCATCCTTATTCATTGTCCAGCTTTCGCATGCATATGAGGCAACTGAAAACACCATGGCTTAAGTCAGGCTCACCTTAGTCTTCAAGATGACATCTTTGGTTTTCAACACTTTAAAGAGGTCTTTTGCAGCAGATTTGCCCAATGCAAAGCCTCTTTTGATTTCTTGAATGCTACTTCCATGAGTGTTCGGTGTGGATCCAAGTAAAATGAAATCCTTGACAACTTCAGTCTTTTCTCTGTTTATCGTGTTGCTTATTTGTCCACTTGTGAGGATTTTTGTTTTCTTTATGTTGCAGTCTAAACCGTACTGAAGGCTGTGGTCTTTGATCTTCATTAGTAAGTGCTTCAAGTTCTCTTCACTTTCAGCAAGCAAGGTTGTGTCGTCAGCATAAAGCAGATGCATATGAATGTAGTGTTATTTAAAATTACAATCATACACAGGAAGCTCAAGTTATATGGTTGAGGTGGACAATTGGTAACATTTGCTTTAGTCAGTGAGGAGCTAAAGAGTCTAGGCTGTGCCCTAACTCATGGGTTTTTGTAGTTTCAAATCACCTCTCGAACCCATCCACATACAACATTGGAAATGCCTTCTACCTGAGCAAGGATGCATGTCAGGGTATCAACAATCTTTTCTGTACATCAAGTAACTAAAGCAGCTCAGTTAATATCTTTTTCCATTTTATTATAAAAAAAATTTTTATTTTTTCCTATACAAAAATGTATACATACATTGTTATGTGACTCCAATTGCTCGCCCCATACTGTGACAGCACACTCCTCCTTTCCACCCCTGAATCCCCACGTCCGTTCGACCAGCTCCTAACCCTCTCTGCCTTCCCATCTCACCTCTGGACAGAAGTTGCCTGTTTAGTCTCTTGTATCTACTTGAGCTAAGAGGCACACTCCTCAAGAGTCTCACTTTATATCCCACGGTCCAGTCCAATCCCTGTCTGAAGAGTTGGCTTTGGAAATTGTTTTAGTTCTGGGCTGATAGAGAATCTAGGCGCCATGCTTTCTGGGGTTCCACCAGTCTCAGTCAGACCATTAAGTCTGGTCTTTTTCCTAGAATTTGAGTTCTGCAGCCTACCCATCTCCTGCTCCATCCAGGACTTTCTGTTATTTTCCCTGTCAGGGCGGTCACTGGTGGTAGCTGGGCACCATCTAGTTCTTCTGGTCTCAGTCTGATGAAGTCTCTGGTTTACATGGCC
>NW_004443958.1:5702862-5708667 GCF_000243295.1 Trichechus manatus latirostris
CTAGCGATTATGACTCATGGCGACACCATGTGCTTCAGCCTGGAATTGCTCCATAGGGCTTTCTTGGTTGTAATCTTTATGCAAGCAGATTGCCAGTCCTTTTCTTCTGCAGAGCTGCCAACCTTTAGGTTAGCAGCCAGTTTCAAATTACTTGTGTCACCCAGGCTACTTATTAGATGTCATAGTGGAGGAGAAATAACTTTTCAAAATTGTAAAATGTTTCCAAACCTGCTCATTCTCCACCCAGGTCAGTTCATTACTGTTACTTAGTGAACATTTCAATGTCTGGAGACTGATGCCAAAAATAGATGCTTGTGTGTAATGTAGAAGTGTCTTAACCTTGACCTGAAGAGGTGTGTTAAAAAAAAAAAATTCATCAGACTATCTATGATCATACTTCAGATTCAAAGTGATTGGGCCCTAGTTGAGTTCACAAGATGTCCACTTATCATCTGGGAGCTTTGAAGATTTGATCATGACAAAAGACTAAGGAGAATTCTTGCTTCATACACTTTTGTGACAATGCAATTATTCCCTACCACCTTCTCTGCTTCATGACCCTAAAATACAGTCCATTAGACAAGTGAAAAATTGACAGCTGTTTCCCTGTCTTCAATCTCTTGCCCCTGGCCCAGGCCCACCCCACCTCATAATTTCACCTCCAGCAGTCTTGCTGGTAGCTAAAACTTGCAAAGTAGACTGCTTTCATTAGTTGCAGAGAAACCATTAGTCGTTACAATGGTGCCCTCTCAAAGAAACTCCACTTTCTAAGAGGGGAGGAAGAAAGTGTTATTAAAGGAGGTTCAGAGCAGAGGCTTAGGTGACAGATTGGATGTAAAATTTCCTGAGAAGTATCCAGAGTTTCCTTTAAATTCTGTACAACACCTAGCACATTGCTGGAGTTCTTAAAACTCTATGCTATGCCGGTTTGTGCAAAAGAGGAGGGGCAGGAGTGTGACTTGCCTTTACAGAAACCCCTAAATAAAGAAGCACACTGTGTTGTTGCTTCCCAAGAGGGATTCTGGAGAGTGTAAATGGGAAGACTTGAACTATTTATGAAAACTGTTAATAGCAAGCATGGTTGCCAAGGGAATGTGGCAAGGTGGCCTCAGGTAGATAGCCTACTGCCAAAACTCCAACTTTTTTTTCTTTTATTCTTTTGCTAATTCTAGTGATCTTTTCAAACTTCTCTTTTCTGTGATAGATCCCTAGAGATGTGTATATTTAATGTGGCAGAAAAACCTGGAAAAACCTCCAATAAACCTGAAACAGAAGTAACTTATAAATCAGAGCTCAGGGGAGAGAAGAAGCTGTTTTCCAGATACAGAGCAGGAAAAATGAGGGACTCAGGGACTTTTGTGCAAAGAAATGTCAAATGGTTTTACCTGCAAGCTTTGTTTTGCAGCTGTGATGTCATCCCACATGATGTTGATATCCTTTTGAAGAAATGGGAGGAAAAAAAGAGGTTTAATCAAGCAAAGGAGGAATTCCTCCTTTGTGCCTCAGTCTCCCTATCTGCAAAATGGAAATAAGAATAGAAAGGTCATCATCTCTCTTTTCCTAACTAAAACCAGTTGTCTTGAAGTCAATTTCGACTCATGGCAACCCCATGTTTGTCAGAGTAGAACTGCACTCCGTAGGGTTTTCAATGGCTGATTTTTCAGAAGTATATTGCCAGACCTTTCTTCCAAGGTGTCTCTGGGTGTACCCAAACTTCCAACTTTTCGGTTAACAGCCAAGTGCGTTAACCATTTGCGCCACCCATTTGCAACAAGTACAAAAAACATGTATTGATTGTATTATACTGTGGTAAGAAACTTTTTTAATATACGAATCTGATCATGTTATAAATCTCCTGGTTTAAAACACTTCAATGATTCACTGTTTCTCTTAGGTTAAAGGCCAGAATTTTTATCCAAGCCCAGGTTAGCCATGGCCAGAATCATCTGCCTCCACCTCTACTTCCATCCCATAGTCCCTCCTAGCACTCTGTCATCCAATCACACGGGTCACCCTTCAGCCCCTCATAAGCCCCGTGGTCACTCAGGCCCAAGGATCTTAACACAAGCAGTTCCCTCTGTCTGGAATGCCCTTCCCTCCTATCTTCATTAAGTTAATCCCACTCATTCTTTAGAGTTTATTTCATCAAGGAAACCTAGCTGATATCTCTGAGTAAGGCATTTCCCCACCTTGCATTCATTTATAGCACCTCCTCTTGGTAATCATTTGTTAGTTTACATTTATTGTGTGATTATGTCTTTAATGCCTAGACTACTCTCAATACTGCAGGTTCCGTTTTTGTTCACTGTCTCATCTCCAGGACTTAGTAGTGACTGATACACGTTGGACAATCAGTGTGTAGTGGATAAAGAAAGAAATGACAAGCTGAAAAAAAAGAGAAAGAATGAAAAAGTTAAGGAGATAAAGCAAGGAAAGAAAGAGGAAAGGAAATTAAAAGAGAAACATCTACGACGTGGGGCCCGGATGGCGGAGTAGCCAGATGTTTCCGGTCATCCCTCTTACAACAAAGGCCAGAAAAAACAAGTGAATCGATTATATATGACAATCCAGGAGCCCTGAACACCAAAGGCAAAGTTGAGGAATCGAACTGAGTGGCAGGGAAAGGGAGAGACAGTTCGGAAGCAGCTAGGAGTTGCCAGATCTGACCCGGAGAGAGCCTGAGCCCTTCAGGCCTGATCAGCTCATGGTGCGCAGTGAGGCAGGCAAGCAGCAGCACTCGGGAGGCGTTTTCCACATTGGGAAAGACCCGGTGGCAGAGAGTCTATTCAACCATCCAGAACCAGTGAGAAGCAGCCCTCAATCGGTGAAAGATAAGTACTCGTGTCTGGCCTACAGTGCGGATAAAAACACCCCCACTTAGGGAAAAATTTCTCTCCCATTTACCTTCTTGCTCCCTGCTCTGCACTGGGTCTCAGACTAGCTTCAGCAATTGCCAAGTCCCCTGGGCCAGAAGTAAGAATCATCACGTGTGCTGAGCCATTCTCCTGACCTTGGAGGGTGAACAAGTTAACAAACAGGGAAAAAATAATCTGCCGGCTCCCCCAAGCCAGGAATTCAGGGTAAGCACAGGTCCTTTGCCTAGGCACAGGCATAAGGGATCCAAGGACTTTGAGTACCTTTCCCCCTGCATAGACGTGTGTGGGCCCATTTCAACAGTGTAGGCCCTCATTACTGCAGTACAACCAGGTATATACCTGAAGTCTAACTTCAACAGTTTCAGCTGTGAAGTGGCAGGTTCATGACATTTGACACTGCTCTGCCCATTAAACAGGGTCTTCACCTACCTAGATCCGGGGCCTGAGGACTGGTGGCTCCACACATGCCACCTAGCGACCTGCAACAGTGACCTAAGAATAATAGTGACCCCCAGTCCTTACAGCCAACAGCACTGGGTGCTCATAGACCATCTGCAAAACCCACCCATCTACACGCCCTAGGGAATAGGGCGCTTTCCTCCTGGACACTCAGGGGTGGCTGTCAGCCCCTACCTTGTTCAGCCTGTGTCCCCCTGCTGCAGCTGGATGCCTGTGCCTACACCAATCACCCAAGCCTGTCTACAGCTGGTGAACCTGTACCACACAGTTGGTGGCTGACTACCTGGACACCTGAGCTTAATCCATACAGGAGGAGTGGGCAGATTACTGGGCTCACATACTTAGTGACAGATCTGGCCACCTGGTAGCAGGATATCAGAGCTTCAGGGATGCTAGTGTTCTGGCTAGGTGGCATGAGCAGCCTACTTGGGCATACCAAAACAAAACAAAACAAGAAGCTAGGACACTGTAAACAAACAAAATAGAAAAATAGAATAACTTATTGATGGCTCGGAGACAACAGTCAATATCAAATCATATAAAGATGAAGACCATGATAGCTTCAGCAGGCTTCCAAAATAAATAATCTAGAAATTTTCTGGAAGAAGAAAATTCCTTGGAGTTACCAGAGACAGAATACAGAAGATTAATATACAGAACTCTTCAAGAGAACAGGAAGAAATTATTCAAAATGCAGAACACACAATAGAGAAAATTAAAGAGATTAGAGAAGAGCATAATGACAAATTTAACAGGATGCAAGAATCCATAGATAGACAGCAATCAGAAACCCAGAAAATTAACAATAAAATTTCAGAATTAGACAACTCAACAGAAAGTCATAGGAGCAGAATTGAGACAATGGAGGTCAGAGTTAGTGAGACTGAAGATAAAGCACTTGACACCAACTTATTTGAGGAAAAATCAGATAAAAGGATTTTAAAAAATGAAGAAACCCTAAGACTTATGTGGGACTCTATCAAGAAGAATAACCTATGAGTGATTGGAGTACCAGAACTGGGTGGGGGGATAACAGAAACTGCAGAAAGAATTGCTGAAGATTTGTTGGCAGAAAACTTCCCTGACAAGATATCTATCCAAGATACTCATCGAACCCCACATAATGTAGATCCCAAAAGAAAGTCACCATGACATATTACAATCAAACTTGCCAAAACCAAAGATAAACAGAGAATTTTAAGAGAGGCTAGGGAAAAATGAAAAGTCATCCATCTACAAAGGAGAGTCAATAAGAATAAGCTCGGAGTACTCAGCAGAAACCATGCAGGCAAGAAGGCAATGGAATGACACATATAAAGCCTTGAAGGAAAAACTGCCAGCCAAGAATTATATACCCAGCAAAATGGTCTCTCAGATATGATGGTGAAATTAGGGCATTTCCAGACAAACAGAAGTTCAGAGAATTTGCAAAAACCAAACCAAAATTACAAGAAATACTAAAGGGAGTTCTCTGTTTAGAAAATCCATAACATCAGATAACAACCCAAGACTAGAACATATGACAGAGTAACCAGATATAACCTAGATAGGGAAGTCACAAAAATAAATCAAAGCTAAAACACTGAAAAAAGGGAAACAGATGTTAATATGTAAAAGATAACAACATTAAAACAAAAAAGAGGGACTAAAAAATGTAGACATAGATCTTTCATATGGGGAGGAAGTCAAGGCAATATAAAGAAATAAAAGACTGGTATAAACTTAGAAAAATAGGGGTAAATATTAAGGTAACCACAAAGGAAACTAACAACCCTATAAATAAAAAACAAGAAAACTAAAGACTCAGCAAATACAAAATCAGCAACAATGAAAAAGATGAAAAGAAAATACATAAAGAAAAATGACTCAGCACAGAAAATTCAGTGAAACAAAGAAACTGTCAACAACACACGAAAAAAGACATCAAAATGACAGCACTAAACTCATACCTATCAATAATTATGCGGAATGTCAATGGACTACGTGCACCAATAAAGAGACAGAGAGTGGCACATCGGATAAAAAATCACGATCTGTCCCTATGCTGCCTACAAGAGACACATCTTAGACTTAAAGACACAAACAAACTAAAACTCAAAGGATGGAAAAAATATATCAAGAAAACAACACTCAAAAAAGAGCAGGACTGGCAATATTAATCTCTGACAAAATAGACTTTAAAGTAAAATCCACCACAAAGGATAAGGAAGGACACTATATAATGATTAAAGCGTTGCTACACCAAGAGGACATAACTAAAATAAATATTTACCCACCCAATAACAGGGATCCAAAATACATAAAACAAAATCTAACAGCATTGAAAAGAGAGATAGACAGCTCACAATAGTAGTAGGAGACTTCAACACACCACTTTCGGTGAAGGACAGAACATCCAGAAAGAAGCGCAACAAAGACACGGAAGAGCTAAATGCTACAATCAACCAACTTGATCTCATAGACATACACT
>NW_004443958.1:5709700-5711003 GCF_000243295.1 Trichechus manatus latirostris
CAAAAATCCTCAACAAAATTCTAGCCAATAGAATTCAGCAACATATCAAAAAAATAATTCACCATGATCGAGTGGGATTTATACCAGGTATGTAGGGATGGTTCAGCATTATAAAAACAAACAGTATAATCTATCACATTAATAAAACAAAAGACAAGAACCACAGGATCTTATCAATCAATGCAGAAAAGGCATTTGAGAAAGTCCAACACCCATTCATGATTAAAAACTCTCAACAAAATAGGAATAGAAGGGAAATTCCTCAACATAATTAAGGGCATTTATACAAAGCCAACAGAAACATCATCCTAAATGGAGAGACTTTGAAAGCATTCCCCTTAAGAATGGGAACCAGCAAGTATGCCTTTTATCACCTCTCTTATTCATCATTGCGCTGGAGGTTGTAGCCAGAGCAATTAGGCTAGAAAAAGAAATAAAGGGCATCCAAATTGGTAGGGAAGAAGTCAAAGTATCTCTATTTGCAGATGATATGATCTTATACACAGAAAACTCCAAAGAATCCACAAGAAAACTACTGGAACTCATAGAAGATTGTAGCAAAGTATCAGGACACAAGATAAACATACAAAAATCAGTTGGATTTCTCTACATCAACAAAGAGATCTTCCAAGAGGAAATCACCAAATCAGTACCAATTACAACAGCCCTCAAGAAGATAAAATACTTAGGAATAAATCTAACCAGAGACATAAAAGACCTATACAATGATAACTACAAGACACTACTGCAAGAAACCAAAAGAGACCGACACAGGTGGAAAAACATACCTTGCTCATGGATAGGAAGACTCAACATTGTGAAAATGTCAGTTCTACCCAAAGCAATTCTACAAATACAATGCAATCCCGATCCAAATTCCAACAGCATTTTTTAATGAGATAAAGAAACAAATCACCAACTTCATATGGAAAGGGAAGAGGCCCCGAATAAGTAAGGCATTACTCAAGAAGAAGAATAAAGTGGGAGGCTTCACACTACCTGATTTTAGAACCTATACCACCACAGTAGTCAAAATAGCCTGGTACTGGTACAACAACAGATACATAGATCAATGGAACAAAATAGAGAATCCAGACATAAATTCATCCACCTATGAGAAGCTGATATTTGACAAAGGCCCCAAGTCCATTAATTGGGGAAAAGACAGTCTCTTTAACAAATGGTGCTGGCATAACTGGATATCCATCTGTAAAAAACTGAAATAAGACCCATACCTCACAACGTGCACAAAAACTAATTCAAAATGGATCAAAGACCTAAATATAAAATCAAAAACGATAAA
>NW_004443958.1:5712526-5714008 GCF_000243295.1 Trichechus manatus latirostris
GATTGGACTGGACTATGGGACATAAAATAATACTCGTGAACAGTGTGCTTCTTAGCTAAAGCAGATACATGAGACTAAATGGTCAGTTTCAGTCCGGCGGTGAGATGAGAAGGAGAGGGTTAGGAGCTGGATGAACAGACATGGGAAATCAGGGGTGGAAATGAAGAGTATGCTGTCACAATATAGGGAGAGCAACTAGGGTCACATAACAATGTATGTATAAATTTTTGTATGAGAGACTAACTTGAAATGTAAGCTTTTGCTTAAACAACAACAAAAAAGAAACATCTAATTGGAGAATAAACATTGAAGTGAATACCATTTGATCTAAAACAAATCTACCAGCTTAATTAAAACTATTTGTTAGACTCATAGGTTCATGGAAGTGTTTTGGGTTTCTTTTTCTTTTTGAGGTTTCTTCATTTTTTTTTTTTCTTTGCAAAGTGCCACCTCACTCTTCTTTAAAGCAAAAGCCTGCCTCCACCACACATGGATTAAAGCAATCTGCTGTTGAACAGTAAATAGCTACTCTATACTGATAGTCTACAAGCAAAATCATGCCTACTGTCTTATTACTGTAGAACTCTGGCATGGATTGAGATGAAACAGGTTCCGAAAATAGTGAATGAGGCAGTTTCAATTAGACTAATCTAGCATTAATTACATGACGTTGGCACCTTACAGGATACTAGGAAGAACTAGGAAGAGTCTGTTCTTGAAAAGGAGTCCCTGGATGGTGCAAATGGTGACACGTTTGACTGCTAACTGGAAGGTTGGAGGATCAAGGTGACCCATAGGTGCCAGAGAAGAAAGGCTTCGTGACCTGTTTCCAAAAATCAGGTGGTGAAAACCCTGTGGAGTGCAATTCTATCCTCATACACCTGGGGTTGCCATGAGTTGGAGATGACTCAACAGCAAGTGGTAACTGGTTCTTATAAAACAGGCATTTCTTTGAAGTAAATCATCCCAAAATGATTGGTAAATAAGACAAAGATGTTCTTATAACACAGAAGGAATGTTGGTTCTTTTATGTTGTTTACCAGTAGATTAATGTTTTGAAGTAATCTAGAGCAAGCTTTGTCAAATCAAAGAAAATGCTTAGGGACTTCCGGCAAAATGGCACTCTAGGCAGAAGCACCACACCGTCCCTCCACAGCAAAGTTCCAAAAAACTAAGCCGAACAGAGAGAACAACAATCCTGAAACCCTAAAACATCAAATGAAGAGATAAAGAACTCAGCCAAGCACCAAACGGAGTGAGAAAACTGACAGAGAACTGAGAGCAAGGAGAGATTCATGCAGAGGTCCCCTATCAGCTAATGCAGCATGGATCTGCCATCTTGGACTCCTATCAGAGACCAGCAAACAGGGGGTATGAGAAAGCAGCTTCACGGAGCTTCCAGCAGGAGAAAAGACAACCAGTAATTTGCGATATATGCTTTCCCACCCCCCACCTTTCTTCACCTCCACTTGGCCTCCTCTG
>NW_004443958.1:5722378-5742450 GCF_000243295.1 Trichechus manatus latirostris
AATAGCAGCACAATTGGAAGAGCATAGTCGACGTCACTGAACTGTGCATGTAGAAATTTTTGAAGTGGTGTATCTTTGGTTATGTATATTTTCACCAAAAAAAAAAAAGGTCAAGAAGGGAGAGGTTTGACATGTTGTGGGGTTGTTAACCAACGTCATAAAACAATATGTGTACTACTGTTTCATGAGAAACTATTTGTTCTGTAAGCCTTCGCCTGAAGTACAATAAAAATAAAAAAGAAAGAAAATGCTTAGCAGTACATGAAGATCTTTAGAAAAAAGCTGAAAATCCACAAAAGCATTTGTCTTTAGTGTTTCAAGAACGTCTGTACATGTTCAACCATGTTACACTCACTGGTAAAGTTCTTAAGGTGGATTAGACAGTGGCAAAGACATTTCTCCTTGTATTAAAACAACGGATTATGAAAGTAGATATATTAGATCATAATTTTAGTTTTTATAGAAATTGTCCATATTGGAAGGATCTACATCTCAAAGGATCAAGTAGGAGCTCCAGGACGTAAGGCTGCTAATGATAGCTGACTGTGAAGCCAGGTGCACGTGCCATTAGAGGGTTAACTTGCCAGTTGTGTGGTTTTATTTGTCGGTTTGTTTTTGATAGTTATTGTTTTTTTTAGTGCTCTGGTTTCCAGTTTCCATAGTTTTGTGTGATCTCCCCTCACCTTATTTTCCCCACGGGACCTGTTATTTTTAGTGTACAATTTTGCAGAATGTAAGGTTTTCCAATAACGCAAATATGGCATTACAGCAGAAACACCCATATCTCTCTTTTATGCCACTATCTCTACCTAAAAAAGAACCAGGATTTTATCTGGCTGCTGGATCATGTTGGAAAACTTTTGAAGGCAAGGAAAATATGTATTTTTCCCGTATTTGAACTGACTTCTATAGGGTCTAGTCAGTTGGGAACTTAGAGCTTATTCTGGTCTTAAATGAAGATGTAATTTGTCTTCCATCAGCAGAAAACATTCTTAAACCATCTACATACGTTTCATAGGGGTTAGTATTGCCACTTCCCCAATTTTTGTATTTGGGTCTGTAGTAGTTACAAATCATTTCATGAAAACTTCGTAGCCCTTTCTCTGTTTGAGATTTATGATCCTAACATCCCCAGGAACCTGGCCATCAGATCTCCTTGTCCGTTTCTCCAGTCTCCCCTAGTGAAACCATTGCACCACCAGGGCTCCTTAGTGTCCTAGGGGATTTTATATACAAATTTTTCTGATTACATATACACATACAGGGTGGCGTTGTTGTTGCATACTGTCCAGTTGATTCTGATTTGTAGCAACTCCATGTGACAGAGTAGAAATGCCCCATAGGGCTTCCTAGGTTGTAATCTTTACGAGAGCAGATCGTTAGGTCTTTTCTCCCATGGAGCTGCTAGGTAAGTTCGAACCACTGGCCTTAAGTCCTTGCGCCATCAGGGTTCCTGACATAAAGGGTACACTTCTCTAAAATCCTAGAGAGGTATGCGGATTAGGTCCTACCATGACCTTGCCTTACAGCCATATTTATGCATAGACATCTGTTCACTTAAAAGTGTATTGTTCCTCTCAGTGAAGAGCCAGGTTATCCAAGAGTGGATTAGTACCACCTTCTGCAAAAGTAATCTGAAAACCATTAGCTGTAGGTTTGCTCTCAAGGAAGGTGTTCTCCTTCACAACCCACACACACACACACACACACACACACACACACACACACATTAATATGACAAGAACCCTTTATTTTCTTTTACTGGTAAAATAAAAGAGAGAAACCTCCAGAAAACCAGCTTGAAATCCTGATTTTGTCTATCTGTGTGACCCTGAGAAAATTACTGACCCTCTGGAAAACCACCTTCAAATTCTGATTTTGTCCATCTGTGTGACTTTGAGAAAATTACTGACCCACAGTGTGCTCCAGTTCCCTCATCTCTAAAACGGGCTAATAATAGTACAAACTCACAATAATTCAGAATTATTGTATTGTGAGAATTAAGGTAAGTAAGATGATTAAAGTAAATTCCTTTACAAAACCAAAAAAAAAAAAAAAAAAACCAAACCCGTTGCCGTCGAGTCATTTCAGACTCATAGCAATCCTATATGACAGAGTAGAGCTGTCCCATAGGGCTTCCAAGGAGCAGCTGGTGGATGCGAACTGCCGACTTTTCGTTAGCAGCCGAATTCTTAACCACTGCACCACCAGTGCTCTAAATCCCTTTACAGTGCCTGATAAATAAGAAAAAAACAAACAAAAACAAACCTATCGCTGTCGAGTTGATTCTGACTCATAGTGACCCTATAGGACAGAGAACTGCCCCACATGGTTTCCAATGCTCTAAATCTTTATAGAAGCAGACTGCCACATCTTTCTCCGGAGGAGCAACTGGTGGGTTCAAACTGCCGACCTTTTGATTAGTAGGTGAGCACTTAACCACTGCACCACCAGGG
The DNA here is from genome assembly GCF_000243295.1 of Trichechus manatus latirostris. Taxonomy (NCBI): domain Eukaryota; kingdom Metazoa; phylum Chordata; class Mammalia; order Sirenia; family Trichechidae; genus Trichechus; species Trichechus manatus. The sequence continues at coordinate 5,724,835 of NW_004443958.1, forward strand.
CTCCTTAATACTTAGTAGATGTTCAATAAATGTTTTCTACTCATATGATTAAGTAAAAACAAACAAAAAAAAAGTCAAACTACTAAGATTGAAGGATAAATATGAAGGTTAAGGGCACTCCAAGAAGGCCACTTAAACTAGAGACGTAGATTCAGAGAATGTTCTCCTGAGAGATAATGCTTGCACTGGACTATGCAGACATTATCTATGTGAACAATGGAGTAAATTGTTCCAGAGAGAACCTGTCCAAAGTCATGGAACCAATAGAGTGAATGGCAAATTCAAAGAAATGCAAACGATTGGGAATTTACCTGAAGGATTAATAAAGTTGACAGAGAAGCATATGATCTTGGAACTTGTATTTCTACTGGTGTTACTTATTACATTGTTTTGTAATTGCTTGGATATTTGACCTTCTCCTCTACTAGAATGTAAGGCTCATGATGGCAGGGACTATGTCCATCTTGTTCGGGGTTGTATCTCAGGCAACTTGCACAGCGTCTAGGACATAGAAGGAACTCAATAAATATTTGAAGAAATAAATAAATATTATTCATTTTACCAATATTGACTTCATGAGTCTATGCTTGTCTAAAAACACATGGTAGATCTAATATCAAACCCAGAACTCCTGTCACCCTTCTCGCTGATGACCACTTGCATTGCAAGTGGCCAAGAGCTGCCATTGGATAATATAAGAGATGAGTGATAAGTGGCCATATAATAACATCCAATACAGCCATGGGCATTTAACCACCCTGTAGGCAGCCGGCCATATAATAACATCCAATACAGCCATGGGCATTTAACCACCCTGTAGGCAGCCTGAAATCTCTAAATTAGCAATGCAGTATGATCTTTTCTCGTATTACTTGGTAATTAAGAATTGGAGCACAGGAGTACATAAATTGTAGACTTTGAATTCTATTCTGGTAACTAGAAAGAATCAATACACCTCTAAGAACTAAGCAGCTCTTTTCTCACTTCCAGAAGGTCCAAATCCCTTCATTGTGAAACTTTATTAGAAGAGTATCACAATACTAATACCCAGGAGTAGGAGGCATGGCCATTACAATAAAAGACCTGAAGAACACAGAGTTAAGCCAACAGGAAACATGAATCCATTTAACTATCTCAGAGGCAGGAGATTAAGAAAGTCTAAGGTAGCCCATAGCACATTCAGATGGAAATAAGACTTTGTCATGAGAACTTTGTAAGAGGTACCACTTACATGGTCCACTGGTCTAATCCTAAGTGTCTTGACTTTGATAGTGAGTGGGGTCAAACTTGTTAAAGATGTCCATGTTCGATACCTGAGGAGGTCTCTAACGCAGGCATTTGTAAAGATGAGTGAGGATTATTTGAAAACTTTTGAACTCACATGAAATAATGATAACTAATACAGTTTACGGTAGAATTACCTCAACATAATTATTTATAATAAGCTATAAGTAATATTCAGAATTCTAAGTCTTCATTATTAGTAACAAGGCCAGTGCGTTTGAGGGAAAATTTTTTCTTCTTCTCAGTATTTCTCAGCTTCTCTTAACAACAAGTTCTGTTGACCTTCTTCCCTGTATTTCCAACTGTTTCCCTTCATTTTCCTTATGCTGAAATAGCCACTTGCATTTATTAAAAACTGCTCTGATTCTGTTTTTCAACGTTCATATTTTAAGAAAATTTTCACAATCCTCAGCAAGTCTATTGCTCAATGTGACAGAATCCCTGACTCTCTGGAGATCCCAGGCCCTCACAATTTCATGAGATGTTAGCTTTCTTGAAAAGCTGCATAAAAGCTGCTTTCCCGGGATTTAGTAGTTGCAGCAGAGGTAGAAATGAGAGAAAATAAGAAGAAAGATAATGATTATTACAAGCACAAGTTAATAGAGGTAGGTAAATACTTCTTACGGGTCTAGACTGGGACAAGGGAGCACAAAAGAGAATGTGGCAATCAAAGGGATGCCTGAATACACCATAGTGCTTGGTTTGAAGTGAAAGAGATAGAGCTTATATCTGCTGGTTGCTTCTGAAATAAGGACCTACATATCTTGGTAATGGCTTCTCTTCATAAGTTATCAAACGGACACTGGACAGATGTCAGTACTTTTTTAGAAAACTCTAAGTTTATTCTAACATTCTAAAATCCTTTGGCATGATGGAGGTTGCATGTGGAGGCCCAAAAATTCTAAAAAAAATTTGCTTTGTCCAGTATGATACAAAATAGGAGGCAATTTGGCATGATAATCCAGAGGCTTGATTGGGTACAAATGCAGATGCCCCCACCTGTCCCTTTATAGTTTTGAGCAAGTTAGTTGAGTTCTCTAATTCTTGGTTCCCTTATTCACAAAATTGGAAAAACAAAATCTACCTAATTTATTCAGTTTTTCAGAAAATGTTTATCAAGGGCCTACTATGTGCCAAGCACAGTTCTAGGCACTGAGAAATACAATAAAGAGAAAAATATACAAAAATTATTGTCTTCATGGAGCTTCCATTCTAGTTGTTATAGGGATTAAGCTGTTGTAAAGAAAGCAATTAGCACTTCCTTGGAACTTGTGATACCTATGATGATTAATAATACACCCTGCAAAATGCCTTTTTCCAGATACTTATTTCTCAGGAAGAGTGTGTGTTTTCTGCCTCTGAGTGGCCTCTATGCTTTTTCACACTGTGGTAATATCCTCAAAAAAAAAAAAGGAAAGCATAATAGCATGAAAACCCTCCCTGAATCATGCATGCTTCTCAAGCTACCGACCCCATTTTGTTTCCTCTAACAGCTGCCTTTATCAAGCATGTCTTTGCAAGCAATGTTCACTTTCACATGTCATATTCATTCTCAGGTGATTGCATTCTGGCTTCTGTCTCCACCACTCCACTAAACCTGCTCTTGCCTAGATCACAAACATCCTCCCTCCATGGTTCTAAACTCAATGTACATATTTCAATCCCCATTATTGGCTCCCTCCTGCAAGAAATGCTTCTTTTCTTGGATTCCACAATTTTACGCCCACCTGGTTTTTCTCCTACTTTCCAACCACTCCATCTCAGTCTTCTTTGGAAGCTTCTCATGCTCAATTCATGTTTTTAAATGTTGAAATCTTTTAAGGTTTGTTCTGGTCCTCTTTGTGTCTTACTCTCACTCATGATCTCATCCACTCTTGTGACTTGAAATACCACCTGATTTGCTTTGTGTCTTCTTCCAGGACCTTCTTCTGAGCTCTAGAAATGTACATTTCATTCTAGATCTCAACTTGGCTGTCTAACAAGTACCTCAAATTGAACATGCCCCAGCCTGAATTCATTTTTTCCAAACACCACCCTCATTCCATATGTGTTCCTTCTCCACTATTTACCACCATTTGCCCAGTTGCTCATGCCAGAAACCTGGAAGCCATGGCTGAAACCTTCCTATCCCTTACCACTACATTAAATCCATCATCAAGTCTCATCAATTTTACTTCTAAGATACATCTCACATCTGTCACTTCTCAACAACTGTACTGCCATCACACAAGTTCAAACCACCATCATGTCTCAGTAACTTCCTAACAGATCCACTCCATTTACCGTGATCCTCTTCTAGTCTATTTTCTACTCAGCAGTCAGAGTACAATTTTCTAATAAAGATCTCGTTATTTCACTCTCCTACTTAACACTTTAAAGATACTGTACATCTCTTATGAACATCAAAATTTCTAATGTAAGTCTTAAAGCCCTAAACAATCTAACATACTAAATTTACTATGCATGCAAAGTGTATTTGTCTTTGTATATGAAATTGGTAGATAAAAGATTGTTTCCCTTGAATCTTAAGGATTTAAAATTTCACGGGCAGTAACAATACGCACACACGCTTTTGCTCATATGTGCATATGACGATCCTCTCTACCTCCCCAGCTTTGTCTCTTGCCATTTACTCCCTCATTGGTGACTGTACTTATGCAAACCTTTGGCTAGTTTCTCTGGTTCATTAGAGTCTTTCCCGATACAAAGCCTTCGCACACGCTGTTCCCTTTATCTGGAACATGTTTGTGCACCTCCTCACCTGGCCAAGTCCTCCTCATCCTTCAAATCTTTCTTAGTCATTCTCATCACACTTGTAATTTAAAATTTGATTTGTGTAATTTGTTTAACATCTGTTTACCCAACTACACGGTAAGGTTCATGGGGATAAGAGTCATAATTGGTTTGTTCACCACTGCAGCCCCAGTTCTTAGTTTAATGTCTATTGTTGAATGATTCATTGAATGAATAAATGTGAAGACTTCAAGCTGCAAAGGATTCATTCTTGCCCCCCACACACACACAATATACCTACACTCACATATTTACACAGAAATGAATTATTTGCTAAGTTCTATTTCTGTATTAGGAATTCCTCCAGGTGCAAATGGTAAACACACTCTGGCAGCTAACCAAATGTTCGGAGGTTTGAGTCCACCCAGAAGCACCTCAGAAGAACGGCCTGGCAATCTATTTCCAAAAAATCAGCCATTGAAAACCCAATGGAACACAGTTCTACTCTGACACACAAGGGATCACCATAAGTAGAAGTCAACTCAACAGCGATTGGTTTTTATTTACATATTAAACACTCGCAGGCTACCATTGCATATAACTGAGGTATACTCTCTGTTGGAAATGTGTGGATTTCTGGTGAACATGCTAAAAATTTGTCACAGATAAGACCCTCTGGTGGACTCGAGAATTCTAACACTTAAAAGATTTCTAATTCTCAGCCTATAAAGATGTATTAAACATGCAGAATGTATTTGTCTCTTATAAAGCAGGTAGATAAAAAATTGTTTCCATTTAATCTTAAAGATTTTAAAATCTAAAGGGAAGTAATCATGTGCACACACATTATCATTCACATGCATGTGCGTGAGCACACGTACACACAGGCATCACAGCCTGAATCAAAAACTCTTTCAGAATTCATAATTTTTGTGTATCAAGTATCTGTTTTCACTTTAGTTTTTAGTCTGTGTTTAGGTATGAGCTTAAAAACCCACACCAAAAAAAGGAAAAAAAAAAAAAAAGCACTAGACATTTGGGTAGGCCATCATGCTAGAGATGGATAACAGATTCTTTCTCTTCTCCTCCCCTCCCCTCTCCTTCTCTCCCCTCCTCTTCTCTTTGTCTGTCGCAGAAACATGAGACAAATGAGCCTCTCCAGAAGTTATTACAGAAAGTATCTGGAATCTACTTTTCCTTGATATACAGATCAATCTAGAAAAAAAAGAATTCTCTTTGCATCTTCACCAATAGAATCTTGATAAAGGCAGCCACATCTAGTAAAACAAACATATAAAAAGTTGCATTGCATTTATGTTGCTTTTCCTGGTGTTTTTTATATGTCTGAGATAGCCATAAATTCTCCCTTTGCCCTTTTCTACACCGTTACTCTATTTTTCTTAAAATAAATATTGTGGTAGGTGGATCATTCACTGAATCCCAATCTGTTTCTTTGAAGCTGACAGTTGAACAGAACAACCACCCTTTTGCTTACCATATATTGCCTCTCCCCAACCAGCAGTTTTGCCCAGATGTTCAAGGTTCAACTGGGCAGGATATTTACTTATTTACTCATGTGTTTGGGAACAGAGGGGGTCCAGTTTATAAATAACTCTTTACACCACCTTCCCTGAAGATATGTTCCTGCTGTATAAAATGCATATAAATAAATTCGTTTCTGAAGAGTGGTACAACACTGGTGCCATTTATATCTCATGATGGTTCTTCCCAATGGACTATTCTTCTCTATTCAATTATCTTGAATAAGGATCACTTCAGAAGTGACATGATCTGTATTCAGCTAGCCTTTATTGTCTTTATAGCCATCTTAATGGGGCCATGTGCAGTGTAATAGAAAGAGAAAGTAAATAACCAGCATTGAAATGACTTGTTCATGCAAACTCCTTCCCAAACAACTCCTGAGAACAACATGCACAGAATCTCTCCTAGGGCATCATTAATTAGATCAACCAATACCCACTACTGCATATACAATATACACACATACAAGCACAGATGTTTGCCCATTACAGCACAGATTCATGGGCACTTACGCTATATCTGATAGTGGTGATGTTATCGTTGTTGTTAGGTGCTGTCGAGTCGGTTCCAACTCATAGAGACCCTACAGGACAGAGTAGAACTGCCTCATAGGGTTTCCAAAGAGCTGCTGGTAGCTTTGAACTGCTGACCTTTATGGTTAGCAGCCAAGCTCTTAACAACTGCGCCACCATAGTGGTAATAGTGACTAATTATGAGAAAGCATTTTATTTCTTAGAAAGTGTCACCTTATTTAGTTACAGATTATTAGGGAGCGAGCAAATGACTCTCTAGTGATGGTCAAGAGAAAGTTAGAGTTACCTCCAAGTGAGGTGGTGGATGGAAGCATAAGGTCGCCATGGGTCAGAGCTGACACCACAGCAACTAACAACAGGTATCTGTAGTCTTACCGTCCTGACCGTAAGCATTTGTAATATAACCGGAATGCTTCTAGGGTCTAAATAGGTGTTGACATCATTTTGTAACCTGATTTTAAGGAAAGTGGTTAAGCACTCAGCTGTTAACTGAAAGGTTAGTGGTTCGAAACCCATCAGCTGCTCCGTAGGAGAAAGATGTGGCAGTCTGCTTCCACAAAGATTATAGCCTTGGAAATCCTATGGGGCAGTTCTACTCTGTCCTATAGGATCACCATGAGCCAGAATCAACTTGAAGGCAATGGATTTGATTTTTTGGATTTTAAGAAATATGACTTTTGAGTGATATTGATGTCTTTAGGTGAAACAATGTCCACCTAAAAGCAGCCTGACCAGCTAAAAAGGGAGAATTAAGATGTAGCAATAACCAGAAGGAGACATATTTACTTAACAAGATATCTGGATGAAGTGGTTAAAAATTGGAAAAGAAAGCCCCACCTTGTCCACTTGGTTTGATATTACATAATGTTGAGGAATGCTAAGTATTTGTCCTAAGTATAGGATAAAGTATGTAAGTCTTAAGTATTTGTTCACCATCTGTCTCTGAGTTTGTCATACCCTGGTGGCTTGCATGTTGTTATGATGCTGGAAGCTATGCCACTGTCATTTCAAATACCAACATGGTCACTCGTGGTGGACAGTTTTCAGTGAGCATCTAGATTAAGACAGACTAGGAAGAAAGGCCTGGAGATCTACTTCTGAATACTAGTCAATGAAAATCTTATGGATCACAACAGAATATTGTCTAATATAGTACTTGAAGATGAGGCCCTGTCATGGATTGAGCTGTGTCCCCCAAAAATATCTGTCAGCTTGGCTGGGTCATGATTCCCAGTGTTGTATGATTGTGTAATCTGATGTGATTTCCTTATGTGTCATAAACTCTATCACTATGATGAGATTATATGTGATCTCCTTATGTGTTGTAAATTCTGTCACTGTGATGAGGTTATACTGATGAGGTTGACAAGATTAGATAGTGTCTTAATGCAATCTCTTTTGAGATATAAAAGAGAGAAGCGAGCAGAGACACATGGGGACCTTATACCACCAAGAAAGAAGCACCGGGAGCAGAGCACATCCTTTGGACCTGAGGTTCCTGCACAGAGAAGCTCCCAGACCAAGGGAAGATTGATGACATGGACCTTCCTGCAGAGCCAACAGAGAAAGCGTTCCCCTGGAGCTGACACCCTGAATTTGGACTTGTAGCCTACTGGACTGTGAAGAAATAAACTTCTCTTTGTTAAAGCCACCCACTTGTGGTATTTCTGTTGGAGCAGCACTAGATGACTGAGACAGGCCCCTAGGTTAGAAGGCACTACACGATAGCCACAACAAGGGACTTAAACATACCAACGATCATGAACGTGGTGCAGAACCAGGCAACATGACTTCTGTTATCCCTAAGTTCTCGACCACATCTAACAACAACAGGTATTTGTAATCTCACGGTCCTGATTGTAAGCATTCGTAATGTAACAGGTATGCTTTATAGAGTCTACATAGGTGTTGACATTTTTGTAACCTGATTTTAAGGAAAATTATGTGTGTAGTGATAGTGATGCCTTTAGGCTTAGGCATGGAGTGCTCACCGCACACTGGGCTTACTCTTGACTTTGGGAGTAACTAACATGAGTCGGAATCTACTCAGTGACTAACAGCAACCACAATAGTATTAGTCATGCACATGCAGTAAACACAAAGAAGCTACGCAAGGATACATAGGACACAGGAGCACGGCCTTATATGGGAGATCAGCCAGCAAATACCTCCTGAAGATCATCATGGGCCATGTATCCTGTTAAACTGCCTCTAGAAGAGAGAGGTCTAGGGGAGCATCATTAAGGGTTTAAGCAGAAGTTAGAGTCTTAACTCAGCAAGTTAAGTAAAAAAAAATATATAGACTACATTATCCTTGAAAAATCTTTCTTATGGATAGGAAAGATTGAAAAATACTGATCCACACTAAAGAAAGATAAGAAGACTCTAAATTCAGATTTTAAGGTATGAAGACCATTCTGTTTTTCAAATAATTGTCAAATCCCTAGTGGTAAATGGGGGATCAGTAGAGAATTTTAAAATAGTCTACTTTTCTAAACCATATACCCTATAAACTGGGTATAACTGTATACCATATTTTAAAATTGTCTCTAAAACCATAGTACAGGACAATAGAGCTGTGGATTGGTTTGTTGCTGTGAGGTCTCGGGTGGAGGGGGGTTGGCACATTAAAGGCAAGGATGAGGGAACTTCACTGGAAAAAAGAAAACACTGGGGTTGACATAATTTCCTCCCTTATGTCTTCAACGGACACAACAGTGGTTCCGAAAGAAAAAGTTTCAATTCCCTTTATTCTTCCACGATTTCTTACTCTGCTTTTATTGAATCAATAAAGACAAACAAACAAAAATAACCAAACTGAAGTCAGTAGCCTATCCTCACTTCTGAGGAGAAAGCTCCTGGCCCCAGAATCCCTGTTTAGCCATTTCTTCAGTAGGGAGGATATTCAGGATCAAGTAGAGCTTCTTCAGCGCTTTCTCTTCTTCAAATCTGCCTCTGGGATGCCTCACACACACAGACACACACACACACAGACACACACACACACAGACACACACACACACACACACACACACACACCCCAAAGAAAGTGGGATCAAGGTCCAGGTTTATGCTTTAAGGGGCAAGATGTCTTTCCTTGTATGAATCCAAGATTGATTGCTGTAGAGATTAACCTTTGCCCTGCAAATGGAGACTAGAGTTTGATAAATGTTACGTGGTGATGATGGTGATTAAGTTCTCAATTGGAAGAGTCCGTTCAGAACACCATTCCCTCATAAAACTCAAGGAGAGATGCCAATTCCAGATGTTAAGTTATAATCATGGGCTTATTTATCGTGGCACATCTCAGATTAAAATTGTTTTTCCACTTTTTTTTCCCTTTGTTTTCACCGAATTTGTCATTTAAGAAGAAATAAACATTCCCATATTCACCACTTTTCCATAAGGAAAGAAATCTTTATAGAAACAATTGTTTCTCTCCATCATTAATTTAATAGAAATAGTGCAATTATGGCAAGAGAGGAAATTGCAATCAGAAACTCTTCTCTGCAGCTCCCTCTTCCTGTGTTTGAAAGTAAAAATTATCCTTCCAGCAAATGTTCTCTCAAGAAGTATAAAGTTGCAGGACAAGATTACTTCATGACTTCGAGTACGTTTTCTTTTGCCGAGAAAACACTTCCCAAAATTTCCAAAAGTAGAGCCAAGCTACAAGATATATAAGAAGTTTAGATATGACCAAGGCAGTATCTTCCCTCCTGGCTAACCTTTTATTAAAAATCACGCACTTTATTTCAACATTCTGAGCAGATCCTAGACAATTCCGTGCATGCAAGTCCCAGAGCGGACATAAAAACCAGATGGGAAAGAAATTTACAAGAACCAATCTCAAAAGAATATTTGCAAGCAGAATGTCAACTCAACATTGATTTCAGCAATGTATTTTGATTTACAATACAGATGTCTTTTCAGAATTTTCATTCCTCCTTAGGTATGAACAAAGTGCAAGGAGGATATAGTCTTAGCTGCTCGTTTCAAACGTTACATCCCTAAATAACAAAAAAAAAAACTCTTATCATTTACTTGTACCCCTGGGAAGTTCAGACTTTTTAGAAGATTTTATAAGCAAGTTGTTAAATCAAGCAGTTGCCCCATCCTTAAGAATATTTTCCCAAGGATACAACCTTGTCACATCTCAAGAATCTTAACAAGGGAGAGAGAGAATGAAAGTATTTTCTTTTGTCACTCTCTCATTATACAACAACTGTATATTGAGACTCTTTATGGAGGTGACTCTGGGCACTGTGCTAGGTACTGACAGTCTAAAAATCACCTTCAAGAAGTTTATAGTCTCCTTGACAAGAGGCTGAAAAAAAAGAAGAAAAAGCAATGCAATGTGTTATAGAATACACACACAAAAAAAAATTGTTTGAGCAATGAGATGTAAGCACATAACTCTGCTAGGAAAGACAAGGTAAGGGGAAGAAGGAGATAATGAGATGCAGCTGTCATAAGTATACAACTATAATAAAAGTTGAACCTCTGAGGATAGATCGTATGTTTCTTATCTTCCTTTGTCATAGGAAACATGAAAATAAATTCTGAAAAATTCGATATCAGCATCATTAACAAAACAACACTTATGGAGTCAATTATGTAATCATTTCCAGTTGTTAAGGAGGTCCCCCTCCAGGGAAGGAGAGTTGAAGCATAGTTTGCTAGTCCCCACGCACAGCGCCTCTGATTTGTGTCAGTGTTCAGAAAAAAAATGTAATATTTAATTTCGACATTCTTTCCAGGAGTCTTGATGTATCTACCACACATAAGTGGGATGAGTGCCGTCAAGCAGAATGTACTGAGCCCCTACTGATGTGACTGGATTTGTGATGTGGGGAAAGGAGAAATGTAGTTGGAGGTCGTTAATGGTGAAACTGAACATAGCGAATATGTGCACCTTCACGCAGTGCTGTGACCACACAAATCTAATATACTTTGGAGCACTGAATGCATCAATTGGTTTATGTTGACTTGGCAGTGCCATTTATACAAAAATACTCTAATTACATTGACCCTATCAAACTACAACAAGGTAGAAATATATGCTCACTTGAAAAATAAATCCAAATCAATAAACCTTCCAAGATGATATTTCACTCACTTGCTTTCTTTTCAAATGGAAAAGAATGGGGTTTAGAAAATAAGATCAGTTAAAAAAAAAAAAAATCTTGGTGTGTTGTCTACTGTGTGGAAAGATAACGCTTTCTATAGGGCCAAATGGGATTCAGCTCCTCTAACCAATGGTGGTTCAGTGGTAGAATTCTCACCTGCCATACCAAAGACCTGGGTTCAATTCCCAACCAATGCACCAGTCTGTCAGGGGAGGCTTGCATGTTGCTACAACGTTGAACAGGTTTCAGTGGGGCCCCCAGACTAAGAGGGACTAGGAAGAAAGGCCTCGTGATCTACTTCCAAAAAATCACAATGGTCCAGTTATGGGAATGGCGCTGAGTTGGGGTCATCATGAGTCAGGGGGCTGATTTGACTGCAGCTAACAAGTATTTAACCAGTACCTGTATGTTTTTGGCACGCTGTGTGTCTCTACACTGATGATATTAATTCCACAATGACACTCATTCACAGATTTTATTTTAGAGCTCAGCCAGCCACTCTGCTCAGCACTAAAAACATCCAACTTTATCTCATTGCTTTATAGCCACATCTCCTACAGTATGTTTTCATAGTTTGCAAAGCACTTTCATATTCATTCCTGCATTTAATCTTTGCAACAACCCTTTAAGGTAGATAAAGTATTAATAGCCCCACTTTTAGATGAGGAAACATTTTCAAAATGCTTATGTAACTTAATAAATGTTATACAGCTAGTAATGAATATTCATGATGGCAAACCCGAGACCTCACGAGAATGGTTGAACATGACCTATATCATTTGTGTTAATTATATGGTCTTATTTTATTCCAATTGGTTGGAAATATGCAATCCATGTATGATAAAAGGGGTCACCTGGGATTAATCAGAACATTTGATTAAACCAAATAGCCTACGACAACATTAAATATCTGAAGTTTTCGTTTTTTAGAAACAGCTTAAGTTTATAAACTTCTTAAAGAAAGCAGTAACCCTGGGGCAGAGTCTTTGGGATGTAAATCTCAAACTCTTCCTTGAAAGCAATAATTCATGAAAAGGTGCATTTGATGAAAAACTGGCCTGAGGCCTTGAAGGCGTGTGATTACACTCAGTTTATGCTCTAAGCTTCCGGGAGCAGATTCTGTGCAGCCGATGTGATTCAAGAATGACAGGAGGAGCTGTGCCAGTTTTTCCCTTTCTCTTCTGTTCAGCCTCCTTGGATTGATAAATGGGCTTAGTTGCAGCTTTCCTGAACAGCATTATTCAATGTTCTATTGGTGTCATTTCCCGGAACGAGGTGAGGCCCAGGACGCGAGTGTTTTTGAAGGAAGGTAGGTGGTCGGCAAAAAAGAGCTTTAAAGCTCAGAATCCAGTGGAGGGAGCCCTTACTCAAGTGCTAACTTGACCTTACTGGAAAGAGAAGAAATAGACTGAAACCTATAAAAAAAAGCCCTGTCTCTGACTTACACTTAAGAAGAAAAATATGAGTAGCACCAATCTATAAGGTCCCCTCTAGGTCTATGTTTGTACATTCTTCTATGTTTATATATTGTTCAATAAAATATAAAATTTCCCTGAAAGAATTTGGAAAGTAAAATAAAATTTCTCTCTCTTTTTTTTTTTTTCTCCATTAAGGCATATTTGATTTGGCAAACTGTATTACTGTTTTCTAACATGAAATGTGTGACTGATACATTAATTCCACAAATATATACTATTGCATGTGAACTACAGAATTAACTCAACAATCCTGATCACAAAAGCAGATTTTTTTTCTTAAAAGACCCCTTTTTGCCCTGATAATCTTGATTATTTCATGTGGAAGTGTTCTGTTCTCACTATTTATATGGAATTTGTAAGTTGTGTCTAGAAATTGCTTCCCTGCTTCTCCTTTTAGAAAATATTTTCAGTCTGTTAGAGATCAAACACTTTTAAGAGGCTCTAACAGACCTGTAAAGAATAAATAGTGTTATTCTCCAAGGAACTCAAGAGTCCTTTACAGGTAATGTAGCACTTACAAAATACAGGTAAAAGCTCATTGTAATGAATTTCCCGAGACATGCAATCCAGTTGTAGTGGATCTGTGTAGTAGTGAAGGCATTGATAGAAATGACTTTACCAGGCTTCTGGAGTAGGGAATGAAACAGCCTTTCTGAAGCAAACTAACAATTGGGAGAAAAAATTAGCTCTGAATCATTCAGGGAAAAAATGGAATATATCAGGCACACAACCTCACACTCATTCCTCTTCTCCTCACAAGCCCCAGTTCAGGTAAGTGCTTCTGATGAGGAAGTTTGGGGTGCAATAGGAAGGAATGAGAAATTGAAAAGGCTATCTTTCTTATACCATCCAGTATCCTCTAAGCCATCCTGCATTCTGCACACAGAGCCTTATTAAGGTTTAAAAACAAATTAAAACTTTAATGGCTCCCTATTGCCTATAAGAAGGAGCCCTGGCGGTGCAACGGTTAAGCACTTAATTGCTAAACTATCAACCAAAAGGTTGGCGATTGGAGCCCACCAGCTGTTCTGTGGGACAAAGACCTGGTGTGAAGATTTACAGCCTAGGACACCCTATGGGGCAGTTCTATTCTGTTATATAGTGTCACTATGAGTCAGAATCAACTCAAAGGCACACAACAACAACATTGCTTAAAATAAAATCCCTGGGTGATAGAAACGGTTAAAGTGCACAGTTGCTAACTGAAGGTTGGAGGTTCATATGAGGTTGCCTTAAGGACGAGTTGTCTTGACAGCAACTGGTATTGCCCACAAGAGAAAGCAGATTCTCGAAAGGAGCACTGAAAGTCCTCTGGAGTCCCTAGGTGGTGCAGCCAGTTAAGCTCTGGGCTACTAACCTAAAGATTGGTGGTTTTAACCCACCCAAAGGTGTGTCAGAAGAAAGGTCTGGAGAACTGCTTCTGAAAGGTCACAGCCATGAAAATCCTATGGAGCTCAGTTTTACTTTGACACACCTGGGGTTGCCATAAGTTGGAATTGACTCAATCAACAGCAGCTGGTGTGGTGTGTATGTGGTGATGGTCCTCCACCATGACCTGGGCCCATTCACCTGTCTCCTTTTCCTGCCTTGTCTCCTCTCTTCACCTCATGTGCTCTCTGCCCCAACTAGATGGAGTTCCATAAGGTCTGTGGATCATATGCTACACAAGAGGCTGCAGCCTGGACCTGCCACAGAGCCCTTTTTTGCCTTAGGCCTCATTCAAAGCAATGGGTGACCTTTAATATTACCCACTACAAATGCCAAAGCAGTAGTCCTAGGTGTGGAATATGTTGTCTCCAGACCCTGAAGTGGCTGACCAGGCATTGGGCTTCCTTCTTTATGCGAGAGGATGTATGCAAGATGCAGCAATGTGTCTTTTACCTGGAAGGAAATGACCTGGCATACCGCTAACCCCTGGGCCCCTAGACTCTTCACTGGGCAGCAGGTCCCTGAGTCTTCAGATGATCTGCCTCCCACCCTATGGAGTGCATGTGGTGTCCTCCCAAGGCCTCCAGTGTGCTAGCCCCCTCTTGCTTGTTCTGCCTGATCAACATGACATCATCAATGTAATGGATCAATGAGATGTTCTGCAGGATGGCCATGTGATCCAGAGCTCTTTTGAGTATACCATGACAAAGGGAGAGAGAGTTAATAGAGCTTTAGAGCAAATTAGTAAATGAAATAGTGTTGCTTGTTCCATGTGAAGGTGAACTGTTTTTCATTCTCTTTCCTGATTGGGCTAAAAAAGAACATGTTGTTGTTGTTAGGTGCTGTCAAGTGGGTTCCAACTCATAGTGACCCTATATACAACAGAACGAAACACTGCCTGGTCATGTGCCATCCTCATAATTGTTGTTATGCTTGAGCCCACTGTTACAGCCACTGTGTCAATCTATTTCGTTGAGGCTCTTCCTCCTTTTCACTGACCCTCTACCTTCCCAAGTATGATGTCCTTCTCCAGGGACTGATCCCTCCTGATAACATGTCCAAAGTATGCGAGACGAAGTCTCGCCATCCTTGCTTCTGAGGAGCATTCTGACTGTACTTCTTCTGAGACGGATTTGTTCATTCTTCTGGCAGTCCATGGTATATTCAATATTCTTTGCCAACACCCTGATTCAAAAGCATCAGTTCTTCTTCCGCCTTCCTTATTCATTATACAGTTTTCACATGCATATGAGGTGATTGAAAAGAACATACATTCGCCAAATCAGTGGATGCATAGCATTTATATGAGTCCTTATTAATCTTCTGTAGCCATAAAACCCCATCATGCACTGCAGCTGTGATCAGGGCTACAACCTGGTTGATCTTTGGTTGTTTATAATCATTTTCTAGAATTCATCTGGTTTCTGCAGGGTACAAATGGGATTAAATTAAATGTGATAGAGACCACCTCTGCTGAATCCTTTAGATTTTAAGAGTAGCATTAATCTCCAACATCTGCTCCTAGGATGTGATACTGTTTTTTGGTTTACTGTACTGGTCAAAGGAGCCCTGGTGGTGCAGCGGTTAAGCTCTCAGCTGCTAACCGAAGGTTGTTGGTTCGAACCTACCAGCTGCTCTGTGGGAGAAAGACATGGCAGTCTGCTTCTGTAAAGATTTACAGCCTTGGAAAGCCTATGGGGCAGTTCTACTCTGTCCTCTAAGGTTGCTGTGAGTTGGAATCAACTCGACGGCAATGGGTTTTGGGTATCCTGGCCAAGGCATAAAACCAAAAAAAAAAAAAAAACCGAACAAACCAGTTGCCATCAAGTTGATTCCAACTCATGCAACCGCATGTGCTTCAGAGTAGAACCGAGCTCCATAGGTTTTCATGGCTGTGATCTTTTGGAAGCAGATCACCAGGTCTTTCTTCCACGGTGCCTCTGGGTGGTTTCAAACTACCAACCTTTTGGTTAGTAGCCCAGTGCTTAACTACTTGCATCACCCAGGGACACTGGCCAAGGCATAGAGGGAGAGTTTCAGAAGCTTCCACTTGACCTTCCCCATTATTATAGGTCTTACTCATGGGGCAAAGATGCAATGTAGGAGTTACTCAAAAAGTAAAATATGTCAATCCCAATTATACACTCAGGTACTAGGGAAATGACCACAAAGTGGGTCTGCAGACCCAGTGGACCCACCCTAAGCCAGAATTTGGCCAAGATTCCTCCATTGCCTGCCTCCCACATGCTCCACTCTAATAGGGGAGGCATGATGATGCTTCAGGTCACCATGTGTCAGTGTCAACTCAGACCTGGTGTCCAACTGTCCTC
Organism: Trichechus manatus latirostris; assembly: GCF_000243295.1. NCBI lineage: Eukaryota > Metazoa > Chordata > Mammalia > Sirenia > Trichechidae > Trichechus > Trichechus manatus. The sequence goes on from NW_004443958.1 coordinate 5,741,289, forward strand.
TACATGTTTGGGTATTACCCTTTTCTCAGCATAACAGTCATTCAAGTAAGCTGTTGGCTCTATGGGGAAGAACTGGTAGAATCAGTACAATGAATAATTGCTGAGATATTATAGGGCCTTTCCCCTGAGTACCTCACATTTCTTGGGTCAGTGGACCTCAGTCTGAAAACTGGCACAGCTCAGAAACTGAACAAGAGAATATAAATTTATTTGGGCAACTGGCCTCAGCCTCCTGCTCATCCATTCTTGTTTTCTTCTGATTATGTTGGCAGCCCATCTCTTTTGCCCCAAGGGACTCCAGGTTCTATTAACCATCTCCATAGTTCTCAGCCACTCAGGCCCCCTTGGCTGCCACTCTGATCTTGTCTGTTCTTATGAAAATAATGATCTCCTGGATTCTGCCATTAAGAGCTATTTCCTGGCCTCTATTGCTTTAGGGACCTATCATCCCTATTGCTATTAGTGAGCCAAGTTCTACAACAATCTCTTCTAGCTTCATCCATGGTGTGTAGAAGGGAGCCACCACTGAACTCCATAGTGATACTAGTGTCGGGCTCACCAGTGCATTCCTGAGGGCCTAGGTGAAGGTTTAATTTGAGGACCCCACTGGTAAACATAATTCCCTGGTGGGTCTTCTGGTGGGTAATACATCCATTCTAGCATGTTCACTTTGCTCAGCCTTTTCATTTCTTTCTCTTGTGTATGCCACTCCCATGTGAGTATTTCAGCCTTACTCAGCTTGGGTCATTGCCTTACCCAGGCCCTAGAAGCCACCCTAGCTGCAAGTTTTCACCATCCTGTGGGGTCCATACCAGGTGTTAAATCTTATACTCGAAGAGAGTGCCCCCAAGTCAATTAGTTCTTTAATAGCCAGTCTTATATTCAGGTGCCCTTGACCATGCACCCACCCTCAGCATCCAGTTCCATGAGTACACCTGAGGCCCTGCTGGTAATCCTATTCCACAGGTACACCTCCAACCTTGCATAGAGTTGGACACGTCCAGCTAACTACACCCCTTGCAGCTGGGAAGCGAGTCCTTTCTTGAAAAAGGATCTGACCAGCACATCTCTATGTCTGCCTCACCTAGGTTCTGTCATGCAATTGCCTCAGGGAGTGGACAGGCCAAGCTCCAAAGCACAGTGTAATTGCTATACTGTGTTT
>NW_004443958.1:5751308-5753741 GCF_000243295.1 Trichechus manatus latirostris
ATTCCAACCATTGAGATGGTAAAGCCTCGGTCCAGACAGAGAGGTAAATGGTTGCCTTGGAAGACAACAAAGATTCTATGTAGACACCCAAAGGAGTGCTCTAGCATCCAAATTGAGATAAATTGGTCCGGAGATGATAGCAAGTGTCCTAAGGTTGAAATGGAGGGAGTAAGGCAATAATATCCCATCAAACATCTACTTCTACAGTCTTGAGCAAACTAGCATGAAGATAGCTTCTGCTCCTGTGAGCTGGTTCATGGACATCACACACAAAAATAAAGCAAAAAGTTCAATTCTAAAATATTTGGATTGTTTTGGCTCATTGGTTTGCAAGTAACACGAGTCAGGATCTTCTCCTGTAACACGCCTCTCAACTACCAGTTTTGCTTTTCACCAATGATCTCAAGTTCTAAGAAAAATGAAAAACACTTCTGCACCTCATAGATCAACGAGTCTTAAACCAGATTATCTGAATTTTAAGTGGAACTCAACCCCAAAAGTTTATTTTCATCAGTTGCCTTCTATTCATCAGCTCTCTTTCGCATTTGGACATTTCCGTTATCACTGAGAAATAAGGGGTTCTGAACGAACGACATTTTCAGACAACTGAAATCTACTCCTCAGAGTGTTAAAACATTTATTTTAGCTGCGTATGACTTACATCTTTCCCCACCTTAATAGAAGATATTGGAGATAATTTAGCCTTTTGGATAGCTCAGGATCATTATTTGTGATTTCATTATTAGTAGTAACAAGATATATCAGAGAATATATTACACTTGAGTCAGAAAATCCAGATTTCACTTCCGGTTCTGCCACCTGTGGCTCTGTAACTTTGGACAAGTTACTTAATTACTTTGAGACACTAATTTTCTCATCTGCAAAATTGGCAGCAAGGATACATAACCTATAGGGCTGTTGTGATGTTTGGAAGAAATAATATGAAAGATTACAATTCATGATGTCCTATTAATATATGCTTACTTGGTGAGATGCTCCATTTTGATATGAACTTTTTGTTCACAGAGAGATATTCCATTGAAAACATTATGTCTACCAATGGGATGGTGACTTTTAAATGGCCGGGTAGCACAATGTAGTCAGCTAAGCACAGTTATTAGGAGATGGAACTATGAGCTCTGGCATCAGTTCTACAAACAACTAGCTGTTAACTTCTTGGCCTCAGTTTCCTCATCTTGAAAAATCAAAGACTTGAACAAACTGAGCTATTCCAGCTGTGATTTTTCCCAGTAACATCAATAATATTTATTACATATTTAAGTTATATGCCGAAATGATTTTAAGTTTTTAGTATTCCTTTTACCATCTAAAATTTGGCAATTTCGAGAAAAATTCCAATGGCACCTGTATCTGTGCCAATATACTTGGTCTTTTCTCCTGTTACGATGAACGGTCTCTGATCTTGTCTAAAGCCAACCCGTGTACTTGTACACCAGACCCCGTCCTTTCTCACTCCTTCTGTTCAGTAATTCTCACTTCTCTCTCCTGTACCATGTTTCTCTTTACTGGATCATTCCCAGCAGCACACAGACGTGACGTGATTTCTCCCATCTTATTAAATAAAAAACTCTACTGACCCGACATCCATCCCTGATTTTGCCCCATGTCTCTATCCCCCTCCCTTTTAGAGCAAAACTCCTCAAAAGCATTCTCTGTGTTCACTGTCTGCAGTTCCTCTCTTCCAATTACCTCTAAAATATCTTGCAACCAGTCTTTTAGCCTGACCACTCCAACAAACTGGCTTATCATGATCATAATCAATGACCTCTACCTTGCTGCTCCTCACCCTACTTGGCCAGTTAGCAGCATTTAAGGCATGGATCTTCCCCTTCCCTGAATTTTTTTTTTTTTTTTCCAGTTTGGGTTACAGGACACTGTACTCCCCTTGTCTGTCTCCTACCTCACTGGCCACACCTTCTTAGTCTGTTTTTCTTGCTGTTCCCCATCTCCTGGATCTCTTTAAAAAACCCCAGTTTTTTGTAGCACTGCAGGGATCAGTGATACTCTTAGCTCATATCATCTCTATTCTGACTACTCATACAATTATATCTCTAGCTTGGACCTGTCCCGTAAATTCTAAATTCTTGTATCCAACTGCCTGCTTGGCACCTCCAACTGGGGGTCTGATAGACATTTCACACTTTACATGTAAAATTACATTGTTATTTATCCTTAATATACTCCTCCCATGGCCTTCACCATATCAGTTAATGGCCGCTACTTTTTCCCTATGGTTCGGGCCGAAATTTTGGAATCATCATTAACTTCTCTTTTTCTCTCACATTCCATATCAGCAAATCCTTCTGACTCTCCCTCAATATATAACCAGAGCGTGACCACTTCTTGCCTCCCTCTCTGTCACGACGCTGGTCCAAGCCTTTCTGGTGTCTCCTTGAATTATTTTCGTAGCCT
>NW_004443958.1:5753841-5769995 GCF_000243295.1 Trichechus manatus latirostris
TCAGAGCAAATCCTGCTAAAAGTCAGACCATTGCCCTCCTCTGCTCAAAGCAACCCTCCACCACCGTGTCTTACTCTATAAGATGTAGAGATTTAGTAACCTCACCCTACCTATCCCTACCCCCGTTCCTTGCAATGTCCTAGCCCCACATACCTACTCGATATTCATTGAACGTGTCAGGCATTCTCCCTACTCAGGGCTTCCCTATTCAAGGCCTTTATACTTGTTCCCTCAAACCACTGACCGTATACAGTAAAACCTGTGAAAGCAGTAATCTGTGTAAGGCAGAAACCTGTCAGAGAAGGAAAACTCAAATATTTTCCACTAAAATGAGCGATAGAAAAGTGGCAAGACTGCACACTGTCAAAGGTGAAAAACTTGCAAGAACCAGAAAAACAAGGCAGTCCCTTCGAGTTCCAGCTCTCACAGATTTTACAGAAAACAAGCTGTTAATGAGTTTCAGGCTGTCTGGAGTGCTTTTTACTCAGATGCCCAGAGCCTGTTGCCTCATCTCCTTTAGGTCTGTGCTCAAAGAGTACCTGCTAAGTGAGGTCTTCCCTGACTTCCTTATTTAAAATTGTACTCTCTGTCCCTGTTTTCTGATTCATCTCTCTCCATAGCCATTATCATTACTGACGTAACATTTATTTTACTTCTTTGTTTATTATTTTCATTTACTTAACTGTTCATTGTTTCTCACACTGGAAGGTGAGCTCACGTGGGCACCAATTTTTGTCTACTTTCTTCAATGTTCTAGTCCCAGGGCCTAGAACAGTCCCTGGTACATACTAGGTACCAAATAAATGTTTAAAGAGTGAACATTGAAGGAGTTATTAAAAAAAAATTAAGCAACTCAAATTCTAGTAAAAAGACCAGACTTAATGGTCTGACTGAGACTGGAGGAACACCAGAAAGCATGGCCCTTGGATTCTCTATCGGCCCAGAACTAAAACAATTCCTGAGGCCAACTCTTCAGACAAAGATTGGACTGGACTGGGGACATAAAATGATACTCATGAAGAGTGTGCTTCTTAGCTCACTTAGATACATGAGACTAAATGGGCAGCTTCTGTCTGGAGGTGAGATCAGAAGGCAGAGAGTGTCAGGAGCTGGCTGAATATAGACACAGGAAATCAGAGGTGGAAAGGAGGAGTGTGCTGTCACAGTATAGGGAGAGCAACCGGGGTCACATAACAATGTATGTATAAATTTTTGTATGAGAGACTAACTTGAAATGTAAACTTTCACTTAAACTACAACAATAAACAAACAAAAAATTAAGCTTTTTCAGTAATAACCAAGTTCACAGACACAGCCGAACTATAATCTTATGGATAGAAAATTCAGACTTAGGGATAAAATCCCCAGGTTTTTAACTCTGAAAGGATGGCTTTCTTAATAATGTGTAAAACTTCCCTGAGTTTTTGGTATGTTTATCCATTAGTCTTCATCTCTTCTGAAACAGAGCAAGAAAAAAAAAAATTCTTGTATGTGAAAGCAGACCATTGATCATACAGACAGAGAACAGGCTGTTAATGAGTTTCAGGTTGTTACAATGTATGCGTTAAGGTACAATTGAAGCGTTAATAGATCTCTGAAGCTCTATATGATTTCGGACTGTCATGGTTATTTCAATGATTCACTTGACTCACTAAAGACTTTCCAAAGGATTCATTCATTTCAATAGGCATTTATTGAAGGTTTTTGTGAACAAATACCTACAGTGTACTTTTTGATAAAAGAGGAGAACTACCAGGGAAATGAGATTGGGCTTCCTTCTGTAATGCAAATGAAATTCATATTCAGTCTCCAATTTTTGTATAGATCTAGAAATATATCGCATAGATGGCAACGTTTTTGGGAAGAATCAACAGTCCCTAAGCCAACAAAAGTAGATGTACCACAATACTGGGGAAGCCAGCACAACTTGTACAAGGAAAGGTCATGGAAGCTCCATAGACACATCCTAACTTCCTGAGGGACTGAATTGCTGGGCAGAGGGCTGTGGGGACCATGGTCTCAGGAAACATCTAGCTCAATTGGCATAACACAGTTTATAAAGACAATGTTCTACCTTCTACCTTGGTGAGTAGTGTATGGGGTCTTAAAAGCCTGTGAGCAGCCTTCTAAGATATTCCGCTGGTCTCACCCCTTCGGGAGCAAGGGAGAATGAAGAAAACAAGATACAAGGAAAAGATCAGTCCAAAGGACTAATGGACCACAACTACCACGGCCTCCACCAGACTGAATCCAGTACAGCTAGATGGTGCCCAGCTACCACCACTGACTGCTCTGACCGCGATCACAACAGAGGATCCCGGACAGAGCTGGAGAAAAATGCAGAACAAAATTCTAACTCACAAAAAAAGACCAGAGTTACTGGCCTGACAGAGACTGGAGAAACCCCGAGAGTAGGGCTCCCAGACACCTTTTAGCTCAGTAATGAAGTCACTCCCAAGGTTTACCCTTCAGCCAAAGATTAGACAGTCACATAAAACAAAACGAGACTAATGGGGCACAACCTCCCAGGGGCAAGGACTAGAAGGCAGGAAGGGACAGGAAAGCTGATAATAGGGAACCCAAGGTTGAGAAGGGAGAGTGTTGACATGTTGTGGGGTTGTTAACCATTGTCATAAAACAATATATGTACTAATTGTTTAATGAGAAACTATTTGTTCTGTAAACCTTCATCTAAAGTACAATAAAAAAAAAAAAGTAGATGTACCCATGTCAGACTAATACAGAGAGAGGCTCATGTAGAATTGGAACTTGGAAGGTAGGCTGGTGAAGGGGTAGAGACAGGACTTTGCATTTCCCAGCCCCACAACTTATAAACTATGTGACCTTGGACAATGTGTTTGACCTTTCTAAGATCCATTTCCTAACATATGAAATAAAGATGAAAAAATATTTAGCTTTGGTAGATATATTCTTTAAAACAAAGACAGTTGCCATTGAGTTGACTCTCATTCGTGGTGAACCCATATGTACCGGAGTAGAACTGTGCTCCATAGAGTTTTCAATGGCTGATTTTTTTTTTTCAGAAGCAAATTGCCAGGCCCTTCTTCCGAGGCATCTCTGGATGGACTCAAATGTCCAAACTTTCAGTAAGCAGCTTAAAGTAAACGGATGTAAAACAATATAAGTGCGATGCCTGGACAACAGAAGATGTTCAATAATAGTAGGTGTAGCATAAGCAAGAGTCCCAGGGTGGTGCAAACAGCTAAGTGCTCTGCTACTAACCAAAAGGTTGGTAGTTCAATCTCCCCACTTCCCACCAGAGGTGCCACCCAAATTTTGCTCAGGTCAAAATTTTGAAATCATCATTGACTTTTCTTTTTCTCTCATATTCCACATCAGCAAATCCTTTTGACTCTCCCTTTAATATATAACCAGAGTCTGGTCTGGCAATCTGCTTCAGAAAGATCAGAGCCATAAAAACCCTGTGGAGCACAGTTCTACTCTGATACACATGCGGTCACCAGGAGTGGGAATCAGCAGATAGTTGGTTTTTGTCCCCACCCCCAGCATAAACAAGGAGGAAAAAAATTCATATAAACCATTTATTTGCAACCACTTAAAACCCAAAATATCTATTCTTTGACATTTCTGATGTCTCCCCAACCACATCCCCAAGCTCCCCATTTGTGTTTATCTGCTAAATGTCCTCACATCTGTCTTAGCTACGTATATACACAACAAAGCAGAAGGAATGCTGACTTGATCACTAGACTCCTGGGCTGGCTCTAAGGCAACTAGAAAGACGAACAAAGAGAAAATAGACTATATGGGGGAGTTCCAATGCCGGTAGGGTGTTGAAACTCCCTTACAGATCAACTCTCCCATTCATAACAACTATAGACTCTGGAAAAAATACAAAAGTGAAAAATTTGAAGAATGAACAAAAGCAGGCATATTACGGAGGGAAGTGGAAACTGGAGCAGTAACAAGCACGGGGTGAGTTTTGTGTTTTTCTGTGGTGTTACCCCAAAAATGGGCTGCAGTTGCAGAGTGGCACTGTGGTACAGGAATATAGAACTGTGAGTGTGCCTGTCTCAATCTGGGTTCTCTAGGCAAGCAAAACTAGTGATGCGTGTGTGTGTGTGTGTGTGTGTGTGTGTGTGTGTATATACATATACATACACACAGAGAGAGAGTGAGGGAGGGAGAGATGGAGGGAGAGATTAATCTCAAGGAAATGGCTCACGCACTCGTGGAGGCTGGAAAGTCCCAAATCCGCAGGTCAGACATCAGGCTGGAGGCTACTCCTAACTCACGTGGCTGCAGAGCCTGACAAACCTAAGATTGGCAGGTCAGACAGCAGGATACTGGCTCAGGGGGTTGCAGGAGTTGGCAAATCTCAAAATTTGCAGGCCAGGCTGCGGCTGCTGACTCATGTCCCAAGAACCAGGGATCACACGATGACAAGTTGGATGCAGGATCGAGAGCAAGCGAACAAGCTTTGCTAGACTGTCCATACATATTGGATGCAGGCTACACCCCCGAGGAAACTCCAATTACAACTGGTTGGCTGGTCACATCCGATCACATCATGGAGGTGATTATGTTGTATTACATTATGGAAAAGCAGTCAGTCCAATGTCCATCAAATCACTGAGAATCATACCTGAATCAAGCTGACACATAGCATTAACCATCACAGTTCTCCACCATCTTTCTTGCCAGAAGAAACAAGGGAAGGGGCTGCAGCAACAATAGCCACCACTGGTGAGTGAGGAGGGGATCCCAGAAGGTAGAGAGCCAGGGGAGACCATGCCCTAATTCTGTGTCTGAACACTGAAAAAAGCCTGGCCCCTTACCCATTATGTGGGGTAGATTTAAAGCAGTGCAGCAAAGCCTTAAGAAACTGAACTAAGATATGGACGACTACCAACAGAAAGCCATAAAGAAGTTATCGCTTGTTTGCTACCAGGTTGTTGTTAGCTGCTATCTAGTCGGCCCCCAACTCATGGCAACCACTTGTGCAAATGAACAAAACATTGCCTGGTCCTGTGCCATTCCCATGATCGGTTGCAGATTGGACCATTGTGATCCATAGAGCTTTTACTGACTGATTTTTGAAAGTAGATCGCCAGGCCTTTCTTCTTAGTCCGTATTAGTCTGGAAGCTCTGCTGAAACCTGTATAGCAGTACAGCAACATGCAAATGTCCACTGATAGATGGGTGATAGCTGCACATAAGAGTGCATTGACCAGAATCAAACTCAGTTTCTTTCACAGAAGGCAAGAATTCTACCACTGAACCACCATTGCCTCGTCTTACTGGGTTAGTTACCAGTAAAGACAAAACTTGGGCTCAATAAGCAATTCTTACTCACCAGTTATAACTTTATTCATGCAAAGGTAGTCAAAGAATCTGATTTTTAGTATTCCAAGCACAAAGCAGGTCCTGATTGTCTAAGATTTAATTGAAAAACACGTTAAAACTATAACTGAACATGGACCATAAAGTTTACTCCAGAGCTCTGCATCGGGGGACCCTTCATTCTCTGTCATTAGGACAATGATGACAGAAAGCACAGCTCCATCCCCTGAAGAACACTTTTCTAATGTGTGAGACTTAAAAGAAAGTCTCTAGGACTTCATGTCACCCTGCACCTGAATCTGCGGCTCTATCACTCAAAGGGACTTTGTTTTAAGTCATCAATTATTTATTAAATTTTCACGATGGGTCTGACACTGTACAAGGCACTTTGGCGAAGGAGAAGGTAGCATGGCATGAGCCACTGTTCCTGCTTTCGATTTACAAATATACATAAAATAATAATACATATAAAATAATAAAGGTATACCAGATAGCATAATAATAAGTGCCAAATGTGCTTGCAGTAATTAAAATATGTTGTTGTTGTGTGCCGTCAAGTTAATTCCAACTCATAGCAACCCTATGTAACAGAGTAGAACTGCCCAGGGGGTTCCTAGGCTATAATCTTTACAGGAGAAGATCATCAGGTCTTTTCTCCTGCAGAGTGGCTGGTGGGCTCGAACTGCTGACTTTTCGATTAGCAGCAGAGTGCTTAACCAATGTGCCACCAGTGCTCCTTAATTAAAGTATAAATGCAATGAAAAGATCAGAGAAGTAAACACTGAGATCGAAAAAGGAGTGAAGGGTTTTGTGTCTGGACTTGAGAAAGAAGAGGGGAATGGGGAGAAGCAGGGGAACAATTCATTATAATTTATTCATTTATTCATTCAATGAATATTAAGAATCTACCATATTCTCCTCTGTCCTACAGGGTAGCTATGAGTTGGAATCGGCTCAACAGCACACAACAACAACCATATCCTAGGCACTGAGCTAAATGCTGAGAGCACAGTGTGAATAAAAATGCAGGTAATCTTTATCCTACGTACTGTTCCCAGTCTAATGGAAGGAAAAAAAAAAACCTGTTGCCATCGAGTTGACTCCAACTCATAGTGAACTTATATGACAGAGTAGAACTGCCCCATAGGGTTTCCAAGGAGCAGCTGGTGGATTCAAACTGCCGACCTTTGATTAGCAGCCGAGAATAGAAGAAGCAGTCATCAAATAAATAAATATATCAATATACATATAATTGCCAAATGTCATTAGTGCTATAAGGGAATGGAATGTGGAATTCTAAGAATAAGATGGGGATCAAAGTTCAGTTGGGAGGGCCCAAGGAACTGACATTTCATCTGGGACTTAAATGACAGGAAGCCAGCCAGGGAGAGAGCAGGGTTTGGGGCAAGGTGGGGTGTGGTGGAGCAATTCGTACAGAAAGAAGAACATGTATGAAGAGCTAGAGGTGAGAAATAACTTGGTACATTTGAAAAGCTGCAAAGACAATGTGGCAATGCACAGTGCACAGCAGCAGAGGAGTCAGGACTGAGGCTGAAGAGGTAGGACGTGGACAGAACATGCAGGACCTCTCATGGCTTGTTCAGGGTTCAAGATTTTAAGTGCAATGGTATGTATGACCAGTTGGTGGAAAAAACATGCCCTCTAAGGTCAAACAAATTAGAACAGAGAATAGATTCCAGACAGTACACCGGTTGCCAGCAAGTTGATTCTGACTCATGGCAACCCCATGTATGTGCTGCATAGGGTTTTTAGCGGCCGATTTTTAGGAAGCAGATCTCTAGGACTTTCTTCCAAGGCACCTCTGTGTGGGCTCAAATGTCCAACATTTTGGTTAGCAGCCAAGCACGTTAACCACTTGCACCATCCATGGACTCCTTCCAGACAGTACACTAGGCTATACAAGCTTCAAGGACAAGTTCTCCTCGTCTTTCCTCCTAACACCACCAGGCTGTCTCCCAGTCTCTGCTTCTCTTTGGGTCCACAGTTGCTTCTCCTCTAGCTCCCAACCATCTCACCCTCTATCTGCGTGTCTCATTTACATCTCATAACACTGTTTCTCATAGAGCACGTGACCTCATAATTTTGGTTTGCTTCTCATCTCTCACAGGGTCTCTCCAGCTCATAACTTTTCTTTTTCTGCTCCCTCTTCCTAATGCCTGATTCACTCTTTATCATCCTGTTCAAATTCCTGAGAAAGCCAATCTCGTTGGCCCAGTTTATTACCTTCCTCGCTGTTTGTCAGAGCATTTTGTACCAGGCTATGGTATATGTTGCAGCTGGCCACCCTGTAAGTTGGGTGTTTTGGGGTCACTGCCCATCCCTAATCCAATCAGCAGTGACCAGGAGCAGATGGGACAGAAAATGCTTACCTGAAGCTGCCACCTAAGTAGAAAGAGCAGTTTCCTTTAGAAAGGACCGTGAGGTATGCAAGCACTGTGATGGACCTGCTCAATGCAGTCATAAATAAGGTTGCACAAGTAGAGGGGAAGTAAGTAATGGGAGCCCTTGAAAGTCAGAGAATCTGAGGCTTTGTATGGTGATAATTGGATAATGAAGGAAATAAGCTAGACTGTTATGATGAAGCCAGTTGTCATCAAATGGATTCACTGGGTGGTGAAAACAGTGAACATGTTCGGCTACTAACTAAAAGGTTGGCGTATGAGTTCACTCAGAGGTACCTTGGAAGAAAAGCCTAAAATCTGCTTCCGAAAGTTCACAGCCACTGAAAACCCTATGGAGCGCAGTTCTACTCCGACACACGTGGGGTCACACCAACACACATGAGTCAGAGTCAACGTGACAGCAACTGGTTTTTTGACATGATGAAAATAGAGTTTCAGGAAAATGTGGTATTGTTTTAATTTTCTACTTGTGTTTCAATTGGACCATGTATGGGGTTTAAACGTCATAATCTTACTTTTAATTTTGTATCCAACCTCATGTCAAAAAATAGGCACAGAGGTAAAATATCACCCTTATTACTGATAAAGCTAACTTGTAGAATGTGGCTTAGCTTTGCAGCCAACATCAGGATTTCTTACACCTTCCCCTTGTAGGGGCTGAGCCTGAGGAGAGAAGCTACCTTTCTGTGACAAGGGAGACACCTAAAAGAGAGAGAGTTTGGAACCCTGGGCCCAGTCTCTCATACACATAATCACCTCTCTGACCTTGGGGAGGAGTGAGTGAAAGGCAGGAGCTATTTCTCAATTACTCACCCTTTCTGAAAATTTAGCAAGTGGCAGGCATTTCCCCCCAACATTATCACTATCCTGTAAACTTATGATTTCTCACCCTCAATTTGCTTGTTTTTTCCTCTGCCCATACACAAGATGCACCCCCTCCTCCTCATCACCATTATCATTACTTCTGTTTCAGAATTATGCTCAAAATCCACCCTCTAAATGACGTCCCCCTAAGAGAAATCACTAGGCTTATCATGCTTTTATTTTCTACCTTTTATCATGTGTGTAAATATTTTATACTAGAGATATATTCACCTAAGATTATCACCTCACCTCAAAGAAGTTGGTTGTAAAACAGTTCTTTCTAAAGCAATCTTTTTTCTTCTTTTTAATTTTTTTCTGATGAAGTGCCTACTGTATGTTTTAGATCAGAGGTTCTCGAGTGGATAAGCTAGCAAGTGGAGGCAGGAAATTATACCAGAAAATACCTATGTAACTGAGAAGGTAAGGGAAGAAGCGCTGGGAAGGAGAGAGCAGGGGTGTAATTTGAAATAGTTTTCCAGGCTCCACTCCATTAGATACTGAAACAATAATGTGTTTTTTCTGGGGGGTGGGGGGGTGGGGGGAGGGAATATCAGTATTTTTAACAAGCATTCTATGAATTCTAATGCATTACAAAATCTGATGACTGCCGCTTTAGGGCACTAACAACAATGAATAATACATTTCCATTCAGCACTCTATGGAAAAAAAAAAAAAAAAAACTTCAAGAGAAGTTAGAGTAGAGTTTTTGTTGGGTGCTCCAGGGTTAATTTCGACTCATAGTAACCTCATGTGACAGAGCAGAACTGCCGCATAGGGTTTGCTAAATTGTAATCTTTATGGGAGCGGATCACCAGGTCTTTCTCTGGTGAAGTGGTTGGTTGGGTTAGCAGCTGAGCACTTAACCATTGTGCCATCAGGACTCCTTTAGAATGGAGTACCATATTGGAAAATCTGGCAAGTGAATTGTTTTCTTTACTCTGCCTCACTTACCTTGAAGTATCAGCAATCACAAAGGCCTTAATAATTTCTTACATGTTTATTGGATGACTATAAAACTTAAAAAACAGTGAAACATTTACTTCCAGCACAAAGAAGGAACACCCATCATTTGCTAGGACATACAGTTGGCCTATAAATAAACTCATATATAACTTGACTCCTTTAATACAAACGATGTTTATTTAATTAAAGCCTTGTGCCCTCATTAATGCTATTTCCAAATATCTCTTGGTCCTGGAAAAATGTTTCTAAATACTGGACTTTGGTTAGAAATAACGTCACACTTATGGAAAGGAGATAATAGGCACTTAAATAGTTCAAAGCAGTTGACCGGGGTTTACACATTCTCTAAACTTGGGGGAGAAACCATTCTTGAGTGTGAAGTTGTGATTTAATTCATGCATTTCTGAAGTATGGTATTCTGAGCATTTGTGAAGCACAGGAAACCTTTATTAATGAATCTTCAGAGACCACTTAGTACAGTTTGTTAAACTGGAATGCTAATTAGGTTTAAGCAATAGTCTAAATCAACCTAAATGCTTGTTAGTTTGACCAATTATAGGTGCCAAGTAAGTGTTTGTTTAAATTCAATAATTCTCTGTCTGGAGGGAATACTCCTGACCATGAATGGCTGAATTGAAAAATATAGGCTATTAGTCATTAATTAATGGGGCACACACCAGTGCATTTCAACATTACTACTGGAAGGCCAAGGTCATGGCAGTTGTGGCTCAGTCCCATTCCTTTTCTTTGCTAGGCCTACTGTACATAGTGATATTTCCAAATATTCCTAGATTATTTTGAAGCTTTTTATAGTATGTATAACATAATGAAAAGTGCAAGAGTTTTAAACATCCAGGTTATAAGACAGTCCAGGGTCACAGTTCAATGGCAAAGCAAGTCTGGTACCCATTGTGTTGACTCGTGGGGAGTTTTCCTTTCATTACGGTCCTTTGCATCTTTCTTTATTCTATATTTCTCCCTCTCCTCCCCTCAAAGCCCACTGTTTTCCACGCAATGTAGTTGCAAGTATTGATTCTTAGTTTTCAGACTAACAACTGTAGGCTTTTGATTCAACCACCTCAGTGTACTGACTGCACAAAACCATCCTAGAATTGTTCACATGTCTCCCTGGTGCTACAAAATGCAATGCCCAGCATTTTCCATAACAACATGGACACAGCGAGCTCTAATCTTACAGTTACACAAGGGCCAGGGGACACTGCTGGGATAATGGAACAGGTCAAGAGAGACTTTGATTTGCCCCTTGGGTAATTTAAAGCAGCAGCAGTGAATTATCGCGTTAGGAGAATCTACTTTGGTATCAGACAGAATCACGTGGAGCTTAAAGCAAATTCCAAATTTGTCACTTCAGCAGTTAGGATGAGATACAGCTCCTTGTGACAGAAAACCCTAAATAAAATCTTATTTGAACTGCAGCCATGATGTCTGCATCTCAGCTAGCAAGAAGAAGGAACTGAATGGGTCTCATTTTTAGGATATTGCCAGTAATCGCCTATGTCACTTACACTCACAGACCACTGGTCAGAGCTTAGTGAAATGGCCTTCCCAAGGTACAAGGAAGGCTGGGATACACAGTCTTTATCCTGGCTACCCTGCTAAAAATCAGATGTTCTATTGCTAAGAAAGAAGGTATATCAGACACTGGGTTGAAATTGTAGTCTCTGCCCCATTCCCTCATGACCTATGAGACTTTGGGCAAGATTTCTCCACTGAAAATTCTTCTTCTATAAATTGGGATAATATTTCCTTCATGAGGATTATTTTGCTTAACATTTCAGCCTGTCTAACACTGGTCATCATGTGCTCCTTCCTAAAACAGTCTATCCTGACCATGACTTGCACAACACCATCCTGGTTCTCCTCTGACCTCTCTAGCTAGTCTTCTCAACTTTTATTGTTGTTATTGTTGCCTTCTCTTCCTCTTTCTGAGCCCTGTTGTTCTTCGGCGCTGTATCCTGGGACATCTTCATTTCTCATTTCTCACTTTAAACATTCTTCTCACTGTTACACATGGTAGAAGGAAGTATGTTGTTTTTGTTATTGCTGTTATTGTTAGCTGCACTGAGTCAGCCTCCGATTTATGGTGACCCTATGCACAACGGAATCAGATCATTGTGATCCATAGGGTTTTCACTGGCTGACTTTGGGAAGTAGATCACCCGGCCTTTCTTCCTAATCTGTCTTTCTCTGGAAGCTCCACTGAAACATCTTCAGCATAATAGCTGAACACAAGCCTCCACTGACAGATGAGTGGTACTGTAATTGAGGTGCATTGGTTGGGAATCAAACCTGAGTCTCCTGCATGGAAGGGGAGAAATCTACCAGTGAGCCACCACTGCCTTAGAGGAAGTATAGCACATGTTTACTGAATACTTACTATAGCTAGGAACTTAATCCTATCGACAACCCCAAGGTAGGTCTCATTGTTGGCCCCGTGTTTTACATGGAGGTTGATATGATTTGTCCACAGTCAGGCAGTGCCAGGTTTGGATTTTAGTTCAAGACGTCTGACAGTTTTTGAGCTTATCAGTACACCAGACTACACTGTTCCCCTCCAAAAAAAGCACAGGGTCCCCTGCGTATACACAATTGCTCCCTGGACAGCTCTGCTGGCCTGTCTTACAAGCATTTCACACTCAAGATGACCCAGAGTAAACTCATGATTCTCTCAACAATTATTTATTGAGCACTTACTATGTGCCAGGCACTGCTCTAGGTCCTAGGTCGGCCTCAGTGGTGTAACGGGACAATCTCTGAATTCATGAAATTTACTAGGTAGTTGGGAAGAGAAACAGTAAAACAAACGGCCTCAATTTGTGAGAAGCACTAAAAGGAAAAATAAACCAGAGTAAGTGGAAAAAGAGAAATGGAGAGGGCTACTTGGTGAGAAAGGTCCTGCAAAGACGTCCACCCACTACACCCTGGAACCTGTAGATATGTTAGAATAAGTGGCAAAAAGGAATTTTCAGATGTGATTAATGTTAAGGGCCTTGAGGTGGGGAGATTATCCTAGATTATGTGGATGGGCCCAATAAAATCACATAGACCCTTAAATGAAAGAGGGAAGCAGAAGAGTGGGTCAGAGAGATGTGAAAATGATCACCAAAGAAGAGGCAGGAAAGATTCAAAGAGTGAGAGGGACACAACCCATCAATGCTGGTGGAGATGGAGGAAGGGGGCCACGAACTCAGGAATGCAGCAGCCTACAGAAGCTGGAAACAGCTCTCAGTTTACAGTCAGCCAGAAAATGGGGACCTCAGTCCTACAACCCAGGGGCTGAATTCTGCCACCAACCTGAATGAACAGAAAAGGGAAGTCCCCGGAGTCTCCAGAAACTAGCAGCACAGCCTTGCCAAAACCTTGATTCTAGCCTAGTAAGACCCAAGTCAGACTTCTGATCTACAAAGCTGTAAACTAGGATGTAAATTTGTGTTGGTTTAGGCCACTAAATTCTGGTAATTTGTTACAGCAATAATACAAAACTAATGCAGGCTATTTTAAGTAGGGTGGCCGGGGTAGACCTCTTTAAAAACAGGCCTAGAGAGGTATCTGAGGGAAGAGCTTCCTAGGTGGAGATGAATGATCCTGAAGCAAGAGGACCATGGAGTGTATGAGAAATAGCAAGGAGGCCAATGTGGCTAGAGTGAGTGAGTGAGGGGGGAGCAATAGGAGCTGAGATTGCAGGAGAGGCCGAGGCCAGCGCATGTGGAGCTTTGCAGGTCATGTAGCTTTGTATTTTCTTTTTAGCATGCTGCAAGAACACTTTGGCAGAAGAGTGACGAAATCTGACTTATATTTTTAGAAGGCTCACTGGCCATTGAAATGAGAATAGACAGAATGGATCAAGAAAAGAAGCAAGAGAGTCTAGTTAGGAGGCACTTTTAATTTTTATCTAACAATCCAAATGAGAGAAGATGATGGCTTGGACTAGGGAGGAAGAGGTGAAGTAATGAGACATGGTCAGATGTAGAATATATTTTAGAGTCCACCACATTTGCTGATGTTTTGGAAAGGGGTGGGAAAGACAGAAGTCAGGATCAGCAACTAAGGACATGATGGTACCATCTACTGAGATGGGAAAAACTGTAGTAGAAGGTTGGGGACATGCGGAGTTTGGTTTTGGGCATAGTAAGTGTGAGGTATAAATTCAGCCATCCAAGTCAAGCTGTCAGATAGGCTGTTAGACACGCGACTCTGAAGTTCAGGCAGAGTTTGGGTTAGAGGCACGTGGTAGGCAGAATTTCGGCATCCCAAAGATGTCAATGTCCTAAAAGAATCTGTTACATGGTATATTACATGGCAAAGGAGAATTAAGGTTGCTAATCAGCTGATATCAGAAGAAACCCTGAAACTTGCTCTTGAACATAGAGTAGCTAAAGCGAATAGAAGAAATGATGAAATAAAAGAGCTGAACAGAAGATTTCAAAGGATGGCTCGAGAAGACAAAGTAAAGTATAATGAAATATGCAAAGACCTGGAGTTGGAAAACCAGAAGGGAAGAATGTAGTCGGCATTTCTCAAGTTGAAAGAACTGAAAAAAAATTTAAGCCTTGGATTGCAATTTTGAAGGATTCTATGGGAAAAATATTGGACAACACAGGAAGCATCAAAAGAAGATAGAAGGAATACACAGAGTCACTGTACCAAAAAGAACTGGTCGATGTTCAACCATTTCAGGAGGAAGCATATAAACAAGAACCAATGGTATTGAAGGAAGAAGTCCAAGCTGCACTGAAGGCATTGGTAAAAAACAAGGTTCCAGGAATTGATGGAATATCAACTGAGATGTTTCAACAAAAGGATGTAGCACTGAAGGTGCTCACTCATCTATGCCAAGAAATTTGGAAGACAGCTACCTGGTCAAATGACTGGAAGAGATCCATGTTTGTGCCCATTCCAAAGAAAAATGATCCAACAGAATGCGGAAATTATCAAACAATATCATTAATGTCACACACTAGCAAAATTTTGCTGAAGACACTTCAAAAACGATTGCAGCAAGTACATCGACAGGAAACTGCCAAAAATTCAAGCTGGATTCAGAGAAGGATGTGGAACAAGGGATATCATTGCTGAAAGCAGAGAATACCAGAAAGATGTTTACCTGTGTTTTATTGACTAAACAAAGGCATCCAACTGTGTAAATCATAACAAATTATGAATAACATTGCAAAGAATAGGAATTCCAAAACACTTAATTGTGCTCATGGGGAACTTGTACATAAGTCAAGAGGCAGTCGTTCAAACAGAACAAAGGGATACTGTGTGGTTTAAAATCAGGAAAGGTGTGTATCAGGGTTGTATCATTTCACTATACTTATTCAATCTGTAGGCTGAGCAAATAATTTGAGAAGCTGGACTATATGAAGAAGAACAAGGCATCAGTATTGGTAGAAGACTTATTAACAACCTGTGATATGCAGATGATACAACCTTGCTTGTTGAAAGTAAAGAGGACTTGAAGCACTCACTGATGAAGATCAAAGACTACAGCCTTCAGTATGGATTACACCTCAAAATAAAGAAAACAAAAATCCTCACAACTGGACCAATAAGCAATATCATGATAAATGCAGAAAAGATTGAAGTTGTCAAGGATTTCATTTTATTTGGATCCACAATCAATGCCCATGGAAGCAGCAGTCAAGAAATCAAACAACATATTGCATTGGATAAATCTGCTGCAAAAGACCTCTTTGAAGTGTTGAAAAGCACAGATGTCACTTTGAGGGCTAAGGTGTGCCTTACCCAAGCCATATATTTTCAATTGCCTCATATGCATTTGAAAGCCGAACAATGAAGAAGGAAGACCAAAGAAGAATTGTAAGCATTTGAATTACAGTGTTGGCAAAGAATATTGAATATACCATGGACTGCCAGAAGAACAAACAAGTCCATCTGGAAGAAATACAGTCAGAGTGCTCCTTGGAAGCAAGGATGGCAAGACTTCATCTCACAATCTTTGGACATGTCATCAGGAGGACCAGTCCCTGGAGAAGGACATCATGCTTTGTAATGTAGAGGGTTAGTGAAAAAGAGGAGGACCCTCAGCGAGATGGACTGACACAGTGGCTGTAACAATGGACTCAAATATAGCAAGCACTGTGAGGATGGCACGGGACAGGGCAGTGTTTCGTTCTGTTGTGCATAGGGTCACTATGAGTCGGTCACAACTCCACGGCACCTAATAATAACAACAACAATCAGCTGACCTTAAAATAGTTATCCTGGATTATCTGGATGGGACCAATGTAATCACAAGCGTCCTTAAATGGAAATGAGGGAGACAGAACGAGAGAAATAGCCTCTTGAGAAAGACTTGAGCAGTTATTGCTGGCTTTAAGATGGAGAAAGGGTCATGACCCAAGGAATGCGTGCAGCCTCTAGAATCTGGGAAACGTAAGAGAACAGATTACCCCCTAGAGCCTCTAGAGAGTAATGCAGCTGCCAATTGTAGGCAATCTTGATTTTAGTGACCCCGTGTGACAGCATAGATCTGCCTCATAGGATTTTCTTGGCTATAATCTTAATGGACACAAGTTGCCAGGTCTTTTCTCC
>NW_004443958.1:5777238-5778329 GCF_000243295.1 Trichechus manatus latirostris
ATCCAAAAGAAGTATGAAATTCTTTGATGATTATTTTAGAAATGAATATTCATATCTAAAATGATAAAGGTATGGATTAGATAATCTCTCAGGATATAGCAAATGTTTCTTTATTGTTAACCTGTATCCAGAGCATTGCATTAGGGCTAGTAGACATAATAGCTAGCATTTATGAAGTATTTACCGTATTTTCCTTGGTCAGATACAGCTGTACATGCTTGCTTTCTGTGCTTCTTCTCTTATTGTGCTTACAACAGTTTTAAGAAGCGTTTATTTTTACAGTTCAGGAAACCAACGCTTAGAGAGAGATGAAATAAATTACTCTTCCAGAGCTCTTTCTGTTAACCACTTCATAATTCTGATCTATTATAAATAACTAATGATCTCTATTCAGAATTAATTTGTGACTGTGATGTTTCTGTTTGCCCCTCATGATGTGAATTCTGTAGTCTGACTCTCTAAGACCCTTTGGGGCATATCATGTTTGGCTGAAAAAGGAACAGCAGTGTGCTGCTGCATTTCCACAATGCTGAAAAGATGAGGTGGCAACAATAGGAGCTTCTGGACTGCCTGTAACCTAGTTATTTAGTCATATATCTTTTTAAAGTATTGAATTTTTAAAAATCATCCTCAGTATCACTAATCCAGAAGGATGAAGCTCCATAAATACAAACTGCTAAGAGTATTTCTAAGCATTTGTTTTAGAGAAGTATTTCTTTATTAATTAGGTATCCTTTAACCACTTGAGAATCCATGAAAACTGTAGATGCTGTTCTGAGAAATATTCTTAAAATTGCACTTAGTTAAATAAGAGGAATAGTTTGCTTTTATGCAATGCTTAGAAATTGTTTCTGTTTGCTGGCTTATACTTACAGAAAATCTTGCTTTTCATTATATTTTTATTGTTCTGTTTTGCCTGGTAAGCTGCCAAATGGTGTCACTTACCATACTGGAACATATCAAGACCGGTTAACAAAGCTCCAGGATCATCTTCGCCAACTTTCCATTCTCTTCAGAAAGCTGAGATTGGTCTACGACAAATGCAATGAAAACTGCGGAGGAATGGACCCCATTCCAGTAGAGGCAAGTTT
>NW_004443958.1:5778863-5781174 GCF_000243295.1 Trichechus manatus latirostris
TCATTAATTCAGATTTGATGTTTAACCCAATGGAATCACTCTGTTTTTAAAACACATTCCCCAAATTTAATCTTGACACATAGATTATTTTAATTAGGTATATAGTATTTTTATAGGTAGTCCTTTCCTGCTGACAAATTATATTTCTACCAGCAGTGGCAGCTGGAAAGGTTTAGATGTTCTCTGCATACTGTAAGAATTTCATGTGATCAGTGCTTCCTTTTTGAGCGGCTGGGGGTGTAAAGGATGAATAGAGAAAGAGTAAACCCCAAAAGCCTGAAAAGAAGTGGTCAGAGATGTGGTGGAAAGATCAGAAAAACTGTCATTGTCAAATGCTGCAGGGAAGTCAAGGAAAATAAGGAATGAAAACCTCCCAGTAGATTTTTCCAAAGGAAAACTATTGTATTTGAATAATGCTTCAGTGAAATGGTGGTAGCCAGAAACCAGATTGCAGTGGGTTGAAGGTTAAACAGGAAATAAGGATCTAGAGCCGGCAAGTAAATATCAGTCTTTCAGGAAGCTTAGATAAAAAGCAAGAGAGAGAAGCAGTGGATGGAAGAAGGGATGGAGTCCAGGGTTTTTTATTTTTCTCCTCCAAATGGGGAGACTGGAACATGTTTAAATAATAAAGGAAGAAAACAGCAGGATGAGAAGGAGGGAAAGGGCAGAAATAATGAAGACAAGGAGGGTGGAGGAGTCAGTGGGAACACGAGAATCAGTCTAATCACCTTCAGGAGGAAGGCTAGCTCTGCATTAGGACAGATAAAAGGAAGACAGGGTAGGTGTGGGTGTGGGTATGTTTATTTTTGTTCCAAGAATTTGACCAAGTTTGGCCATATGACCCTTAGTTTTACCACAGAGTTGTACATGGCTGGGATAATATAAGATGATAGAGATTAGATGATCTCTGATGTATCTGTCACATCTAGGAGGCTATAATTCTTTCCTTCAAATACTTGGGGGCTTCATCAAATAAACTTCATTATACATATTGAATTATAATTTTGTTAGAAGTTTCATTTTTCTGAAATTTTTTCTCGTAAAAAAAAAACAATTCTAGCAACTAGACGGCTACAGATTTGCACAGATACTGAAATTCTAGCTGGCAAGTTATTGACATTTATGTAATGCACATCCATCAAGTTCCTTTCTTCCTAGTATAAATGAAGGAAAGCCTGCCTTATGTATCTACCTCAATAGACTATAAATTTCTTAAGGGCAATAATCACATCTTATTTGGCATTGTCATTATTTTTTCAGTGCCTTACCCAGTGTCTGGCAATTAAATATTTGCTGAGTGAATGAGTATATGTAGGGTATTACTTAATTGTGACAACCAATGTTATGAAAGCTGTTTAGCAAGAGAAACCTGAAAAGCTAAGATATAGAATGCATGGAAGTGATCAGCCTTTAAAGCTGTGGTTTCCAGCCATCACCTGAACTGAAATTTATTTTTATACTATTAAAAGAAAAGTATGAAAATTCACCTTAATCTGATGCATTATCTATAGCAATGCAATTGTAAAATTTGTATCGTATTTTTGACTTTTCACTTTTGTTTGTCCCTCCTAGCAACTTATTCCATACGTGGAAGAAGATGGCTCAAAGAATGATGACCGGGCTGGCCTGCCTCGTTTTGCTAGTGAAGAGAGGCGAGAAATTGCTGAAGTCAATAAAGTGAGTTATTGGTCTGTAAATTTTACATTTTCAAAATTATCTATAAAAAATTACAAGGGAATCTGATGTAACTCAAAAACATAATTTGAATTATAGAATTACATGAAGTTGTTTCTGTGACACACTTAACTTACTTAGAAAATAACCCAAAACTAAAGAGGAAGCAGAAATGCCATCTGAATGGTCAGAAGAGATATGACAAAATGCACACGATAAAGCTCTTAGAAGAGCTCCTTCAACACTTAGTCACAATCCATTTACTTTTTCTTTCTTAGGCAGAATCCTAGATTTCTAACTTGCAGCATATTTGGAGCAGCAAATGATAAAAAAAAAAAAAAAATGTACAAATTAGGAAACATGAATGTCTCAACACCTAAGAAATTGAGGTAGCAAAGCATTACCCTACTCCCTCCCCCAAAAGTTCCTGACTTGAATGTATTTATTGCTGAATACTTTCAAAGGTTCAGAAGATAATGCACAGATAATTCTCATGAAACAGAGAGAAGTAAGGCCTACCAAAACCTCACAAAAAATAAAACTACCAATCTCTCTCTCTCTCTCGCACACACACCCTCCCAAATTCTTACTTCTCAGTAGAATTCTTCAGTGTATTAACATTTCGTCTACCACAACT
>NW_004443958.1:5781420-5783353 GCF_000243295.1 Trichechus manatus latirostris
ATCTCCTTTCCTCTCCTCTCTCCCCACTGTTTTTTTCCTTTATTATTTAAACATGTTCCAATCTCTCCATTTGGCGGAAAAAAACAAAAACAAAAAAACCCAGCGCTCCACCCTCCTTCCATCTACTGCTTCCCTCTCTTGCTTCAGAATTTTGATAAAAAGTTTTAGTGAAAGATTGATACCATTCTCTTATAATGCTTTAAACCAATTAGATTATTAGAAATCCTTCTCAGTAATTGCAACAATAAACATTAAGCAGATAGGAATTATCTCAATGATTAGACTAATTTCTTTTATAAGGATCAGCACAAAGCTGGTTCCTTTGAGGCAGAGGTTAAAGATGTCCCAAATGTCCAACTTTTCCCATTGCTGAACGACTCCATCATCTGTGACATCGACTACTCCC
The DNA here is from genome assembly GCF_000243295.1 of Trichechus manatus latirostris. NCBI lineage: Eukaryota > Metazoa > Chordata > Mammalia > Sirenia > Trichechidae > Trichechus > Trichechus manatus. The sequence continues at coordinate 5,781,827 of NW_004443958.1, forward strand.
TTTCCCCTCAGTACTCTCCCTCCTGTCTTTGAGTGTCCTGATTTGCTGCAATGTCTTACAGAACTCATGAACCATATAAAAGAAATGGCTCATGTGGTTGTGGAGGCTGGCAACTCCCAAAATAGTGGGCCAGGCATAGGCTCCCTGCCCCCAGTTTCTGCCCAGAGGCACACAGCTTTCTTGCTCTGTGGGCTGGGAAGCCCACTGCACTGTCTCCCAAGGGTCTCTCCTGCTGGTCTCTCCTTCCTTGGTGGTGGTGGATTCTTCTCTTTCCCGCTTCTGGGTGCCTCGTTTCAAGCCCAGCAGGATGGTAAAACTGACCAGTCCCCTTGGTGGGCCACAATTACCCTATTACACAGTCCCGCCCAATCACCTGGGTGGTGGTTACAAGACCATGGTTAGAAAGACCACACAAAAAGCAATCCATTACACCGCAATATCTAAATGCATTTTAAAAGTTCTTAATAATTAAGAGAATATATATAAAATTTCTGTGTGGGGCAATAAATATTACAAAAATGCCAGTCTTGGTTATTTCATAGTTGTAATGCAGTAACAACCCAAAACCAAATAGAAATATTCTTAAAAGTACTCATAATAATAGGGTTTTAGTGCAGTATCAGTCCACATTCAGATAGATTTTTTCTTCATAAAAGTATAAAAGAATATGAAAGAAAGTGCTAATAAATAAGAATAAAGCAGAACTCTCCTTCAAAAATTAAAACATAATAGGCATATTATTAAAACAGCAATCAAGTATGTAATGGTGGCATAAGAATAGACAGATTAATAAATAATAGCCACAAAAACAGCCTTCTTATTGTATATGAGAATTTAATATGACGTGGAGGGATAGTGTGGAAAATTGTTCTTTGAAATAGAAACTTTAGGGGGAAATTAAACTAGCCTTTACATCACACCATATGTCACAGTGAATTTCAGAGTTGAAAATAAAGCCTGCAAAACAAAATACTGGAAAATTAAAAATGTATCTCAAAACTCAGGAGAAAATCTAAAGGTGGATAGATTTTATAAAATAAAATGTGATTTTTTTTAAAGGAGAAATACAGATGAAGAAGAATATTTGCAGCAGATTTGACAGTAATGAATGACTGTCATAATGAATAACTCATAGTAGGAAATTGGTAAGGTGTGAGGAGGGGATTGGGGAGTTCTAATTTAGATTTTGAAGAGTAAATAGTGTTTGGCAGTCCAGAGCCATGAGGCATTCATTTATTAAAAAGTACAGGTAGTGCTTGACTTACAACATATTCAAGTTACGATGAACCTCACTTACAACTGTCTTGTTTTCTTGTTTTTTTTTGCGTACATCTTAGTAATATGTAGTACATACAGTGTTGCAGGGCATAATTTGCTGATGTTATCATTCTCAGATGTTTACTCACAGATGTTTATATGTAATGTTTCCAACACCCAAACAGATGAAGATCAGATTTATAAAGATAATAAAATGCAATAATAATGAAGACTAAAAAAAGCATTTGACTTAGGTCAGAACCGACTTAC
>NW_004443958.1:5784477-5790656 GCF_000243295.1 Trichechus manatus latirostris
GGCAGGGTTGTAGTTTCTTCTTCTCTGCCAAGCCATTTACAACTCCCCTCTCTGTTCTTCCTCTTAAAATTCACCACCGTTCATCTGCTGTTGTCGCCTCTGATTCTCCTTTTCCACATGGGTTTATAGATTTTTTTTATTCCTTTCCTGGCTCTTAATTAGGATTTTGAGCAGGAGATTTTCACGTGTATTTAATTCAAGTGTTTATCTGAAATAGGTTGTATCTCAATACAGCAAATAGATAGACAATATTATACAATATTTCTGAAAGTTTGCCTATTTACGGAATAAGAGTATTTCACATTTTGTTTTCCCGTGTATACTTCAGATATTCGAGAACTGTTTCTCTGATTAAAACACTTGGATCTGTTGAATTTGCTCTTCTCAATGCTTTTAACTTTGGGGTAAACCATGTTTTAGTTAACATGCTGTCCACCTGAAGGTTATTATAAAGAGGAGAGAATCAGTTTAGATGTTTCAAAATAAACAGATTCAAAGCTAAGCCCTATATTTCTGTTGGAATTATATTTTAAAAGAGCATTTTGAAGGAAAGTATCTTAAGTGGCAGGGAAAGTACTCATTTGATGGCTTCACAGCATTCTTTTACTTCCTACCTGGGAATTCCTCTTCCTATATTTTGAGAAAGAACTGGAAAGTGGTGAGCAGAGGTCAAAGATTGGAGAGGGCCAAGACTTGGTTAACTCAAATTGAAATCCCCCCAAAAAAAGAAGGCAGAAGAGAGTAAAATTAGCAGCTACAAAGCAAACGGAGTGGGGTTTTGACCCAAAGGAGTTTTAACTCATTCCTTAAATAAAACTATATAAACTTGAATTAAATGTAGCATATATTCTGATTGTTAACAAAGTAATCTTACGTATAATTACCACTTCTAATTTTACTTATTCTTTTCCTCTAACTTCTTTGAACTCTGTACTTCCCTTCTAAAATATAAGATTAAAATATATGACTGAATTTGTTTTAAAAATTGGGTAAGCTGATAATCAGTTGATATATTTTTGGCCTTAGTGGCACACACACCTAAGGGTGTTTCTATGAAAAACGTTTATTTTAAATAGTTGCCTATAGAATAAGATATTGCCCTAATATAATTATTTATGCTCATGAATGCTGTTAGAAAATAAAAGGTTTAAGTTGATTGATTTTAATTAATTTGTCAACTATTTATATTCATAAACTTAAATTTTAGTCTTTTGTCTGTGATTTTAACCAATGCATTTTCCCTTAGGCAAGTATGTTTCCCCCCCCTCAATTAATACAGTTGTTAGGTTGTAGTAGAGTTTAAGGTTCACAGTGATCTTACTAGTAACAGTAATACATTCAGACTTCTTCTGACCTATCATATGAAAATGAATAATTTTTAATAATAGCCATGTCTTTTATATTTTTTTTAATACTGAAAGTCTACATTTAACCAAAACAAGAGAGAGAGAGAAGAACAAGCTTCTGCTCTTGTCACATGGGGTCGCTATGAGTCAAAATCAACTCGACAGCACATTACAACAGTAAAAACAATGAAAGCAAAGCAACGCCCATTTCATGTACCCATTTCATGTCTGATGGATAGTAACAAAAATAAAAATACTGGACTATATTTTAATACAGTCGCCACTTGTATTAAGTGATTATGTTGCTTTATAGATCTATATATTCAGTAATAAAATTATATTCGTTTCATGTCAATTAAAAATATCCAGAATTTTATTACAATGCATATTCTTTTATTCTAAATAACCTACATAAAGTAAGTAGCTTTATGTACCCCTCAGCTGACCCTCACTCATTCATTTTCAAAATATTACTGTTATCATTGTGTACTTGAAATTGTACAGAACAATATATTGATGGTGTTTTACCATTTAGTGTATGTGGTCTCTCTGGTTTCTAATAATGTATATATCACCGACTATAATGCTGTGAAACTTTGGTGTGCTTAACTGTGTAGTCAGTATTTGATGTAAATTATTAGATGACAAAATGGCTTAGCTTTAATAGTCAAGATTTTTGGCCCATTTAAATACTTTTCATTTTCTCTTCAAATATCCTAGAATCCATAAGCCCTAATACTCAAAGAATGAATACTGGTTTGAGACTTTGTGCTTTAGGGACATCAGAATGAGTTTATTTTGCTTGAAGCTATTCTGTTGTTGTTAAGCTGGAATAGGAACCGCTGTATGGCTGTACAGGGTTGACCTACTGTTGAGTCCAGGCATTTAGAACTTAAAGCATTGTGATTATGTGTCACAGCTTGTATGAATATTAAATTCCATGGTGTGACTTAGCATAAACATGTTTTTTAACTATCTACTCTACTTACACATTCACCTGTTAATGTAACAAATTAGGCACAGCTGATGGATTTTGAAAATAGCAGCTGTCAACCTCTGTTAAAATCAATCGGTGGCATGATTGTATATTTTAATAAATTTATTTACAGTCTAATCACTAACAAGCCTGTCAGCATCTTTGCTGTTGATAGTTTCATGGCATGTTTTGTCTCTAGGTATTTTACTTCTATGCTTTATTTTTTTTTTTTACATTAAAACTTTTGTGCATCTTACTTGGAGAAAAACTATAAAAGTACCTGTACTTTTAAAAAATATTTTCCTGCTGTCTAGAGTTGAATAGTTCCTTGAAAATACTCCACATTTTTTTGGTTCGCTTACTTTATTTTTTTTAACAATTAACAAGGCTAATTTTTTAAAACAAGTTAGGAGCCCTGGGGGCACACCCATTAAGTGCTTGGCTGCTAACCAAAAGGCTGGAAGTTCAAACCCACCCAGCAGCTCTGTGGGAAAAAGACCTGGTGATCTGCTTCCATAAAGATTAGACAAGAAAACCTTATGGGGCAGTTCTCCTCTGTCACATAGGATCTCTGTGAGTCAAACAACTCCGACAGCACCTGAACAACAGCAACAACATAGTATATCACAATTTATATTTCCAAATGAGTATTATTCTTGAAAGTATCTTGTTGTCAGGCTTCACATTTATTCCATTGATGCAACCATTGTAGGAGCCCTCTGCATCCCATTTTGATATTGATTTTAAAGATTTTTAAACCACCCAAGAATATAATTTTATTACTTGTAGTAACTCATTGATTTTTACCGAAAACGTGATCCCTGCGTTTATTCACCAGATAAAGCATTTGAATGGTTTTCAGCTGTTTCCATACTTAAACTCCATCCTCTTCTTTTTCATGGACAGAGGTTTGTCACTATTGAAGATATTTAGGAGAATCCAACCCACACATTTGCCTTCTTCATTGCAATTTAAATCATATTTCTTCCCCTCAAGAACTTTTATGGGTCTCTGTGACCCGCTTTCAACCCCAGATTTATCCTTCTGCTTGGTGGTTTGCTCGTCACCAACTTTTCTAGACCCAAAGCAAAAATATTTTCCTTGTTTCCTGATCTTGTCAGTCAGTGGCAATCTCTCCATCTTTTGCAGTCCCACAGCATCTTGTGTTTTTCCTCTGCCATCTGCCTTATCAGGTTGTATTCTAGTCATTTGGGCACTGTCTTGCTCCTACTTGATGTTGAATTTTTTACAAGGCAAGGACTGTTGCTTATTCTCTTTTCTTCCCTTACAATGCCTAGCCCATTGCCTGGCGCATAATACACACTCGGTAAATATTTGTGGAACGGAATGTGTTACAAACTGAGAATTCCATTCCAAAGAGAAGTTCTGAAACTTTTGAACGTGATCATATTCAAAGGAGTCAACTCCTGTCAGAATTTACAAATGTAAATAAGGTGTTTTAAGAAAAAATCAGCTCACATTATTTCTCTTCCTTTTATTCTCACCCAGTAGCTTTTCTCCACACCCTCCTGAAAAATTAAAATTGAGAGGGGAATCGTGGCAGCTAAAGTCTTGCGTAGCGAGCAGAGTGATGTATCTCTGGCAGGCTGTAGACTTCAGTAGTGGTAGAGGGTGGCCAATTTGAACCATTCTGAAGCCATGAGTTAGTTCACTAAGTAAACTTACTGGATTTCAGTCACATGTGTCTGCATGAACTGATTGTCAGGTTATGTATGCATGTATAGAAAGCAGAACTGGCAGGGCCCTTATAGATTATATAATCATATCTCCTAGAGGAGGAAACCAAACGTAAGGAATTTGTCTAAGATCACACAGCAAGTTAGAGACACAGTTAGTACTGGAACTCAGGTTTCCAGCCTTCCAATATAGCAGCTTTTCTATTTGTAACTGTTTGCTTCTATTCTTGCTTGCAGGCAGAAGTGTCATTGTCTTGGTTTTTAGGATCAGAAAGACTTTAATAGGCTTAGTACTGATCTTCCAGTCATTCTTCATTTCACCCAATTTTTTGGGTCCATTTTGTCAAGATAATATACACAGCCACTTCAATAACTAAGTGCCACATACTTATGATGGCAGAACTCAGAAAATGGGTCATCTGAAAACTGAACGAGGAGACTGAGTAACTAAAATACTAACAGCGTCATTTTCCCAAAGACTGTTAAAATGAGCTTTAGCGTAAAGCCCTGTGTACTGTACTGTGTTGTGCTAATTCTCTTTTCAAGTATGAATTAAATGTAATTGAGGTTATTAAAGTCTCTGCACGTTACCTTCTTATATTTTGATAACAATTTGTCGGTCTTCCCTTTTAGCTACCTACTTGCTATTACTTCTCTGCCTCTAGACAGAGATAATAAAAGCAACTTCCTTAATCTTAGTTAGCTTTTTAATAAAATTAAAAATGTTAGGCCTCTTTACAATAAACATATACTAATTTATCTGGAGGTGTTTTAATATAGTATCTTTTATCATTTCCAATTGTAATGTTTCTAAAAGGCTTTTTAATAATTATTATGATAATTACAGTAATTAGTAAACACATTGACTAGGAGTTCTTAATTTTTATTGTTTTAATTTATGTTGTTTTACCTAAGCAGACTTTTGCTACATAGGACTTGAAGAAAGGATGCGTTAAAAAAAAAAAAAGTCTAGTAGAAACCCAGATTGCTTATAGAGACATAGAGGAATGGGCTGTGTGTATTCAGGGCATTCAGCAGATCTTAGTTTTGAAGATGATTATGCTGGGTACCATACCATTTTGTCTTCTGTTTTCAGAATTAGAAGTAGATCACACTTCATGCTACGGACATATATGCTATATTTTTGAATGACCAACTATATCAGGCATTGCATTTTTATTATACTTCATATTTTATATTGACAGTTTATGCTCTGTACCTACACCAAAAAAACTTGTTGAATGCTAAATATATGCCAGGCACTGTTGTAACACTTTATGTGTATCAAACCATTTAATCCTCATAACTTTATGAGGTAGGGTCATTTATTATCCCCATTTTTCTGATGTGAAAACTGAGGCACAGGGAGGTTAAGTAATTTGGCCAAGGTTATACATTTACTTAGTGAAGGAGCTATGTATAAACCCAGATAATGTGTGCTCTTGAACATTTTGTGACCTTATCTCTTGGAAAACCTATATACTTAGGTTTTATAACAATTAAATATTTTATTTTCTTAGATGGGTTGATGGAAGTGGAGGTGTAAAGGGGAACTGAAATATAGAGCCATAGCCCTCTGAGGGCTGAATTAGAATTCAGTATTCTTTAAGTAAATTGAGGCCAGGGAAGGGTTGAGGCTGTCTGTCTTAAGGGAATATTTAGCTTAATTTCTGTCTGGCTCTTTATAGAGTCCTAACTTCTGACATTTTAATCTTGTAACTTCATGGTCTGTATTTCATGAAACATTTTTTGGTAAATTCTTTCTACAGAAACTCAAACAGAAGAATCAACAGCTGAAGCAAATTATGGATCAATTACGAAATCTCATCTGGGATATAAATACCATGTTGGCAATGAGGAACTAAACTGTTATTTAAATTTCCTGCTTTACACATGCTATACCTTTTGTTCAAGTGTTTTTTTTCCCTTTGAATAACAGTATTTATCTGCTTTTATTCTAGTCACTAGAATTAATTTAAGTTACTATTTTTACATTGTAGTTTTGCATTAAAGTATTCATTTAATAGTTTTTTTTAATGCTATTGATTCTAAGAAAGATTATTGTAATAAACTTTGATAGGGTTTGTGTTTTGGTTAATTTTTATGAACTGAATAATTGTTTTTTAAAAAGCAAAATAATTTAGTTTTGTAAATAAATTT
>NW_004443958.1:5791301-5792479 GCF_000243295.1 Trichechus manatus latirostris
GAGTTGGATTCTTCTCAGGAAGAACTTTTCCAGCCTGACTCAGCCCCAACCTATCTCGCCCGAGTTCTAACTGTATAAAAAATACTGCTATATGACTTCTCTAATTATAACAAAACCCTTCTATAAAAAGCAGTCTGTAAAATTTTGTTTGGTTATAAAATTTACTCCTCAGGTCTTTTAATTTTGAGAATTCTGAATGTGCATATACAAAAGGTCTGGTTATCATTTAGAACTTTGATTTTTGGCCCAAGATTCTGAACCCTCATATTTTAACTTTTAAATCAGCTTGGTTCAAGAAACATTTAAGGAGTTCTTGCTATGTATGTGCCAGGTCATATAGTATGTGCTGAGAGTACAGAAGTGATTAAGACATGGTCCCAGCTTTCAAGGACTCTGCCATCTAGTAGGGAAAGACATGTACATGAACTTTTAAAATCTAATGGTGTAAGTGCTATGAGAGAGGGATGAATAAGAATTCCAGTTCCTTCTTCATTTTTGCCTGCTTGCCTTAAATTAATTATATCTTGTCTGAAGGAGCCCTGATGGTACAGTGGTTAAGCGCTCAGCTGCCAACCAAAAGGTTGGTGGTTCAAACCCACCAGCTGCTCCTCAGGAGAAAGATGGGGCAATCTGCTTCCATACAGATTACAACCTTGGAAATCTATGGGGCAGTTCTACTGTGTCCTATAGGGTCACTACAAGTCAGAATCAACTCGATGGCAGCGGGTTTGGTTTTTATAGGGTCTTAATCTAGAATCTGCAGTGAGGACAACTGCATAATTTTTGTGCATGAAATTTGGTACATAATGGTACATCCACAAAATGGCATTAAAAAATTACTAAAAAGGAAGCGGCAACTCAGTCTGTCCTCATTAGACAATTTCCAAGATTTGTTAGGTGTTACCATTTGGGTACATAATAACCTAGAAGGTTACAGAAGAAACTGGTAACCTGCTTCCTCTGGGGAGGGGAACTGGGTGGCTGAGTGTCAGAGTTAGGAGGGTGCTTACTTTTCACTGTATACCCTTTTGTACCTTTTGAATTTTATAGTATATGCAAATATTGCTTATTAAAAAAAGGTAAACTTTTAGATTATGCAGATGTCTACTATAATATAAACACAACCCTGCAACTGAATCTTAAGAAAGCTTATCACAGTCCTATCACAGGATGGTTTC
>NW_004443958.1:5792842-5794160 GCF_000243295.1 Trichechus manatus latirostris
TTGCCCATGGGCCTGCAACTCAGCTGGGGCAGCTCTCAAGCAGTGGTTCATCTTGGAGTCCAATCAACTTGCCTCCCCAACTATGCATTGTTCTCATATGCTCTTTTTATGGCAGGTGGCAGAAGCACAAAAAGTCAAGTCAAACCCTGCAGGCATCTTTACACCCTCTAACTTTCCATTGGTCAAAGCAGGTCTAAGCAAGCCCAAGGTTAGACGAATGAGGGAGGGCACTCTGCCCATAGTAAGAAGCTACTTCAGGGAGAATTGGGACCAGTAATCCAGTCTACATGGTATTCCATGGTATCTACATGTATTACAATACAGCCTATCACCTATTGAACATGCAGGGTTCTTACAGTTTTTCACTACATACTATGTTCTTTGCATGGCAATTTGCTGGTTACTATTGTAAATTTAGTCCAACAACTAAGTCATACAAAAAAATCTTAACATTTATGTTGTTGTTTTGATTTTCACATTTAACTCTTAAAGCATTCGAGGTGCTGCAACACTGAGTTCCTGGCGGGGATGCAAATTGCATCCTTTGGGACCTGATTCCATAGGGAATATCTCTACTGTGGAAGAATAATCAATGCAGCTACACTCAGCTGCAAAGCTATAGCCCAAAACTGGGAGTGTGTTTTCAACTCTCAGAACTGATGGCAGTTTGCCTAGTCACTCACAAATCTACTCAGGATCAAGTATGAATGTGTTTGGGGTTATAGAATACATAGACCCCACCGACAATGTTTCAGCTCTTTCTTGAGGGAAAATATGCCAAGAGAAGAAGAAAGAAAGATGAATTCAGTCGTAATGAGGGCCTTTGATAAAGTTAATTTCTCATGTTCTCTTCTGCAAAATGATGGGTGGGATTCAAAAACCTATTGCCGTCAAGTCTGTTCCAACTCAGCAACCCTATAGTACAGAGTAGAACTGCCCCATAGGGTTTCCAAGGCTGTAAATCTTCACAGAAGCCGTCTGCCACGTCTTTCTTCCGCAGAGCAGCTGGTGGGCTCAAACCGCCAAACTTCTGGTTAGCAGCCAAGCACTTCAACCACTGTGCCACCAGAGCTCCTGGGTGGGATTAGTTGATCTCATATTCTGTATTAAGATTTTAGTTACATGTGATGGAAACCCAACTCAAAAAAGATTAAGCCAAAAAGGGAATTTATTAGTTCCTGAAGTGACAGGAGCTCACAGAATCAAAAGCTGCTGGAATCACAACTTCAGGAATTAGATTCATTGCCCCCAGGTTTCTCTACACCCATGCCTGATTTCTGCTTATCTCTGCTTGGCTTCATTCTCTCTTACTGCAGAC
>NW_004443958.1:5799255-5812665 GCF_000243295.1 Trichechus manatus latirostris
GCACCTTAGTTCTTAAAGTGACATCTTTGCTTTTGAACACTTTAAAGAAGCCTTTTGCAGCAGATTTGTCCAGAGCAATGTGTTGTCTGATTTCTTGACTGCTGCCTCCGTGGGTGTTGATTTTGGATCCAAGTAAAATGGAATCCTTGACAACCTCAATCTTTTCGCTGTTTGTCATGATGTTGCTTATTGGTTGAGTTATGAGGAGTTTTGTTTTATGTTGAGGTTTAATCCATACTGAAGGCTATAGTCTTTGATCTTCATCAGTAAGTACTTCAAATCCTCTTCACTTTCAACAAGCAAAGTTGTGTAGTCTGCATAACGCAGGTTGTTAATGAGTCTTCCTCCAATCCTGATGTCCCGTTCTTCTTCACATAGCTCAGCTTCTCAGATTATTTGCTCAGCATATGGAGTGAATAAGTATGGTGAAAGGATACAACCCTGACACATACCTTTTCTGACTTTAAACCACGCAGTATCCCCTTGTTCTGTCCGAACAACTGCCTCTTGATCTATGTACAGGTTCCTCATGAGCACAATTAAATATTCTGGAATTCCCATTCTTTACAACGTTATCCATAATTTGTTATGATCCACACAGACAAATGCCTTTGCATAGTCAATAAAACACAGGTAAACATATTTCTGGTACTCTCTGCTTTCAGCCAGGATCTGCCTGACATCAGCAATGATATCCCTGGTTCTACATCCTCTTCTGAATCCGGCTTGAATTTCTGGCAGTTCCTTGTCAATATACTGCTATAGATGCTTTTGAATGATCTTCAGCAAAATTTTACTCATGTATGATATTAATGATATTGTTAGATAAATTCCTCATTTGGTTGGATCACCTTTCTTTGGAATAGGCATAAATATGTATCTCTTCCAGTCAGCTGGCCAGGTAGCTGTTTTCCAAATTTCTTGGCATAGATGAGCAAGCACTTCCAGCACTGCATCCATTTGTTGAAATATCTCAATTGGTATTCCATCAATTCCTAAAGCCAATGCCTTCGGTGCAGCTTGGGCTTCTTCCTTCAGTACCATCAGTTCCTGATCATATGCTACCTCCTGAAATGGTTAAATGTCAACCAATTCTTCCTGGTATAGTGACTCTGCGTATTCCTTCCATCTTCTTTTGATGCTTCCTGTGTCCTTTAATATCTTCCCCATAGAATCCTTCAATATTGCAACTTGAGGCTTGAATTTTTTCTTCAGTTCCTTCAGCTTGAGAAATGCCAAGTGTGTTCTTCCCTTTGGTTTTCTAACTCCAGGTCTTTGCACATGTCATTATAATACTTTATTCTGTCTTTTGGAGCCACTCTTTGAAAATTCCTGTTCAGCTCTTTTAATTCATCATTTCTTCTGTTTCTTTTAGCTGCTCTATGTTCGAGAGCAAGTTTCAGAGTAGTCTCTTCTGACATCCATTTTTGTCTTTTCTTTCTTTCCTGTCTTTTTAATGACCTTTTGCTTTCTTCATGTATGCTGTCCTTGATGGCGTTCCACAACTCGTCTGGTCTTCAGTCATTAGTGTTTAATGTGTCAAATCTATTCTTGAGATGGTCTCTAAATTCAGGTGGGATATACTCAAGGTCATACTTTGGCTGTCATGGACTTGTTCTAATTTTCTCCAGCTTCAACTTGAACTTGCATATAAGCAACTGGTGGTCTGTTTCACAGTCAGCCCCTGGCCTTGTTCTGACTGATGATACTGAGATTTTCCATCATCTCTTTCCACAAATGTAGTCGATTTGATTCCTGTGTATTCCACCCAGCAAGGTCCAGGTGTACAGCCATTGTTTATACTTTTGAAAAAAGATACTTGCAACGAAGAAGTCGTTGGTCTTGCAAAATTCTGTTATGTGATCTCCGGCATCATTTCTATCATCAAGGCCAAATTTTCTAACTACCAATTCTTCTTCTTTTTTTCCATCTTTCACATTCCAATCACCAGTAATTATCAATGCTTCTTGATTGTGTGTTCCCTCAATTTCAGACTGCAGAAGTTGGTAAAAATCATCAATTTCTTCATCTTTGGCCTTAGTGGTTGGTACGTAAATTTGCGTACAAGTCGTATTAACTGGTCTTCCTTGTAGGCGTATGGATATTATCCTATCACTGACAGCATTGTAGTTCAGGATAGATCTTGAAATGTTCTTTTTGACAATGGATGCAACACCATTCCTCTTCAAGCCGTCATTCCCGGCATAGTAGACCATATGATTGTCCAATTCAAAGTGGCCAATACCAGTCCATTTCAGCTCACTAATGCTTAGGGTATTGAAGTTTATGCATTCCATTTCATTTTTGACAATTTCCAATTTTCCTAGATTCATGCTTCATACATTCCACATTCTGATTCTTAAAGGATGCTTGCCACATCAGCAAATGAAGGTCCTGAAAGCTTGACTCCATCCACATCATCATGGTCGACTCTACTTTGAGGAGGCAGCTCTTCCCCAGTCATCTTTTGAGTGCTTTCTAACCTGAGGGGCTCATCTTCCAGCACTATATCAAACAGCGTTCCGCTGCTATTCATAAGGTTTCTGCTGGCTAATTCTTTTTAGAAGTAGACAGCCAGGTCCTTCTTCCTAATCTATCTTAGTCTGGAAGCTCAGCTGAAACCTGTCCACCATGGGTGACCCTGCTGGTATTTGAATACCGTTGGCATAGCTTCCAGCATCATAGCAACACACAAGCCCCCAGAGTATGACAAACTTACAAATGCGTCGGGGTAACATGAGCCTAGTTCAAACTTAGTATGAACTAGGCCCTGAAATAACATGGGCCTAGTTTATAGTAAGTGCTTGGTAAATGCTAAGAACTCCTGGTTATCACTCCCACCCCCACCCCCACCACCATATCTGTTCTAGTCTAGCTGAATGACCAAAATCACTTAAGAACTATGGCTCCCTAGAACCTAAGAATGGCTTTTTGCTTGCTTTCTTGAGCTCTTTTCTCAGAGAGGGGGATTTAGAGGTCTTTTTTGTATTTTCTTCTTCTGCTTGGTTATAAAGGACTTTTTAAACAGGTCATGGAAAGGAAAAAGAACATCGTATCTGAGAATGGAGTTAACATCATCTTCCTTTATGTTTCCTGCCCCTACATATCTTTTTTGAGCTTCCTTTTATCTATTTTCCTTGTCTCTAGTTACATACTTGCTAGGAAACCACCAGATAGACTCAAGGCATTTTACCATAAGGGGGATCCTAATGCATCTAACGAATCAAAACAATACTTTGCTGAGTATAACGTTTCACTCTGTGAGGCTTATTAGGTAAAAGCTTAGTAAGACCTGTGCTCCAAGGACTCTGTAGGGTTTAAAACATTCTCACAAACCAGATTGGGTTACAGAGTGCAAAAGCTGGGTGAGAAGGGATTTTACTTCCTGTAGGGGGCATATTGCCTTCTTCTAGCTAGGGCTATGCTTTCTGAAGGAAAATGCCGATGAAACATCAGCTGCATAGAAGAGATGGAAAGCTGATGGGTGATGAAGACTGTAAGCCACACATTTTTCCAAGTGGATAAAGCATTTTGGGCATCAGCAAGAAGGGAATACTTCCCGGCACAAGAACAGTTCCTGTCCATAGTAGATACTCATTAAATATTTGTTGATTAGATGAGTGATCCATAAGAAAATTATGAAGCATCTATGAAAATAATTGTTTTTAGTTGCCATCAAGTTGGCTGTGACTCATAGTGACCTTAATATATAACAGAATGAAACATTGCCCAGTCCTGTGCCATCTTCATCTTCCAGCACTATATTGAACAATATTCTGTTGTGACCCATAAGGTTTTCATTGGCTAATTTTGGAAGTAGATCACCAGGCCTTTCTTCCTAGTCTGTCTTGTTCTGGAAGGTCCACTGAATCCTGTCCACCATGGACGACCCTGCTAATAAATCAGCGTCATAGCTTCCAGCATCATAGCAACATGCAAGCCACCACAGTATGACAAACTGAAAGATCAGTAGTGGTATGAAAATAATACACAACATTTATTGAGTTCTGTGCCATGAGGTTTACATCCATCATCTCAACTAATCATAACAGAGATTACTATGAGGGACATTTTATTAAAACACTCATTTTACAAATAAGGAAACCGAGGCTCAGAAAGGTTGAATAATTTGCCCTGGGGACATATAACTAGTCAATGACAGAAGCAGGATTCAAACTCAGGTCACTCTTATTATAAAACCTATGCTCTTAAGTACTATGTTTCACTGCCACTCTTGAAGGAGGGGCCTTGCTTGATGAGGTATGTACAGAATATTCTGGAAAGTAACTATTGCTTCTCTGCCTCCAGGAGTTAATGCTACTTGTGAAAGCTGTATTTTGAGCAGTATTTTAGTTCTGAATTTAGTGAGATGTCACAATTACATGACCTCAATCTGCATGGCAAATATGAGCCTGTGTACTGGGTTCCTGTCCCCAGCAGCTGGACAAATTCAGCACCAGCCTGTGCCAATTTCAGTACCAGCCTATGTCACAGCCGCTTTGACCGAAGAGATGGATTTCTTCATCTTGAAGTGTAGTGCGCTGCAAAAGATAGATAAGAAGAAATATAAGAAGTTGTCAGTTCCATCCCTCTTGAAAATTTCCCAGTGAGGAAGGGCCATTTCGCACACTTTCTCAAGAAGGAAGGAAGCCACAGGAGTACTTGGCTCAGGCACTTCAGGAGCAAAGCTCGACAGCTTTCTTCTCCTTTGGAATTGGAGGAGACCGATGCTGTTTGAGTTCCACTTGAAGACAGAGAGGAGCCTGCAAGAGCCATTGTTGGCCTGACAGTAGAAGATGATTTTTGTAGACAAGTTGATTGCTTTCTAAGAAGCAGAAAAATAAAGCCGATTTCAGCAACCACCCAAGAGTCTGCAAGAGCAGCCACTTCTGAAGGGACAAAGAGAAGGGAAACAAAGGCGAGGCGGCTTCACCAGCAAGCATATTTTCCAATCTGGGAAGAAAATGAGTCTCACAATATTTTCGTATGAGATTAATGAACACCCTGTCCAAGGTTCTGGTGAAGTTTGTGGCCGGCTAAGGCTATAAATACTTGAAAAATGTTACTAAGAAATTGATGAGGATAAAGCCAGCCTAGACAGATGTAGAGAGAGTTCTTAAATGGATAGCTATTATAAGTAAACAGACTGTTTTCCGAGTCTTTAAACTCTATCCTGATAAATCCCTGGTGGCGTAGTGTTTAAGAGCTCAGGCTGCTAACCAAAAAGTCAGCGGTTTAAATCCACCACATGCTCCTTGGAAACCCTATGGGGCAGTTCTACTCTGTCATATAGGGTTGCTATGAGTCAGAATTGACTCGATGGCACACAACAACAACTAATAAATCTGCCTTCCTGGAGAAGGGTCATTATGAGTTGGAATCAACTCGACAGCAATGGGTAAAAGCACTGAAAAGAATTTAGGAGAAAAAAATACATAAATGTAGGTATGCACGTTTATACACATACAATATTTATATATAAAGTAGTAATACAAAGCTGTAAAAGCAAAGCAAAAAGATCGTTGTACTATTTATTCTCTATACTAGAGCTGTGGAAGTTTTTATTTTCTGTTCTACATTCTTATTCCATATCTACATTCTATATATTGTAGAATATCCATATTCTATAAATAGCTGTGGCCAAATTCATATTTGGCAGAAAGCAGTGGTTGACACTTCCAATTTTTCTTCACACTTAACTAAAATACATTGAGTACCTACTTTGAGGCAGGCATTATGTCAGGTGGCCTATGTAGATTAAATCATTTAATTACCTCAAACTGTCCTAGGTTGTGGTAGTCTCATTTTTCAGATGACAAAATTTAGGCTCAGATTACATAATTTGTGTATCAGTTAAAATGCTTTGCACTGCAAGTAACAGACTACACAACAATGGCTTAAATCAAAACAAGTCTGTCTCCAGGGTTGGGTCAGCAGCTTAATGGGGACATCAAGGCCTCTGTTTCTGTCCATCCTCCCACACCTACATCCTTGACAATTGGCTTTGCATCTTCAGGCCTCTTGTCTCATGGTTTTATAATGGCTGCTGCAGCTCCAGACATCACATCTTCACATAGCCAAGAGCACAGGCCAGATGGAAGGGAACAGAGTCTTCTCTTGCTGCAGCGTCTCTCTTCATCCATAATGAAAACTTTACCCAAAAGCCTCCCAACAGACTTCTCCTTAAATCTGATTTGGCAGAAATGGATCACATGACCCCCTGTAACAGCCATAAGGGGTGCTAGGAAAATGGGTATAGGCATTTTAGCCATTATCACTGGAGGCCGGCTTTGCCAGGAAGGGAGGAGAGATAGCCAATGGGTCAACAGCAACATTGTCTGGAACACTTTGCAAAGTTAGAGGTTGACAGAGCTGGCTCTCATTTAAAAGACCTGTACCTTTTACCTCATACCATGCAGAAAAAAGTAGGGAGGCCCTTTGTCAGGTAGTTGTTCCCACACTTTTAGTACCAGCACCATGATCTTAAAGGGGCAGGAGAATTAGATACCTGCTCTAATCAGGGATGAAAGCAGAAAGATTGTCAGTGCCTGTGGGAATGAGATTCTCCCTTTAAAGCATGGAGAGCTACTGTCTTCCCTGAGTGGCCCTTGGGTTTGAGGTCTCTAGGGAGCCAAGAAGGCTTCCCCTTGGGCCACAAAAAGTCATCCCAGGTCTTGCCTGAGCTGAACCCATACTCCTAGGTTCTGAGGAGGGGCGGGGGTCTGTGAAGGGCATCTCATCCATGACTTGACCTAAACTTGTGACTGGGTCCAGGCACTTGTTAGGCCTTTAAATGTCCTTTGGTCCTGTCCCCATTGTTATGTACAAAACTTCTCCAACCCCATTCTTCAGTTGGGTTTGTTGGCTTCTCCACGTATTCTCCTCCTACCTAACCACATACACATTTTCTTATACATCATTAATAGATTCTATCCCTTGCACATTCAAAATCATATGTAATAATTATAAAGTAGTATTGCAATTATTTGCAACACATTGGCTTGTATGAACCTAGAAATATACAAATAAGAAGGATTTAATATTTTTGCTTGCATGCTTATCAGTCCTCAAGAGCCACAAGAAACAAAGCACTGCATAACCCTTATTTTCAAACAATTACAGATAAGAAGCAAATAGGACAAACATACACAGAAATGGAGAAACAGACTTGGGTTTGAATTCTGGCCCTGCTACTTACTTGCACTTTGACATTGGGCATGTTATGTTATCTCACTGAGCCTCACCTTTCTCATGTGAGAATTGAGACAATAATTAATACTCCACAGGACTATTGGGAGATTTGGAGACAAGTAGATAGAACATCTAGCAAGATTCTTAACAAAACCCATGAACACTCAAAAACACTCTATTGCTGCTCCTACAAGGAGAGATTTCTGGTGTTCCTAACAAGGTTGGCATTCTTGGCCCCAAAGAGTCAGTCCTAATTCTTCAAAGATGTTTTAGGAACCCTAAAGTGGTACATCTAAAAGAGTTACAGCAGGCAGAACCTGTAATTTCAGTGGATGTCCTAGTCCTCCCAGTCTCATGTGGCTTCTGTGGGCAATTGATTTATCATGTCTGCAATCACTTCTAGGAACATCAATTTCACCTTCACCTTTTGTTCATGATCCTCATTTTTAGTCATGCACACAGCCAGCAAATTGTTCTTTGATTTTGGTCTCTATGTGATGGTAAGGAACCCTGGCAATGCAACGGTCAAGCACTCAGCTGCTAACAAAAAGGTTGGTGGTTCAAACCCACCCAGCAGCTCTACTGGAGGGAGACCTGGCAATCTGCTCCCATAAAGATTACAGCAAAGGAAAATCTATGGAGAAGTTCTATTCATCACATGGGGTCACTATGAGTTGGAATCAACTCAACGGCACCTAATAACAACAACAACATGTGAAGGATGTCTCCACCCCACCCCCCACCCCAGTTACTCCATCCCTGAGGAAGAATGCTGTTGAACTGATTGGGCAAATCCAAGGATAATTTTTCTAGTGGATGGAACTCTCCAGCTTCATTTCCTCTGTTGCCTTGGATGGAGTAGTAAGTCCTGAGGCTTTCATTAGGGTTCAAGGGAAAGAAGCAAAATGAGTCAACTTGCTTTGACACTAGGCAGTAGTTCTCAAAGTGTGGTCCAGGGACCAGCATCATCAGCCTCACCTGGTAGCTTGTTAAAAATGCAGAATCTCCACCCCCATCCTACTGAAGGGGCCTACTAAATTCAGAGCCTACTGAATCAGAATCTGCATTTTAACAAGATCCAAACGTGATTTCTATGCGCATTAAATTTTGACTTTGTTTAGGTAAAGGAGACTTCCACCCAGTCTGGCCCAGCTATCTGGAGCAATACACGAGATTTGGTATGAAATTTCTAGTTGGTTAAAAATATATGTTACTCCTTTACCTACCATTGCCATTATTCCCTGCACTTACATTTCCCTCTGGAACTGTTTTGGGAGGGGCTCGTCCGTGATATGCTGGAACGGCTGGCACAGGCTCCTGAGACCCAATTCTGCACATATCTTCCCAACTCTACACTCAGTCATGTCACGCTGTTAACTTGAAATTGGCCATGGTGGAGTATTTATACCACACCACTAAAATGGGTAAACGCTACAAATCAGAGCATCCCCCCGCCCCACAGAACTGGCTTACCAACACACCAAGGGTCTAAGTTAGGGTTGCTGGCTCCTTGGCACAATACCATCATACAAGCATCCCAATGCCATTGTCACTGTCAGCACTCTCTAATTCTCCTTGAGACAGATAAAGTACATTTCGTTCTATCCTCAGTAGCAATGGAGAGCAAGCCACCACCTTACATCAGCTCACTGAGGGATTATAGGTCTACAGTTTTAATACACAAAGGTCATCTGGGCCATCTGTTAAAT
This sequence comes from Trichechus manatus latirostris, assembly GCF_000243295.1. Classification (NCBI taxonomy): domain Eukaryota; kingdom Metazoa; phylum Chordata; class Mammalia; order Sirenia; family Trichechidae; genus Trichechus; species Trichechus manatus. Next base: position 5,808,156 of record NW_004443958.1, read on the forward strand.
CTGCTCTGACCCCATTCCCAGGAGTTTTTATTTAGTAGATTTGTAACAGGGCCCAAGATTCTGCATTTTAAAAATGTACTCCCAGAAAATCTAAACCAGCTGGTCTTCAGACAACATCTTGAAAATAATTCTTCTAGGGGGCATATCCCCAGAAAAGCAGCTTCCTGTATTCATCTGAAGGTTTTGAGCCCCCCACCCCATCATCATTTACCCCCTCAAGCCCCGTATCTCCCCAGAAGAGTACAACTCTATTAACCAAACACCCCAACTCTCAACTCAGTTGTGTATCACCAAGTTGCAAAGCTTACAGTAGTTCCTCGTTCAGATAGCAATAAGCGGTTAAGCAGCATATTTTCCAAGCCCCTGCCTTCACTATTAGAAAACCAATCCCCCATTGCAAAGCTATAGGTTGCTGGCTTTCCAAGGGTATCATCTCCAACTGAAATCAGCAACATACTCTCAAAGCCTTTGGTTCCGGTGTCCCAAGCACGTCAGTATTATTCTAATGGATTTGGGAAATTACATTTTCCCTAATAATAACCCGTGAAAGAAATACACAACTAGAAATACATAGAGAAGCAACTTGCTGTGGATCCTCTTAAGGAGTTGTAACTGAGTTAGCACAGCAGTTCTTAATTGATAGAATTAAACTTAGTCTAGTGGGAAAATTAATTTACCATTAGAATGTATATTCTGGGCTTCTGAAAAAGATCAGAAGGTCTGGCAGCGCTGAGCCCAGCCTCCTGCATAGCAACAGTCTAGAGCTAACAGTAGTGGTTTTGGAAAGAGGCATGGATTCTTCAGTTTGCAATAGTTCCCATCACTCCCACTTTACTTGTTCCCTTACTGGTCTTGTCTGTGCAGATATCTGAGTTTGCAACCTCTGCTAAGCTTTAGTTCTTTCCTTGCTTCTCTCCCTCCCTTCTGCGCAAGCTCCTCGCAAGGGGCCCACAGCATAAAATCCTTGGAAATTCTCTTTCTTGCTTTCTGCTGCAAATTGGCCTAACCCAATGACGTCCTCCACAATTATTAGATTTGTCTGGTATCAATAACTACCGAAAGGTAGAGGTAGGTGAAGCCTTTGAGGTGCTGCTCAAACTTTAGTGTGTATGTGAATCGCCTGGGGATCCTATTAAGATGCAGGTTCTGATTCAGGAGGTCTGGGGTGGGCCCCGATTCTCTATTTTAACAAACTCCCAGGTGCTGCCAACACTGCTGCTCCACGCACCATTCTTTGAAAAGCAACAGTATAAGTTTCTTCCCCCGAAACTTTACTACCAGATTCTATTGGAAGCAGGCCTCAAACCAAATTCTGCCACTCATACAAATGTTTATTAGCAAAGGAAAAAATAATGATACAATCTGTTCTACAAACCGGATGAAGCCTCAGGCCTTTGGACTCTTAATTGCCCTGCCCACACCTTCACAGAAGCCAAAATGTGACGGTGTTCTAAAGGCAACGATTTAGTTAATCGTAGGGGGTGACTCAGGCAATCTCAGAATTAAGCTCCGGGCAGCACTGTAAGGATTACAGACTGCCACGTTCCCTGGATTTTATGCTCTCTGCAAATACCGGAAATGTTTCTATAATATCTATAATATTTCTAGCCAGTCCACATATTTTGAATACCAGCCATTTCATCAATGAAAACCCATTTATGACAATATTGTGCAAATACTCTAGTATCATTGGAGATAAAGATAGCTGGGTGGTTGGAGCAACCATCTCTCCAGTGTGGCCTTTTGATTAAATGATAGTCAACCACCCCCTGCAATATGTATCCTCATTAGGGCAACTAGCAGCACCTATTTTTATCATACTATCTATGATGATATATTTTAAATTAAATTACAGACCACTATCACACTCTCGGGAGCCCCGATGGCACAGTGGTTAAGAGCTTGGCTGCTAACCAAAAGACTGGCAGTTTGAATCCACCAGCTGCTCCTTGGAAACCCTACGGGGCTGTTCTACTTTGTCCTATAGGTTGCTATGAGTTGGAATTGACTCAGTGGCAATGGGTTTGGTTTGGTTTTTTTTTTTTTTTTTTTTTTTTTTTGGTTTATCACACACTTGGTTAAGCATTCAGCTGCTTACTGAAAGGTTGGCAGTTCAAACCTATCCAGTGGCTCCATAGGGGAAAAGACCTGGAGATCTGCTCCCATAAATATTATAGCCTAGAAAACCCTATGGAGCAGTTCTCCTCTGTCACATGGGGTTGATATGAGTCAAAATCGACTCAGCAGCACCTAACAGTCTTAAAGTGAAACAAGTGCTTTAAACTGAATTCTACCCCCAGTTTGAGGTAGGAGGGATCAATTCTGCATTTGAGAGAGACCCCTCCAGTAAGGCAGTGAACTTTTCCAGTACCACCTCCTAAGCAAGACCCTTACGTTCTTGACATACTCGTTTTTCCAATTTACTTGCGTCTCAGACTTTTCCCGTCAGGACTTCAGCACAACACACTCTCCTGTCACCTCATGAGAAAGAGAAACAGAAAATAAGAGATAGAAGCCATCTTTGAGATCGCCAAAGCCTGTGGGTTTCCTTGAAGCCCTTTCTCCACACCTAATATCACCCTACAGTGTAAACACGTGATTTGTGTAAGTAAGAGCTGTTCTGGGTGAAGCAAGGGTGGGTGTGGGGAAAGCTGAAACACAACCATTTTCCATTCTTCCTGTTCTTTCATCCCTTTGTCCTTTAGTGACTTCCAAAGGATACAATTTAATAACACAAACCCCGTGCAAAGTCATTCTTCTATCACCCGTTTGACAGATTTGGAAACTGAGTCCTCGAAGGGATAAGCAATTTGCCCAAGTTCGCATAGTTAGATGGGGCAGAACCCAAACTCTTTTACTGCTGCAGGTGAGGTTAGAGGACATAGGCGTTTAGCAAGGACGAGAAAAGAGCCCACTTTAGCCCTCAGCCTGATGAAGCTCCTCAGAGCACAGGGTGATAACGTTAGTCAGAGTCCTAACCTGGTTGTCCATCCCCCAGCGCCCTCCAGCCAGCTAGCTCATTCCTTTAACTCGAGGTCATAACTCAGTTTTTCCTTTCTGGGTTTCAGACCTATGCCCCCAGTTCCAGATGAAAACTGCTCTCTCTGAGACTCACCTAAACATCAAAACAGGGTTCTTCAGTCTTGTCAGTGCCATCTAACACTTCACAAGAAACCACCAGTCAAGGAAGATGGCTCTCTTTTTTGCCCTTTTGCCAATGCAGGGATTTCTTTACACACAGGAAGACAGTATAGAATAGTGTCTAAGAGAACAGGCTCAGGAGTCAGACTTCCCAGATTCCAAACCAGCTCTGACGCTCTTCCAGCTGTATGATCCCGACCAAGTCACAAGCCCGCCCTGTGCCTCACTTCCTCCATATGAGAAATAGAGATAACGGCAGCACCTACCTCACAGGCTCCTGCGAGGAAAAATGAGTCATCCCCAGAAAGCGCATGGCACATTGCCTGACATGTAGTAACTTGTCATGGTGATGATGATGTGGCTGCACCCTAAAGGGCAGCATTTTCTAGCAGACTTTTCTCAGATGACTTAGTGCTCTTTTTTATCTGCTTCAGATGCAGCTCATTAGCTGATACTGGATCAACCTGCTCATCCCATTTCCCTGAGAGCTTGCAATCTTCTCTTGCTCTCCGCCCTCCATTTTTACATCAGCCTCGCTTTTCTGGTGGCCTCTACAAGCCTCATTCATACAAAAGAAGGCCTTTTTGAAGCACATGTTCACATCTTAGTGTTATCAACCAGAGTAGTGGTTACAATCAAGAATAAATTCTCCCTATCATAAAACGTATAATGGTAAAGCACTACAGGAAATAATTTCACGTTCATATTTTTTATGCTGTGAGTAGGTCACTCTGAAGATTTTCTGTGGCTCTTCCTCACCCCCTTCTCTTCCCATCTTCCCCCTCCTTCTTCTTTTTTCACCCCCCCCCAATTTCTCCACCCATCTGCCTTCTAGGTGAGGGGTTGTTATAAGAAGTCATGTCCAACATTTGTATTACCTTGTAAAGTTTTAACATTGACCCCATCTTCTTTCCACTCACCACCATGCCATATATTTACCGAAAGCAAGTGGGTCTACAGCCTGTTCATGGAAATATAATAATGATGATGATTTATGATAATAATAAGAAAAAAAGAAACAAGAAGAAATAAATCTTACGAGAGAGAAGAAAAGAAATAAAAGGGATACAAGGGAGGGAGGAAGGGAAGAAAAAAGAAAACTATATGCTGGATTCAGAGGCAAATGTGGAACAAGGGATATCACTACTGATGTCAGATGGATCAGGGCTGAAAGCAGGGAATAGCAGAAAGATGTTTACTTCTCTTTTATTGACTATGCAAAGGCATTGGACTGTGTAAATCATAACAAATTATGAACAACATTACAAAGAATGGGAATTCCAGAACACTTAATTGTGCTCATGAGGAACCTGCACATAGTCTAAGGGGCAGTCACTCGAACATAACAAAGGTCAAAGTCTACAGACTT
>NW_004443958.1:5835678-5837040 GCF_000243295.1 Trichechus manatus latirostris
CATGGAGGTAATCACATTACATCAAATCTCATCATGGAAGGAACCACATCATCATGTGACTGCCAAACTACATCATAACTGCCAAACCACTGAGAATCATGGCCTAGAGAAGTTGACACACAGCCTTAACAACCACACCATGATATTGTGTCTTTAAGTCAGAAGCCTTTCTTGTTTAATCAGCTAGTTTCTTATCAGCACCTGCATCTGTGGAGACTTGGGTTGTAACTTCCTCTGCTTTGCTAAGTCAGTTACTACTCCTCCATTCTCTGTCCAGTTTGCAAAAATCTGTTACCATCCTTTGTCTACTATTCTTTCTTGTTTTGTTCTCTTCGTTTTTACGAGTTTCCACTTCATAAATTGCCTTACTCTGTTAGTGACATTTCAAACAAGACAGAAGATACACACCTACATGTAATCTTCCACAAAGTCCTCTTGGCTTGCTTTACGTTGCTATTCTTAACCTAGTAAATGCCACACATTTCAGGACTTTTGTTTTTAACAAGGAAATAAAATCATTATTTTCATCCTAAGAGTTGTTTTTCTTCTCACAACAAAACTCCACTGTGATGGGCTTGTGGAGTTGGCTGTTAAGTTCACTCATTAGCTAGCTAACCCAAACCTTTCAGGAAGAAATTCAAATTTGTAACTCAGCAAAAGGGCAGATTATCACATCTTGAATTTTTAGAGGGTTGTGAATGGTTCTCAACTCCAAAGTTAATTTCCAAATATCATTCTACAGGCCCTGTTCAAATGTGGGGGAGTGCTGAGGTGGAAGAGGGTAGAGAAGGACTAGCCCAAAAATACTTGCCTTCTATATATCAAGTAGGGTCCCTGGGTGGTGCAAAGAGTTAATGCGCTCGGCTGCTAACAGAAAGGTTGGAGGTTCCAGCGTACCCAGAGGTACCTCAGAAGAAAGGCTTGGCGATCTACTTCCAAAAAATCAGCCATTGAAAACCCTATGGAGCATAATTCTACTCTGACACATGTAGGATCAGCATGAGTCAGAATCAACTCCACAGCAACTGGTTTGGATATATCAAGTAAGATAGCATTTGATGACATGTGAAATACATTAAGCCTCTGAAACAAACGTGTTTGTGCAGTTGTTGTTGTGTGCCATCGAGTCGATTCAGACTCATAGAAACCCTATAGGACACAGGAAAACTGCCCCATAGGGTTTCCAAGGAGCACCTGGTGGATTTGAACCGCTGACCTTTTGGTTAGCAGCCTGAGCTCTTAATCACTTCTCCACCAGGGCTCTTTGTGGCAGTTCGGCAAGCTTATTCCAAAACCAAACCTGTTGCCTGTTGCATGGGCAATATATGTATACACACATACATGCTAGTGCACACAGACTCC
>NW_004443958.1:5838244-5840281 GCF_000243295.1 Trichechus manatus latirostris
TACAACTCAGAAAAGGTAATCAATGTCACTGAATTGTACATGTAGAAACGGTTGAACTTGCATATGTTTACTGTGTCTATTCTCAACAAAAACCAAATTTAAACCTACACATATTGCATTACACCCAGGTTCTAGGGTAGAGTGAGGAGAAATGATTGTTCCTATGGGTGTAAATGACTGTTGTGATCACTCCTCACACGTGTGCTTTCTTGTTCAATGTTCATATTGTCCTTTATATTATACTTATACCCAAAGTTACATGGGAAAAAAAAGATAAGGCACTTATTATCTATCCTGGGACTGTCAGTTCTGTCTCCATGGTCTGTAACCTTGCCTACAGGCGTCTTTCCTGATTGTTGTTCACCTGGAATGTGTCCTCACCAGATGGGACTACATTTGCTTTCTACACTCATCTTCCTCTGCCAAACAAGGATGCAGCTGCAATCAATAATAGACTGCTTCCAACTTCTGATGTGATGCAGGCTTCCAGACAATGGGGGACTTCAAAATCCAAGTCTCATAAAGAAAATTTGAGCCCTTAGTTGAGGATAAGGACCCAATATTGCTCAATCATCATAGACCCCATACCCCCAACCTCTTCTGATTCTTTCTCTGGCTGTGTTCAAGGATTATGTATATACCTGGAGCCAAGAGCAACTGGGCAGCAGTGGCAGAGAACTGCATGCAGAAGCCCATGACCGCCAATGGGGTGTTTAGAAAATCACCCTGATCACTGCTTAACCAGTTGCTGTTGAGTCAACTCTGGCTCATAGTGACCTGTGTGCATCAGACTAGAACTGTGTTCCATAGGGTTTTCAATGGCTGATTTTTCAGAAATAGATCTCCAGGCCTTTTCTCTGAGTCACCTTCTGGTTAGCAGCAGAGCACGTTATCCATTTGCACCATCAAGGGACTTCTGGTCACTGTTTACAAGTATCATATTCCTGTTGTAATGGATCTTGTTTATTTATTTTAATAAGTAGTCTTTCCTTTTTTAAAAAGAAACTGGATTTGTTATTTTTATTTGCAGTCATCAAAGCATCAGAATGGGCATGGTCCAGTGGAGGAATTGAGAGGAATGTTCAATTGGACCCCAAATTTGAGGCAGAGTCTTTTGGCAGCCATGAGAGGAGGAAGAAGCCAGAGAGGAACGTTTCACCTACTCAAATAGCCAAAAATCAGGTGTGTTTTATAGAACAGCCCTTCTAAAGTGCTTCCACTTATAAGGCTTTTTTCTGTGATATGACTGGATATTTAGGTCTCATTTTCTTGTCTCCAATATCACAGTCTTGGTGAAAGATGTCTTTCTTTATAATAGTTTAAGCTGCTAGTCCCTTGAAAAGAGATGATACGTTATTACACCATTCCATTAACAATTCAGACTGAGTCAACAACAGCTTGATGGGGCACCTGATTTTGCATACAGAAGGCAGCGCATTGAACTCTGTGTTCCTTGCACAAGCAGAGGAATCTGTTCCTTTATTTATCAACATTAGGTCATTTGGAGGTGCAGTACCAAGGGCTCCATTTTAACCATGTTTACTAGCTTCTGAGACAGCCTGGAAATTAACTGGTCAACTAGACATACAGCCTGGATGTACTACTAATTGACAATGAATACATTTTGATACTATATCTGCTTAGGAGATTATCTACAAATCGCTTTATGCATTAGATGGCTCCAAATTGTTATATGGACATCTGTTTTTGTTGGCCATGAACATACTATTTACAACGACAATTTTATCACTAACTGAAACCATGGCCTCACTCACCATATTATTCTGAAAATGACTTCTTTCTTACAAGTATCTGGTGTGGAGTGTGTGTGTGTGTAATATTCTCAGGTGAAGGATTTCTCCTGAAATGTGTCTTTCTATTCATTCAGCCGAAAGAATGTAGTTGTCCTTGCTGCACATATGTATACTTTCCCTAAATGGCTCATTTAATACTGACCTTGGAGGAGCAAAGAAAAATTGCTGTCCTCATCTGCATGAGAGGTTCTGGCAGTACAAGGTTATTCAAGAAATTGTCCTG
>NW_004443958.1:5840687-5841686 GCF_000243295.1 Trichechus manatus latirostris
ACACACTTGTTTGTGTGTGTGCGTGTTTAAATTTTGTTGTTCTTGAGAATGTATACTGCAAAATAACTGCCAACCTCAGTCAAGCACTTAACCTTTGGGACTCTGTTAATGAATTATAATGTAGCAATATTGGTTCATTCCAAACCAAAAACCAAAGTCATTGCCGTCGAGTCGATTCAGGCTCCTAGCAAACTTATAGTACAGAGTAGAACTGCCCCATAGGATTTCCAAGGAATGGCTGGTGGATTTGAACTTTGGACCTTTTGGTTAGCAGGCGAGCTCTTAACCATTGCACCACCAGGGCTCCATTGGTTCATTAGTTGTGACAAATACGTCATACTAACGTAAGATGTTAACAATAGGGGAAACTGGGTGCAGGGTACATGGGAACCTCTGTACTATCTTTGCAACTTTTCTATAAATCTAAAACTATTCTAAAACTTAAAAAAAAAAATTTAAGAAAACAAGTAAATAACAAAAACAGATTCCCATCAAGAAGTATTTCCTAATTTACTTCTGGGAGCGACGTTAGACTCTGGGTGAAAATTATTAATCTCTAATTTAAATTTAGGGTGTGGTTGAGAGCTGTTGTTGTTAGTTGTTTTGGAGTTGACCCACACACAAAGGAACGGAATGCTGCCGGGTAAGATCAGGTTACTTATATACCCACAGGGTTTTCTTTGGCTGATTTTTAGAAGTAGATTAACAGGCCTATCTTCCTAGTCTGTCTTAGTCTGGAAGCTCCATTTGATACCTGTTCAGCATCATAGCAACACCCAAGCCTCCACCAACATATGGGTCGTGGCTGTGTATGAGGTACGTTGGCTGGGAATTGAACCCAGGTCTGTCACATAAGAGGGGAGAGTTCTATCACAGAACCTACAGTGCCTTGTGATTGAGCGTACAGACTTGGTATTAAATTAGTTTGGACAAGTTAGCTTAATTTCTCAGAAATTCTACCCCCTTATCTGTAAAATGGCAGTAATATGCCGGCCTCGC
>NW_004443958.1:5842920-5845000 GCF_000243295.1 Trichechus manatus latirostris
GCAAAGGATATGAACAGACACTTCACCAAAGAAGACATTCAGGTGTTTAACAGACACATGAGGAAGTGCTCACGATCACTAGCCATTAGAGAAATGCAAATCAAAACTACAATGAGATGCCATCTCACCCTGACATTACTGGCACAAATCAAAAAACAGAAAATAATAATTGTTGGAGAGGCTGCAGGGAGATTGGAACTCTTATGTGCTGCTGGTGGGAATGCAAAATGGTACAACCATTCTGGAAAACAATATGGTGCTTCTTTAAAAAGCTAGAAATAGAAATACCATATGATCTATCAATCCCACTCCTAGGAGTATATCCTAGAGAAATAAGAACCGTCACACTGATAGACATACGCACACCCATGTTCATTACAGCATAATTCACAATAGCAAAAAGATGGAAACAGCCTAAGTACCCATCAACAGGTGAATGGATAAACAAACTATGGTACATACACACAATTGAATACTACCCAATGATAAAGAACAATGATGAATCTGCAAAACATCTCACAACGTGGATGAATCTGGAGGGCATTATGCTGAGTGAAATAAGTCAATCACGAAAGGATAAATACTGTATGAGACCACTATTATAAAAAATCATGAAAAGGTTTACACACAGAAAGAAATAATCTTTGATATCTACGAGGGAAGGGAGGGTTGGAGAGGGAAAAACACTAAATAGACAACATAAGTGGAAATTTGGTGAAGGGTAAGACAGTACACAATACTGGGGAAGTCAGCACAGCTTGACCAAGGCAAGGTTATGGAAGCTTCATAGACACATCCAAACTCCCATAGGGATCGAGTTACTGGGCTGAGGGCTGGGGACCATGGTCTCGGGGACATCTGGCTCAGTTGACATAACATAGTTTACAAGGAAAATGTTCTACATCCTACTTTGGTGAGTAGAGTCTGAGGTCTTAAAAGCTTGTGAGTGGCCATCTAAGATATATTTACTGGTCACACCCCATCTGGAGCAAGGGAGAATGAAGAAAACCACAGAAACAAGGGGAAGATTAGTCCAAAGAACTAATGGACCACAACTACCACAACCTCCACCAGACTGAGTCCAACACAACTAGATGGTGCCCGTCTACCATCACCGACTGCTCTGACGGGGATCAGAATAGAGGGTCCCGGATGGAGCTGGAGAAAAATGTAGAACAAAATTCTAACTCACAAAAAAAGACCAGACTTACTGGTCTGACAGAGACTGGGGAAACCTCGAGAGTACGGCCCCTGGACACCCTTTGAACTTAGTACTGAAGTCACTCCTGAGGTTCACTCTTCAGTCAAAGATTAGACAGGCCCATAAAACAAACAATAATACAGGTAGCTCAACCATGTAGATGAGACTAAATGGACACACCAGCCAGGGGCAAGGACGTAAAGGCAGGAAGGGATAGGAACGCTGACACATCACCAGGTTGGCAACCAATGTTACAAAACAATGAATGAGAAACTAATTTTCTCTGTAAACCTTCACCTAAAGAACAACAAAAAGAATAAAAGAGTATCTCAAACCAAAAAAGAAACAAAAAACAAATGTTACCACAGTGCCTGCTGAAATGAAGTGTTTTCACCAACAGTAGCTGTTGTTATAAATAATAATAAAAAGAAAAATTTGTGTTTTCCAATTGTGCAGCTACAGGCTTCCTGTGGAAGATCTTAAAGAACATGTTTCAGTTTTCTTGCCAAAGGAGTTTCAGGATTAGGAGAAACTTGAAGGGATATGGAAGCAAAGCATTGTCTGTGTAAATAAGGTTAGGGGCCAGGATCTCAGTGAAGGGAGCAAAATTGGTGAACGCAGAAGCCTCTGCTAAATTGAAATGGGGGAAATGGCTTAGAAACTGCATATGGATTAGTCACAGATTATTACTTGACTTAAATTCACTGACACAGTTAAAGGGCTGTTTGAGATGGTGGGAGCAGGAGGCAGAGAGAAGTGGATAAATAAAGCTGCCTATCTTGGGCCCTTCAAGCATGTCCTTCTCTGCAAGGGTCTACTGACCATGGCATGACTATCTACATGCTTGTAACTATGAAGGGCCATTGATTTTCACATTCA
>NW_004443958.1:5845674-5847617 GCF_000243295.1 Trichechus manatus latirostris
TAGTGATAAAAGATGGAGTCAGCTTCTCAATTAGGATGAGCTAGATGGCCTTCACGTAAGATCCCATTTTTAACAAGCACCCACCAGAGGAAAATCCACCATCTCATCAAAAGATTCCCAAGCCCTAACCAATGTCTGATTATTTTATGTCATTATTCATGCAAAAAAAAAATTCCAGTAGAGTGCAGAAGTCCGAGGCACTTATCAGGTGTTTTATCAAATACTGCAAGGGGAACAAAGAAATTAATTTGTACAAGTGAGATTTTCAAACATATTTTCATAGACTTACCTATTACACAAAATGAAACAGATCTCATGATTTCCCTTGCAGAGATGCTGCTTAGAAGGGATAAACTTTTCTTTCCCCTGAACCCTCTCTGGGTCACATTTTCTCCTTTCTTTGGGGAAAGGATCAGATGGGGTCAAAAAAGTAATAACGACCAGGTTGTCCTCAATAAGTACCAGCCGTAAATTTCCTATAGCCTGGGGGCTATGGGGTGATCTCTACGTTTCTGTACCTCAGTTTGTTCATCCTTAAAAGGGACATCTTAAATAGTATATAGCCCAGGGGTTGTTATGAGGATTATATGAGTTAGTGTCTACGAAGACATTCAATAAAGATTTGCTATCATTATTATGATCATTATTGTCCAAGCTGGAGAAGTCAGTCAGGCTGCCCCATGCATCTGTAGCCTTTTGGTGAAGAAAGAAGTAGAGTGTCACTTAGGTAGCGGGATACTGGGGGTGAGAGGGAGCTCTCCTCCAAAATGTTAGCTTCACTGAATGGCATCAGCAGGACACTCTAGGCTTCCAAAAACAAAACCAAACCTGTTGCCGTCAAGTCGATTCCAACTAATAGCGACCCTATAGGACAGAGTAGAACTGCCCCACAGGATTTCCACGGAGTGGCTGGTGGATTTGAATTGCGAATCTTTTGGTTAGCAGCTGAGCTTTTAACCGCTACGCCGCATTTCCTGACCCTCCAGAACAAAGCAACTGATTCAGGGATAGAAACTCAACCCAAATTACTCCACTGAGGTGCTAACCTGAAAAGGCAGGGGCTTTACTAGTCTTTCTCACTGCTTTGTCTTCTGCCCCTTGTTGAGTAAATGAAACCTAGAACTTAATAAGAAAAAGACACTCACTTGCTACTGCTATTGTTGTTGTTAGGTGCCATCGAGTCAGTTCCGACTCACAGCAACCTATGTACAACTGAATGAAACACTGCCCGATCCTGCGCCATTCTCACAATAGTTGTTATGCTGAAGCCCATCGTTGTAGCCACTACATCAGTCCATCTCGTTGACGGTCTTCCTCTTTTTCGATGACCCTCTACTTTACCAAGCATGATATCCTTCTCCAGGGATTGATCCTGCCTGATAACACGTCCAAAGTATGTGAGACATAGTCTCGCCATCCTTGCTTCTAAGGAGCATTCTGGTTGTACTTCTTCCAAGACAGATTTGTTTGTTCTTTTGGCAGTCCAAGGTATATTCAATATTCTTCTCCAACACCACAATTCAAAGTCGTCAATTCTTCTTTGGTCTTCCTTATTGGTCGCCCAGCTCTTTCACATGCATATGAGATGATTGAAAACACCACAGCTTGGGTCAGGTGCACCTTAGTCTTCAAGGTGACATCTTTGCTTTTCAACACTTTAAAGAGATCTTTTGCAGCAGATTTGCCCAATGCAGTTCCTCATTTGATTTCTTGACTGCTGCTTCCATGGGTATTGATTTTGGATCCAAGTAAAATGAAATCCTTGACAACTTCAATCTTTTCTCCATTTAGCATAATGTTACTTATTGGTCCAGTTGTCAGGATTTTTGTTTTCTTTATGTGGAAGGGTAATCCATATTGAAGGCTGTGGTCTTTGATCTTCATCAGTAAGTGCTTCAAGTCCTCTTCACTTTCAGCAAGCAAAGTTGTGTCATTTACATAAC
>NW_004443958.1:5849066-5864637 GCF_000243295.1 Trichechus manatus latirostris
GATAGATGAGGGTCTTCAGAGCCCTTTTCAGATAGAGTCATGAGGCTCCATCCTTCTCTGGTCCCAATAGGATCCCAAGGAGAGGGGAACCTCATTCCCTACAGTTTCAATCACAGAGATCTTATGGTATTTTCTGGATATTTCTAGATACCTTGAGACCAGGAGTTTCTTTCTAGATAATCCAATCCTACTCCCTCCTACTCTCTCTTTTAATAGAGAAAGAAGAGGACCTAGAACAATGAGGAACCTTGCTCAAATTTACCTGGCTGGATACTCTTTGTGCCACTCAATTTTCATTCTATCCTCTACAAAGTTGACATATTTGAAAACACATATTTGTTTCAGAATAACATCTTTTTGAAAAGCTTTCAATTTTTCATTTTTTAAACTAAGGTTATCCTTTTGAGCTGGCCTCAGCAACTTTGACTTTAGTTGGAGAAAAAGTTCTTAGTTGAAATCTCTAAAGTTAAGGACAACATCTTGTTTTCATTTTAATTCCTGTTCAGCAGAGCACCAGGAAGCAAGAAAGAGCTTCCTCTAATCAATTCCTGCAGTGGCCAAGCCAGACATATTTCATCTTCTGATTAGGCCCTCAAGGGCTGAATTTGCAAAGAATGCATCCTAAACCATTAAGCCAATTAATGAACCTATTTTCAAAAGGACCATTTAAGAAGTTAGTTCAGTTACTTACAAGGAATTGAAAGGTGTGAAATAGCTAGTTTAGGAATGGGGGAGCTGGTGATCAGTGCTCATCTTCCATTCAAAATGAGCTGTCACACCGGCAGCCACTCACAACAGCCACCTTGACCAGATGCGCTGACCACTGCATCTAGAGGCACCCAAAAAAGTCCTCATCTGGCATCTATCTGAACAGCAATTGTATCTAAGTAGACTCTCAAATTGCATGTCCTTTAGCTGTCACCAAGTGGAATTTCAGCAGAGAGTGGCAAAAAATTTCTGCCAAAAAGATGAAAATTAAAAGGTTTGCCTTCATCCTTACTATTGCAAAATCATGGAAATGTCTTCTCTTCATCATAGTCATATTTTTTGGACTCCATGCCTACTTATGATTCAATTGGCTCATTGAATCTGATGGCCTGTTGGTCTCTCTTACAGCTTATAAGGAAAGTCAGGATCTCATCACTAGGCTTTCTCTTGGCTCACATTCCAATCCTGCCTCCTAGAGATTGTGGGTGACTTTGGGTTTTCATTCATGTATATACCCCATAACAAGGACCATGTTTAATGCTCATACTTCTCACACAGAAACCATCCATGTTAATTTATACTACTCAGCAACATTTCCCAAAATGTGTTCCATAGAAAACTAGTCTTACAAGATTCACCTGAAAAAATAAATAAATAAAAATAGAAGTTCTATAGTAAATTTGGGAAACATTACATTACTCCAAATTCTTAATGCATAGTACATCATGCTAAAGGCTTGGAGAAATCTTGCAGAAAAGAAACTTGTTTAGCTGTGTTTCACCCAGTATTTCAAAAATCAATTCGTCAATGGTAACTTTTCTTCATGGACCTCTATTAACAGTCCACAAACATAAAGGTCTGGGGACCCAGGTTAGGATCTAGCTTTAGCGACAGATGCTAAAGTTTCTTTGGAGTTAGAGCTGAGGAACAACAATTAAAAAATGTATTAACAGTGGTTGTTGTGTGCCATTGAGCTGACTCAGACTCACAGAAACCCTATAGGACAGGGAAGAACTGCCCCATGGGGTTTCCTAGGTTTTAATCTTTACGGGAGCAGATCACCAGATCTTTTCTCCCATTAAGTTGCTGGTGGGTTCAAACAGCCAACCTTTCTGTTAGCAGCCAAATACTTAAACAATTGCACCACCAGCGCTCCTTGTATTAATGGTACATGTGTATTTATGCTTAAGACAAGACTGCGTTTGTTTAATTATGAAGCTTGGCTTTATTCAGAGATATTTCAGGATGTGAAAACAACTGGTCGTCATCGTTTTCTCATCTACAGTACAATATTTTTGCTAAGATACTTTTAAATGTATATTTTTATTTATTAGCTATTATGGTTTAGTAGGAGTCCCTGGGTGGTGCAAACAGTTAATGTACTCAGCTGCTAATGGAAAGGTTGGAGGTTTGAGTCCACTCAGAGGTGCCTTGGAAGACAGCCCTGGTGATCTACCTCTGAAAAATTAGCCATTGAAAACCCTCTGGAGCACAGCTCTACTCTGACATACATGGGGTCGCCATGAGTCAGAATCAACTCAGTGGGAACTGATTTAACTGTTATTGTTTATTTAAAGAGCTGTGGCAATACTAACAGTAAAGCAGTTCATGAACATTCCTATCATTGACTTTGTATCTTATCTAGGCAAGATCTGAGGTGGGCTTCCCTGGAAGTCTAACTGTGCTCCCCAACTTCCAACTCAACCTCTATCCCCACCCTCATCTTCCATTCCCACCAGTCTATTGTTTGCGCTTTCAGAGAGAAGCAAGAAAGCAACTGGCAAAACAAAAGGAAGGTACTACAGGAGAAGAGAGAACTGCTCAGAAGTGGGTGGGTAGAATTCAACAAGTATGGCACCCAGAGAGGAAATTAAATTAATCAAAGGTGCAAAGAAATACATCAGGGGTGGATGGGGCAGCATATGAATTCCAATGGCATTTTGGATACTAAAAACTTGAACAATTTTTATATACATCATATAGGTCATTACTTTTTAAAAGAAAACTGTATCGTTTGGGTACGGATTTGGTCAATGAGGTCACAGAGCTTACACAATGAAGCAAGGTTACAAAGGAACCCACAAGGGAAAGTGAGCCTCCCAACTTTTTCCCCTTACCCTACACACTCAATTTTATTGCCATATGAGAAATACAGCGATACCCTTGGCTTGAGCCATATTATTATTTACTAGTATGAGAAATATCATCAGATGTGTATCTGCTTGAAATACATCCTCTTTTGCTCTTCTTCCTCGTTCCTCATCCCAAACTGTCAAATGATTATTTCAGAAAGAAATGTCAGATTAATGTCTGTAGTACACCTTAAATATTTGAGGACACTTTATGTAACAGCAAAAACCACCATATAAAGCACAGGAAATTCAATCGACTTGTTGTTCGTCTACAAATGTCAAACAACCAAACAACTGGTTTGATTGATTTTCTAAACTGTGCTGACTGAGTGGACTGGCTGTTTTTATGTAACAAACATGCCACTTAATCCTTCTCTTTCCTAAATGCAGCTTCGTGTTCAATATCAAACTCTATTATCATTGATTATTAGGTTGTCCACACTATGAGATATTTCCCACTTGGAAAAATGCCTCTCGATTGTGTTAAGAGGCATCCAGGCATTCATTAGATGCATTTGTAGAGTGGAGGTTCTCTATACGGTATTGTCGGAAAGGCAAAGGTCAAACACACGTGGTTTCTGCCTTAAGAAGCCTAGAAAGGAGATGATCTTTACGTGACACCATCATGAACAACAGAAGTGAGGATTATTTATCAAAGAGGACTTCATGGAGTTGTGGCATTTGACTTGAGCCTAGAAATATAGAAAGGATTTGAATACACTGAGAGGAAGGGAACCGTGTAAGCAAAATCACAGAAGTGGCAACATCGTGGTCTGTAGAGTGTGATGGCTGAGGACAGGTGTCATGTTTGAAAAGTTAGGTTGAGGCCAGCTTGCAGTGGTCTTGGATGCTTGGCTCCAGAGGCTGAACCTCATTAGGCATGTACGGAGGATTGCTATTTATCACAGAGTGGCTATGAACACAGGCACAGACTCTAACACCACTGCTTCCTGGGCAGATTATTTAGCCCCTTTAAATTTAAGTTTCCTCATATGAAAAATGGTGACAAAAAGAGCTCCTACCTCCTAGGGTGGATACAAGAATTAAATGAGTTTATACCTTCATTCCCAGGTATTTATTGAACACCTATTATACACTAGACACTCTTCCAAGTGCTGGTGACACAGCTGTGACAAAAAAAGATAAACTGCTGCTCTCAGGGTGGTTACATTCTAATTGGGGAATGTATATCAGATAAATAAGTGTATTAATACATTAGATTGATTCAGTGAAAAAATAAATCAAAGGTAAGAGGTTGGTAGGTTTGCCAGAGATCTCACTAAGAAGGTGACTTTTGAGTAATGACCAGAAGCAATTGGATTTGTAGCAACAGATAATAGTTGTCAAAATATTCCAGGCATAGGGAGGAGCACATGCAAAGGTCCTGGGGCAGGACTGTGCCTGGGATGTCTGAGGAAGAGTGAGGAGGTCCAGTGTGGCATAAGCAGAGTAAAGTTCATGTAGGTTACAGCAGAGAAGGGTGTCATGTAAGGCCTTTGAATTTCATAATAAGGTCTTTGGCTTTTATTTTGAATGATCTGGGAAGCTATTGAAGAGTTTTAGGAGGGGGTGTTTTGATCTTATGTTTTAAAAGGATCCCTTAGGCCACTGAATAATGCATATTAGGTGCTTAACAGGGATTGGGATATGGTAAGGCCTCATTAAATGCTGGCTTTATAATCTTATTATTTTAGTTGGTATTGGCATTACAGGGTCTGGAGAATACCCAGATCTCTGATACCATCTAGGATTTACAGAACACCAAGACTTTTCGAATCCTCTTCCTCGTCCTGTTTTAAGAGAAGGGCTTGCGTGACTATGACAAATGAACTGCCCACCCCGATAACAGGATTAGACAGACTTGGCTGGATATGCCTTCTTTGGCAATAGCATCACCTGGATTTGCAGGGTGAAGCGATGGCACATGTAAACAGCAGGCTATTGTCAAGCTGCCATGTGCAGACCTGGCTGAAGTGTGTAGGCCGGAATTAGCCATGAAAACACTCTTCTGGAAGTGCAAGAAGTTCTTGGATGGTGCACTGGGTTATTCCCAAGCCAGCTGATGGCAACCTGTCATCAACAAGCAGACCTACATTGCTAAAATTCCCAGGGTTACCTGGGGTTTGGAAGGTGGCAGCCTCTAGTGTGTGTTGAGAGCATGTTTGTACTTGCTGCATTTCAGGAACTGATGATCATATAATGAGTTAAAAATAATGATAACTATAATATAGGTCAGAGTACACCAAGAGAGTCACTTTCATACACAGCTAGTAGACGTCTAAGTTGGTAAAACTTCTACAAAGGCTAATTTGGGTAAAAGGAATCAAGAGATTTCACAAAATTCAAACCCTTTTATCAAGTAATTCTACATATGGACAAAAATGTAGTTGTGAAGTGATCTGTGCATATAAAAACGTAACTTAAAATATCTACTCTGGTTCTCAATCACTTAAAACATAGGGGCTGATCTTTGTATTTTTCAATGTGTCTTCAAATGATTATTTTTCTTGTTTATAGGATTCAGTATAAGGAGCCTGGGTGGCACAAGCAGCTTGCTATTGGTTGCTAACCTAAAGATTGGAAGTTCAAACCCACCCAGTGGCTCCGTGGTAGAAAGACCTGGCAATCAGTTTCCATAAAGATTATAGCAAAAAAAAAAAAAAAAAAAAACCCTATGGAACGGTTCTACTCAACAACACATGGGGATGCCATGAGTCGGAAATGATTTGACAGAAACTGATTTTTTTCTGGTAGTGTAGTCAAGTAACCAATGAGTGATTGTGGTGAAACAAGTTCCGTTATGTGGCATTTTGCCTCAGTTCTTTGGAAAAACATCTTGGGAGATTTTTCTCCCTAATACCTGAGAAGTTTTGCTCTAGTTCTTTGGAGAAGCAAGTTGAGAGAGGGGCTCTCAGGTTGTTTTCTACCCCAGAGGGTTTGTTACTTTTGTCCAGGTGGATTGACATTTCCTTGGTAAGCGGTAAACAACTTGATGGCTTAATACTTTTTGTCTGGCCCTGGCTGCAGTCTGCCCTGTTATTGGTCTATTTTATACATCTTGTATGGATTGGTCAGTTTACTATGCAGATTGACTGACTTGTAGTGCACCGAGGGGATTGGTCAGTTCATGGTCCTTCTGGAAGGGCCATGCCTTGAAATTGACAAGGAGTTTGCTTATATAAGCAGCCAATCACACAAAGGATTTTTGGAGGCAAGAAGAGAGAAGTAGAGAGAGAGAGAGAGAGAGAGAGAAGGTGAGGAACCTCCTAAAAGAGTTGTGATACAGGACAAGGGCTGTAACACTGAAGATGGCAAGGACCCTGGAAGGGGCCCTGTGGCAGGGTCAGTGGCAACAGGCCTGGAAAGGGCTCTGCGGCAGTGTTGGCAGTGATGACAGAAAGCTGCTGCTAGGAAAGTAGCCAGCTGCTACACTGGTTATGAGCTGGGCCAGTCAGCAGTGGAGAGGTCAAAGGCAGTGGAGGCTGAGTTGATCTACCTTTGGCAGCTGCAGATGACCCAACTGTGTTGAGAGCTGTAACCCTAAGGCTGAGAGGGGCCAGGCCTGAGGGCCAAGAGGAGGCTGAAAGGAGGCATGTCCTAAGGGGGCCTAGAGGAGGCCTGTCCTAAGGGGGCCAAGAAGAGGCTTGTCCTGAGGTGGCCAAGAGGGGTTTGCATGGCCAAAAGAGTACATGCATGCATGAGAGAAGGGTCTGCCTGTGTGCATGGCCAAGAGGAGCTGAGAGAGCTGTCCTGCAATGAAAGTGGGTGGGATGCGCTCTCCACTTCAGGGGAGCCTTCCAGACCTCACCTATGTGCTTCCTGATCCTGATCTCGAGTTGTTCCTGTTACTTCCAAGTTGGTCCTGATCCCCAGTTGTAGCCTGTTACTTCCCTAATAAACCACATAACTGTGAATATGGTCTGTGAGTTCTGTGTGGCTATTGTAATGAATTATCAAACTCAGCTGAAAAGTAGAGAGTGCCATAGGGGGAATGCCTGGTGTCAGAAATGGTGAAGAAGTTGGAGAATGGAGGCATGTCTGATCTCCACCTCACAGGAACCAGCTTTGTGCTGATCCTGAATCTCATCCCTCAGGAAGCTAGGTGATTCCCTACACAACAACACAGTGGTATAAAGAAGAAACAGAGGTTACTCTGGGATGGGATCTCCAAAGACGGTTATCAAGCAGGAAGTATTTGAGCTGAGCCTCACAGAGTATGTATACAACCTTTAAATCAACAGCTACTTTCTTGCTTGATCACAAGGTCCCTGGCCTGCATTTACCAGGCAAGCCCCACATTTTTCTTCTCCTCTTTTCCCACACTGAGCATTACTGCGTCACATTTGATAAACTGCATTTCAGGGAACAAGAGCTTTTTTCCTATATGAATATTTTCCTAAATGTGTCCTACACAGTGTTAATAGGCATTAAAGGATACGCATAGGTGCTATTGGAAAGTATTCCACAATCACTTTGGCTGATGTGGTCAAAGTTATACAAGTGTTTTTGCTGCAGGGTATCTTGGAACTTTTATTATGCACCAAGAAACTCCAAGATAAGACACAAGCGTAAGAACATTCCAGATTTACTCAACTACAGATTTCTTTTTTTTTTTTGGCACTAATTAACATCTTGCATACCAAGTGTCCTGAGGAATACATCCTTGGAAATTCCTAGATTAGCTAGAATACTGGGCCTTTCCAAGGTTGAGAAAACCCCTCCAGACTAGCCTTTACTATCATGAGATGAGGAATGTGACTTCTAGGTGGTGCCCTTCTTTCTCATTGGTCAATGAAGAACCCAAATTTACAAAGCATCATGGTCGTACAAGGAACCAACAGCTATGAAGAGCCATAACACTCAAAATCTTAAGCCCCTTCTTATAAACAACACATGTGCCAGTTGCCAGAAGTTTTGCATGTTTAGATGACAAGACTTCTGTGCTAGCTGTCAGTCAAGAGGAACCTGGGGAATTCTCAAGAGGATTAAAAAAAAAAAAATTCCCGGGCAGATGTGTGTCTGGAACAAAATCCCACATTCCATTCTCACCCTGCACATTGTCTCAAGGCAAAGGGCCACATACCTAAAGGATTACAGGGTTCACATTGTATTGTCAACAGTAAATATGTCAATCACAATCAAAGAGTGCCTGACAGACTGTGATTCACATTTGCATCAAATCCAAAATAGCTGCCCACAGCTGCCTTTGGATTCGTGTCAGTCTCAGAATCCGCTTAGAGGAGAATTCTCTCTCAATCACGTAGTCACTTTCTCTTGATTTAACATCTTGAGGGTGGAGCATTTGGCAGCCATGACATTGAGAACTTGGGCCTTCCCACATCACACCGTCACACTGCATGATACTGCACCCCCAACATGACAAGACAGGGTGAGAATAATGGAAACCAGCCCAGCCAGCCCTTCCCCAAATTTGCGCAAAGCAACACCAACAGGTTCTGCCTACTGGCTCACTCTCAGATTTCTGTGGAGTTAGAACCATAAACCTTGCTGAGTAGCCAAGGCTAACTGAAAGAATTTCAATTTGCAGCTAAACTGAGAGCATTATTCATCTAGAATGCAAACCTACACAACAAGGTAAGCCCAGTGACCCTGTCAGGCCTTTATACAGTGGATAAGGTTCTGGGGTCAGTTGCCTGAATTTGAATCTTTGCTGCATCACGTAGGACCTTTGCGCTTTTGGGTAAGTTTACTTAACTTCTCTGTGTCTCAGTTACTTCATCTTCAAGCAAAAATAATGAGAGCCCCAAACCTTCATTAGGGTTGCTATGGATATTAAATAGCTAGATAAATAGATTTTGGAAATGTGCCAGGTGCATAGTAAGTGCTCAGTATATTATTAGCTATTATTATAATTCAGTTGTGCTCTTTTATTAGACTAAGGTCAACACAGAAAGTATGTTTATTCTATTTGGAAGTATGTAAAGTACGGACTTTAGATTCTTTCTCTGAAGAGAGAAAATTCTATTTTTGAGCCAAGAGTCAAATGAAGGATGCTTGAATTTTCCTTTCAAATATTTTCTCTACTTGCCTGTTTCCCTCTCTTCCCCAAAGTCAAATAAATATATATATATATATATATGTTTATTTGTGGGTGAAACAACTGGACTCACATATCCCTTTCATCTCCAAAATGTGTTTACAAACCAATGGAATGAATAAGGAAGGATTTATGCTATTGTTGCATCTAGCTTGCCTGGATCTTTTGATTGCTGTCAACCTGTAGCAGGAGTCATTTTAAGGACTATCATGGACATGTTTGTTTGGTTTGGCTTGGTAAGGGTTTTTGCGGAGGGCCTCTTTCAGGAAGCAAATCGGTTCCATTCCAAAGAAGATGGATAACCCCATCCCAATAAGACAAGAGAGTCCCTGGGTGGTTCAAAGGGTTAATATGTTTGGCTGCTAACCAAAAGTTTGGAGGTTAAAGTCCACTCAGAGGCACTTGGAAAGAAAGACCCAGCAGTCTACTTCTGAAAAATCTGCCCTTGAAAATCCTATGGAGTGCAGCTCTACCTGGACACACATAGTGTCATCATAAATTGTGGAGTTGACTCGACAGCAACTAGTTTAAGATGATTGTGGACTATCCTTTGTTTCCTACAGCATCTTTTGCCATATCGGGGCTTTGGTCTCCAAAGCAACACTGTCCTGGTTAGGGGATAATAGAAAGTGCTGTCTGGCATCTGATGATGTTATGTGCTTGCCTAGCAAGTTTAGAGTTTTGTTATTCTTCCTGGACGTAGTTAAATATTTAAACGCAGCTCACTGGACAGCCATCGACTCGGATCAGAGAAGACTAATTAGTTAATGGCTGCATAGTGTTTTATGGATGGAAAGCAAAATGGGAAATATTATTAAAATGATCCTGTATGTGTCATGGCAGGTGTTGCAGCCTCAGGGCAAGTTTTCCTTCTGTGTTTTTCTCCCAGGTCAGCTGGTTGCTGCTATGATAAGCGCAGACTCCTCTGGAGGAAAGAAAACCTGCAGTGTGAGTGAGGCTTTTTTTGCATGACCTTAATCTCAGATAACGCTGTCCCATGGAGGACAGCCAGGATCGGCCTTCATTCCAGTTTAACAGATGGTCATGAGACACTGTGTCACTAACCTGCCTTCCTAGTGTGGTCACTTTCTGGACAGCATGGAATAGTAGAGTCAGGAGACCCTAGAACCACTACTAATGACGTAGACTTGGGCAAGCGGTCTTAACTAACTGAACCAAGCCTTAAATTCCTCCAAAAAGGGGGACTTTTTCATTCACACATTCAGGTGCTCGTTCAATAATCTGGTATTTTTTGCTGATGCCAGACTAGACCTGGAGACACAATAGTAAGCTAAGCTGGGTCCTCAAGAAGCGTTAAGTGGAAGGGAAAGATACGCAAACAGTAGGCTAAGTGATACCAAAGAAGTAACAGCCATTGCTATAAGAGCACATAGATGATAGATAATATGAGATAATAATAGATGATATAGATAGTAATGCTAACACATTTTTTAAAAAAAAATTTTCATTTGGAGACAATTATACACTCATAGGAAGTATTAAAAATAGTACAGAGAAGTCCCATGTACCCTTCACCCAGACTCCTCCAATAGTAACATCTTATATACTTATCATACAATATCAAAACTAGGACATTGACATTAGTACAACCTATAGAACTTACTCGATTTTACTAGTTTTTACATGTGTATCATTTTGTGCAATGTTATCACATGTATAGATTCATGTAGCCCCAACCACAGTCAAGATATAGAATTATTCCATTACCACAAAGGAACTTACTCATGCTACCCCTTTACAGTAATACATCTTTTTGTAAATATACATACACATATATGTGAAGCAGATGTTAATGTCACAGAGAAAAAATTATATTCTTGGCCCTCAAGGATCTCAGAATGTAGTGATTAGGCAATTTTTAACTTCTAATAAGTTTTACTAAGACTAAAGTTGATGTTCCTGGGTCTCTGTTGCACACTTAGCTAAGGCCACTACAGGAAAGTGAAAGAGCTATTATTTTGAAGACCTACTGTGTGCTAGGCACCTTCTTAAGGAGGTTTACCCAGTTAACTCATGTTTACCCTGTTGACTCATATTTATCCAACACACTTCTTGTTCCAACTCTTTGGTGGCTGCCCCTTGCTGAACCCATGAACTGGCTCAGCCAGTTCTGATGGTTGGGTCATTTCAGTCTCTAGACAGTCAGGTTCTTAGGGAAGGTCAGGGAAAAGTTAGTGACTAGGGATGCAACATTGAACTCCTGTAGCCAGAGGCCCAGGTTCTGGGTCTTATTCCTAATTACCATCAGATTATAAATTCCCTCCTGACAGGGACCATGCCATAAAAATATTTACATCTTCAATGACCAATAAGTACAGTGCCTGGCAATTACGATATTCTCAATAAAGGTTTGCTGCACTCTCTCTCTCACCCTGACAGTGATTCTTAGCCAGAAAAATCCAATCAGTCTTTCACATAGACCCAAAGATATAGGGCAATATGGGATTGGGTGATGGAGAGATGAACTTTCCTGTGAATCTACTGTTCGCCAGGCACACAATGAGTCCATGACATTATCTCACTTAATTCTACTTTGTCTTGAGGTGTATGTTATTAATTCTATTTTATTGATGCAGGTACAGTGGTTCAGAAAGGTCAAGGAAAGTGCCACAATTATGAGCCGTTTAGCACCATTTGAACCCAGATCTCTGAGAGCAGAGCCTGACTCTTCGACAAGGAGGCAATTCCAGGAGACGGATATTTCCTGCCCAGCACCAGTCCATTGCCCAATGCCTAAAACTCTACACTTGGTGCTCCATTCCTTTGGGTTCACACTACGAAAATGCACAGTAAGACTCAATGCATTGTGCCTTTGTCAGTTATTTAAACCAACCTGAAATAATGTATAAGCATCTTTCTGAAACACAGCTGAAGAGCAGGTTTGAAAAATAAAAAGTAACTAATGGATGGATCAAAGATGGGCAAACAAGTTGCTGAAGACACAGTTTGCCTACGTCAGAGAATGGCCAGTGTACAACTTCAGTTCAGGAAGGACTGACACAGAACTACTGATTTATTTTACACAGATCCAGTCTCGTTTTGACTGGCTCCTTCTCATGATCCACTTAACAATATATTTTCATTTCAGCCGGAACATTTATGCAAAATATGGCTATGGTAAACTGATTGCAAAAATGGCTTCAATTCTCATCCCTTCCTAAATCCATGCCTTTGGCGCATGATTTGGAAGCTCTTCCTGCCCCCCTTGAAAGGGCCGCCCTTGTGACTTGCTTCAGCCAATATAATCTGGGAAGGTTAAGGTCTGCCACTTCCCAGCCTAGGACTCAATGGGCCTTGAGGGCTTCTTCTTTCTCTCTTGGACTCCTGCCTCTACCATGTGAACAATCCCGTATTAGTCTGCTGCAGGATGAAAGGTCTCATGGAGAACAGCCAATTCATCCAGCCAAGGCCATCCTAGACATCCAGCCTCCAAATGCCCTGCCAGCTGACCACAAACACATGAGTGAGCCCAGCTGAGGTCAGCCAAACCTGGCCCAGATTAGCAATACCACCCAGCCAACTCGTAGATGCCTGAGCAAAACTAAGTTTATTATTATATGCCACTGAGGTTCGTGGTCATCGTTATGCAGCATTATTGTGGTAATAGATAATTGATGTAGCAAGATCCTTAATCCCTTTCCTATCTTGGGAATTTCATCTTCTCTGCCTAGATACTGGGTGGCTCAAGAAGATAAAGTAAAGAATTATAATGAAATGTGCAAAGACCTGGAGTTAGAAAACCAAAAGGAAAGAACATACTTGGCATTTCTCAAGCTGAAATAACTGAAGAAAAAATTCAAGCCTTGAGTTGCAATATTAAAGGATTCTATGGGCAAAATATTGAATGACATAGGAAGCATCAAAGGAAGATGGAAGGCATACACACAGTTACTGTACCAAAAAGAAGTGGTCGATGTTCAACCATTTCAGGAGGCAGCATATAATCAAGAACTGATGGTACTGAAGGAAGAAGTCCAAGCTGCACTGAAGGCACTGGTGAAAAACAAGGCTCCAGGAATTGACAGAATACCAATTGCTATGTGTCAACGAACGGATACAGTGCTGGAGGGGTTTACTTGTCTACGCCAAGAAATTTGGAAGACAGCTACCTGGCCAGTTGACTGGAAGATAACCATATTTGTGCCAATTCCTAAGACAAGTGATCCAACAGAATGCAGAAATTATTGAACAGTATCATTAATATCACACACAAGTAAAATTTTGCTGAAGACCATTCAAAAGTGGTTGCAGCAGTACATCCACAGATTCAGAAGAGGATTCAGAAAAAGATGTGAAAGGAGGGATGTGATATCATTGCTGATGTCAGATGGATCTCAGCTGAAAGCAGAGAATGCCAGAAAGATGTTTACCTGTCTTTTATTGACTATGCAAAGGCATTTGACTGTGTGGATCATAACAAATTATGGATAAGATTGCAAAGAATGGGAACTCCAGAACACTTAATTGTGCTCATGAGGAACTTGTGCATAGACCAAAGGGCAGTTGTTCGAACAGAGCAAGGGGATATTTCGTGGTTTAAAATCAGGAAAGGTGTGCATCAGCGTTCTATCCTTTCACTAATCTTAATCACTCTGTATGCGGGCAAATGATCTGAAAAGCCGGACTATATGAAAAAGAACATGGCATCAGGATTGGAGGAAGACTCATTAACAACCTGTGATATGCAGATGACACAACCTTGCTTGCTGAAAGTGAAGAGGACTTGAAGCACTTACTGATGAAGACCAAAGACCAAAGCCTTCAGTATGGATTGCACCTCAACATAAAGAAAACAAATATCCTCACAAGTGGACCAGTAAATAACATCATGATAAATGGAGAAAAGATTGAAGTTGTCAAGGAGTTCATTTTACTTGGATCCATAATCAACACCCATGGAAGCAGCAGTCAAAAAATCAAAAGATGTATTGCACTGGGCAAATCTGCTGCAAAAGACCTCTTTAAAGTGTTAAAAAGCCAATAAGTCACTTTAAGGACTAAGGTGTGCCTGACCCAAGCCATGATATTTTCAATCGCATCATATGCATGCAAAACCTGGACAATGAATGGGGACTGAGGAAGAATTGAGGCCTTTGAATTATGGTGTTGGAGAAGAATATGGAATATACCATGGAGTTCCAGAAGAATGAATAAATCTGTCTCGGAGAAGCACAGCCAGATTGCTTCTTAGAAGCAAGGATGCTGAGACTTTGTCTCAAGTACTTTGGACATGTTGTCAGGAGGGACCAGTCCCGCAGAAAGACATCATGCTTGATAAAGCAGAGGGTCAGTGAAAAAGAGGAACACCCTTAATGCGATACCTTGACACACTGGCTGCAACAATGGGCTCAAGCATAACAAAGATTGTGAGGATGGCACAGGACCAGGCAGTGTTTTGTTCCCTTGTACCTAGGGTGGCTATGAGAACCGACTGGACAGCACCTAACAACAACTGCCTAGATTCAGTGGATCTGGAGCTTTATCCGAGTTATACTAGACTTCTGCCTTGTGAGAGCTAGCAGCACCCCTCTGGTAGAAACACAGTGATGTGTTTTGCTCCTGTGTACAATATAGCCCACAAATCTTGTGAAGGCTGCTCTCTGGCAGGGCTCGAGGCAGGCTGCTGGCATCATTCTTCAACCTGAGAGAAGTTAAATTGAGCACTAGCTCCTGGATCTGACCGCTTCCCATCCAATCCTCCAGAAGAATAAGAGCTGACTAGGGAACTTCAGGTACTAGGTTTCCAGTTTCATAGGCTGGAGCCACGGTATTTCCACATGCAGGTATTTGTTACAAATATTATAGGTGGGGCAGATAATCTCTCAGCACAGCCTGAATTGTGATACTCCCCACCGTCAGTAGATGTCAGGTAACTCCATAGTTTCTCTGACCCTAATGGATTTTTTGTAAAAATATGCTTCGAACAGAATATCGATCTCCCTAAATTCCTTTTCAAGGGCTGAAATTTTCTCCAATAGGTAAGGAAAGAATGCATTACGATGATCTATTAACAAGCTTTTCCCCCAATTAATTCTCATTCATACTTTATGGCTAAATCCAGCAAAGCAACTAGCCCTGTGTACCCTAGTTACTGATTCCAAATGCAAATCCATCAATAACTTCGATGAGTACTTGCTTTCATTACCCATCCTCACAATAATCCAGTAAAAAGCTTTCATTTCTAGGCAAGCCACAAATACAACTCAACAACTCAACAGTGCCATTGCTGCACATCAGCTGACTCAAGCTTGCCTCTAACCAATTAATATAAAGACGGAGCTCTCTCCCTCCAGTGGAAAACAGGCCAAGGACCCAGAATCAGCAAACCAGTCTAGGCCGGAACAAACCTCCATTACCCATCTGCCATCGAGTCGATTCCAACTTACAGTGACCCTATAGGACAGAGTAGAACTGCCTCAGAGGGTTTCCAAGGCTGTAAATCTTTCCAGAAGCAGATGGCCACATCTTTCTCTGGCAAAGCGGCTGGTGGGTTTGAATCACTGTACACCGGGGCTCCTTTGGAACAAACCTAGGAGGGCTTATACATAAGCCCTTTTAAAGACGCCAGCATTTCCCCTACCCAGAGCCTGTCCATCCTGCAGGGTTCAAGTTGCTCCTCAAAAGCTGCACCTGTGGAAAATGCAGGTCAATG
>NW_004443958.1:5865992-5867690 GCF_000243295.1 Trichechus manatus latirostris
GATCTCAGCAGTAGGTATTCCTAACACAATCCATTTGGGAAACAGGTACTATAGGTTAACTTTTTAGACTTTAAAGCTTTTGCAGTACATTACATTTTTAATGCCACAGATCACAACAGTTGTTAATGGGTCAATAAACATGTCTCACAGCTGTCAATATCAGAAAGTACCTCTGCTGTTCTCAACACCTTCTATTTCAACACGTTTTGATAGAAAATAAGTTTCTACTGCTTGAGAATAGTTTAATTTAATTAACCTGACATTTATTTTTCTCCTGCCATGCCTTTGCATGCACCCATTCCAAGCATGCCTGCCATCCATGGAAGTCAATGCTGGCATGCTGCATTTTGACTCAGGAATCACTCTAAACATTGCATGTCTAACTCCTTCTTTCATTGGTTCTCCTCTGTTTGTTTCTCAGTTGATTTTATACCTTCAATCCATCTCATTGCACAGTCATACCTGGATAGACAACTCAGTTGTATATTGACTACCTGGCCCTGACCCTTCAGCCCTTTCATATTAAAAAAATGGAAATTGTACAAAACTCCCAATAATCTATTCAATTTATTTACTGAACACCTAACATGTGCCAAAGTTCAATGGAGAACAAAACAGACATGGTTCTATCCTCATAAAGTTTATAGTCAAAGAAGGAAGAACCCCCCTCCCCCAAAAAATAAAAAATAAAAAGTGCTGAAATAAAAGCATAGTTTAGGGAACACTGAGCTTCTATTAAGGGTGATGGAAAAATTCAGGAACGGTTAAAGATGATGGTTGAACAACATGATGAATATAGTTAATGCCATTGAACTGTACACGTGAAGATTGCGGACATGCAAATGTTTTGTTACTTATATATTTACTACAATGAAAAAGAAAACCCGTGTAAGCTTTCAAAAAAGACTATGAGGGAAAGAAACAATGGACTATCATGTGGAAAGTCCCAGAGGCTGGAAGAGCTTGGCATGTCTGATGAACTAAACCAAGAGAAACATGGCTGGAGTATAATGTGCAGGGGTGGGGAGAGAGGGGCATTTGATATGTTTGGGGAGATAATCGGGCCAGATCTTACATAACCAGTAAATACCAAGGTATGTCCCACCTCTTACCACCTGGCATGGTAACAGACACACACACACACACACACAGACACACACACAGACACACACACACACACACTCACACAGACACACACACACACACACACACTTGCGCTCAATCATACATTTATCATCATCACCACCATTCTGGCTCTCTTGGCCAGCAAGTCCCATCGCTGGCATTCAGCATCTGCTGATGGAAGAGGACACCCCCTCCAGAGTCCCTAAGATCACTATATTATTTCCAGTACTTGTGGATATGCCCATTTCTGGAGGCATTTGCTAGCTGTTCCTCAATGTACTCAGTTCTCCAGAAAAGACTTCTCAGAGTTAGGTTTTGCTCTGGATTCACAAAATAAGCTGAGCCTACCACATTGTTGATCTAGCACCTTGTGGGATACTGAGAATTGGACAGAGCTTTGCCCATGGAATAGATACAATGCAAGGTTGGGACATTCCAAAAATTCTATCAGCAGCCCATGGGTGCAGGACATAGCTACTAGGGGCCCACTTAGCCTGCCTGTGGCAGGACAGCCGTGTTCCCATTTTAGCCCAAGTTTAGGTCCAGCAACAGAAAGTGGTATTTTATGTCTGA
>NW_004443958.1:5870203-5872302 GCF_000243295.1 Trichechus manatus latirostris
GTCTTCAAAGTGATATATTTGCTTTTTAACACTTTTTAAAAAAGAGGTCTTTCCCAGCAGATTTGCCCAATACAATAGGTAGTTAGATTTCTTGACCGCTGCTTCCATGGGTGTTGATTGTGGGTCCAAGTAAAATGAAATCCTTGACAACTTCAATCTTTTCTCCGTTTATCATGATGTTGTTTATTGGTCCAGTTGTGAACATTTTTTTGTTTTCTTTATGTTGAGGTATAATCCTTCCTGAAGTCTGTAGTCTTTGATCTTCACCAGTAAATGCTTCGAGTCCTCCATGCTTTCAGCAAGCAAGTTTGTGTCATCTGCATATCACAGGTTGTTAATGAGTCTTCATCCAATCCTGAAGCCATGTTCTTCATATAGTCCAGCTTCTCAGAGTATTTGCTCAGCATACAGACTGAATAAGTATGGTGAAAGGATACAACCCTGATGTGCACCTTTCCTGATTTTAAACCACGCAATAGCCCCTTGTTTGAATGACTGCCTCTTGGTCAATGTACAGGTTCCTTATGAGCACAATTAAGTGTTCTGGAATTCCCATTCTTTGCAAACTTATCCAGAATTTGTTATGATCCACATAGTCAAATGATTTGCATAGTGAATAAAACACAGGTAAACATCTTTCTGGTATTTGCTTTCAGCCAAGATCCATCTGACATCAGCAATGATATACTTTGTTCGATCTCCTCTTCTGAACCTGGCCTGAACTTCTGGCTGCTCCTTGTACTGTTGCAATTGTTTTTTAATTATCTTTAGCAAAATTTTACTTGCCTGTGATATTAATGATAGTGTTTGATAATTTCCACATTCTATTGGGTCACCTTTCTTTGGAATAGGCACAAATATAGACCTTTTCCAGTCAGTTGGCCAGGTAACCGTCTTCCAAATTTCTTGGCATAGACAAGTGAGCACTTCCAGGGCTGCACCAGTTTGTTGAAACATATAATTTGTATTCTCTCAATTCCTGGAGCCTTGTCTTTTGCTAATGCCTTCACTGCAGCTTGGACTTCTTCCTTCAATACCATCGGTTCTTGATTATATGTAACCTCCTGAAATGGTACAGTGACTCTGTGCATGCCTTCCATCTTCTTTTGATGCTTTCTGCGTCATTCAATATTTTGTGCATAGAATGTTTCAGTATTGCAGTTCAAGGCTTGAATTATTTCTTCAGTCCTTTCAGCTTGAGAAATACCAAGTGTGTTCTTTCCTTTGATTTTCTAACTCCAGGTCTTTGCACATGTCATTATAATACTTTACTTTGTCTTCTCAAGCTGCCCTTTGAAACCTGTTGAGCTCTTCTACTTCCTCATTTCTTCCATTGACTTTAGCTGCACTATGTTCAAGAGCAAGTTTCAGAGTCTGTTCCGACATCCATTTTGGTCTTTTCTTTCTTTCCTGTCTATAATGACCTCTTGCTTTCTTTATGTATGATGTCCTTGATGTCATCCTACAACTCCTCTGGTCTTCGGTCATTAATGTTCAATGGGTCAAATCTATTCTTGAGATGGTCTCTAAATTCAGGTGGGATATACTCAAGGTCGTACTTTGCATCTTGTGGACTTGCTCTGATTTTCTACAGCTTCCACTTGAACTTGCATAAGAGCAACTGATGGTCTGTTCTGCAGTTGGCCCCAGACCTTGTTCTGACTGATGACATTGAGCTTCTCTGTCATCTCTTTCCACTGATGTAGTTGATTTGATTCCTGTGTATTTTATCCAGAGAGAGTCATGTGTATATCACCATTTATGTTGTTGAAAAAAGGCATTTGCAATGAATAAATCATTAGTCTTGCAAAACTCTATCATGTGATCTCTGGCATCTTTTCTGTCACCAAGGCCATATTTCCAACTGCCAATCCTTTGTCTTTGTTTCCAGCTTTCGAATTCCAATCCCCAGTAATTATCAGCGCATCTTGATTGCATGTTTGATCAATTTCAGACTGCAGAAATTGGTAAAAATCTTCAATTTCTTCATCTTTGGCATTAGTGGTTGGTGGATAAATTTGAATAATAGTTGTATTAACTGACCTTCCTTGTAGGAGTATGGGTATTATTCTATCACTGACAGTGTTATACTTCAGGAT
>NW_004443958.1:5873075-5874074 GCF_000243295.1 Trichechus manatus latirostris
GGTGGCATAGCTTCCAGCATCACAGCAACATGGAAGACACCACAGTACGACAAACTGACAAACGACTGGTAGGATAACTAGGACACGTTTTGTAATCGCTTTTACGTCTGATGTTCATGTAGCTGCTCTATGGCAAGACGTTTCTCATATAAATCATTATTTATGGGCCAACTACCAATAAAATTAACCACAGGAAGTACCTAAAGTGTGATTTTGTTTTCTAATACGGTTTTTCCCTTTGCAAAGGACACCATTATTAAAACATTTTTAACAATTTCTAGGGCCTGTTACCTCTACAAGAGTCTCGGGTTGGTAATGAAAGAATGAACATTAAATGTTTTTGCATAAGTGGCTGGGGAAAAACAGGAATGGTTGTGTTAAGAAGAACAATTATTTAATTGTGAGCATTTTATGGTGCTGTTAAGGTATCAGAACCCCACAGCTTGCTTTACTAACGCTGCATTTCTAAATCTAGCTTGTGCTGGTTTCCTTCCATTTTCAACATTTCGTTTCCTAGGCAATTTGAAAACAGCAGGCCAGTTTGGGGATAAACATTAAAATACAAATACTTCAGCTCTAGTGATTTCGCAAAACAGCCACACAAAGCGCTTGAAATTTTAAGCAAATTTTTAAAAAACACACATTGCTTGGCGACCGCTGTGCCATAATATCTTACCCTGAAAAGGTTGTCGATTCGTGGCAACACATTTAATGTCTATGCTTTTATTATTTAACATAGAACTCGGGCAACGGACCTGGCCCAGATTCAGAGGGAGGGAAAGCTGACAATCTCCTGTCTTGTTGATGGGCTGGTTCCTTATAATGGAGAATCCAGGTTTGTAAAACACGTCAACTTGTCACTTCTAGAAGCTTCCATTGGCTCTACTTTTATGACCAGCAGTCTTGAATGCTGTTCTTGTCATTAAGTTGTTACTTCTTCAAATACAGTTACGGCCAAGTATACTCATAAGCAGCTCTCATATAATGCAGTTTACAAAA
>NW_004443958.1:5874881-5879368 GCF_000243295.1 Trichechus manatus latirostris
CTACAAAGTATTTTGGCCTAGCTGTGATGAGTTTAGGGTTCTACTCCAGCTTCTGATCTTAAGTCAACGTGGACTGGCCTAGGTTTCATTTTTCTCATCTGTAAAATGGAGTGTGTGT
Source organism: Trichechus manatus latirostris (assembly GCF_000243295.1). Taxonomy (NCBI): domain Eukaryota; kingdom Metazoa; phylum Chordata; class Mammalia; order Sirenia; family Trichechidae; genus Trichechus; species Trichechus manatus. The sequence continues at coordinate 5,875,000 of NW_004443958.1, forward strand.
ATGGTGGGGGGAGTGACTTGATCATCTTTTCAGTCACTAGAAGGGATTTTTCCAGCTACTGTATTTTTTTTTCTGTTTCTATTTTTCTGATTTTAGTTAAGTGCTGGGGTTACTCAAGGTCCGAGTTGATGGAGGGAGGCCTGGGGATAAGGTGGCTGTATGTTTCCTTGTGTGACTTGACCAAATTGAATTAATGGAGAGACGGGGAGAAATTGTAACCAGTTGCTCACAGAGACAGTGTCTAAGAAAACAAACCATCCCTACTTTCCCCATCCCTGAAATTACAGAGTGCACTGGTGGCTAAGATAAACTGGAATTCTACTCCTGCCGCGATCACTGTTCTCCTTGTTGTCACGTCTTATCCAAGGGACTGTCATCCAGAAATAGGAGGAGGCAGAATTATATATGCCTCTGGATTTGGATGGTTCTCCCTGATATTAATCACTTGTCAGAGGATTTGTCCCTGAGCCCGGAGTTGGCACTGTGCAAGCTATAAGAAACTGAAAGGACTGGTTTTGTTATTTAACACTTCTAAGAGTTTACATATCTTCTTGCACAGCTGCAACCCCTGTGGATTTGGAGGCCGCTCTTCACACACAACCCAGAGACCTCTGGGCTGTTTTCTGTGACAGGCTTCTCATTTCCTCCCCCTTCAGATTCTCCAAAAGACCTATCCTGGAACTCAGACAGAGGAAACACATCAAAATAGACACTAATATCTAGGTTTTCTGCTGTGACCACAGGCATCTATTATAGGAGTTGAATCCGCTCTTTCATAGCATTCCCAGTCATCTGAACAAGGAAAAAAAAAATTTTGGCTTTGGAGTTGACAGCTAAAGCCCTCCAACAGCTGGTCTGTACCCCCAATTAATGTTCCTGACGTGTCTTGAATTTTAAGTTGTTGAAGTTTTCAATTAAATATTGAAGAATTACGGTGGTACAACATGACAGCCTGTGCCGAATAATTTACAATATCACGTTATATTATTTTTAAAGAACTTCCCCTCAGGTACAAAATTTTCTAACTCATGCTGCAGATCAAAAAAAAAAAAAAAAAAAAAGGTTTTTCCAGAAATTAAATTTTAAGAAAAGATACTTGTAGTTTTGGCTAGCATCTCTCCTCGTAAAAGATTCCGGGGAAAATCTGTCTTTTGAATAATTACTGACACTGAACAGCTCAATATATTTGAAGGATCTCCTTCTATATGCTGTTGTTGTTGTTGTCAGATGCCGTCGAGTCGGTTCCGACTCACAGCGGCCCTATGCACCCCAGAACGAAACACTGCCCGGTCCTGCACCAGGCTCACAATCATTGTTATGCTTAAGCCCCTTGTTGTAACCACTGTGTCAGTACATCTTGTTGAGGGTCTTCTTCTTTTCTGCTGACCCTGTGCTTTATCAAGCATGATGTCCTTCTCCAGGGACTGATCTCTCCTGACAACCTGTCCAAAGTATGTAAGACGTAGTCTTGCCATCCTTGCTTCTACATACTAATAAAAATTTATTGAGTTATTGAAAATGTTTAATACAGTATCTTATTTATCCTTCTAAAAATTCTGTAGCATAGGAATTTCTTATTCCCTTGAAAAGGTGAGAAAAATGAGCTCCAACTGGTAGACACCAAACTGTACAAGGTCACGGGAGGATAAACTGTCAAAGCCACGATTCAAATTGATTTCAATTCAGAACTCTTTCTCACGCAACAGCCCTTTGCTTCTTTTATGAAACGCTTTAAAACTTTGAAACTGTCACCTCTTTGAGGCTGTTTGTTTTGTTTTGTGTTATACTCAGACTTCTCCTTGAGGCTTAAGAGAAGAACTGAAATACGTTACATATTTCCTTCCAAACCTATGATTCTATGATGTTAACTAACTAATTCCTTCCTTCCCTTCTTCATCCCTTCTTTCCTCCCTGGTCCCTGGGTGGCACAGACGGTTTTATGCTTGGCTACTAACCTAAAGGTTGGCAGTTCAAACCCACCCAGCAGAGCCATAGAAGTACGTTCTAAGAGATGGGCTTCTGTAAAGATTACAGCCAAGAAAAACTCATGGAGCAGTTCTACTCTGTAACACATGGAATCACCATGAGTCAGAGTGATTCAACGGCAACAGGTTTGGTTTTGCCCCTCCCTCCATCCTTCGCTTCCTTCCTTTCTTTCCCCTCCACCTTCTTTTAACATTAATTGAATACCTATTATGTGCCAGACTTTGCTACATGTCAAGTGTAGAAAAATGAAAACCTCTCACATCCATCTTGGAGCACATTATCATTCTGTATCTCTTACCAGCCCTATGATAAAAAAATTTAAAAAATTTTAGAAAAAAACAAACTCATTGCCTTTGAGTTGATTCTAACTCAAAGTGACCCTATAGGACAGAGTAGAAGTGCCCCATAGGATTTCCAAGGAGCAGCTGGTGGATTCAAACTGCTGATCTTTCTGTTAGCAGCTGAGCTCTTAAACACTACACTACCAGGGCTCTGGCCCTATGATAGTCTCTGGCATTTATCAATTCATCCATTAATTCAATCATTAAGCAAATATATATTAAGCACCCATCAATATATATGATACTAAGCTCTGGGGATTTAGCAAATAATTCAAGCTTCCTCCCTGAACTCCTGGAGAGTATCTCTCGTGTTTCTACCTGGTTCTTTCCTCATTTTCTCTCTTCCTTCCATATGCCTGTTGTACAAGAGCTTTGCTGAGTCATGAGGCATTGGCAGACTCCTGAGTTTAGGGTGCATATTTTCATGTGGGAATCGAGGTTATGAGATGTTCTCTCTGCCACTCATTTTACTTATTTGATAGTCAATCATAGTACTTAAAGATATTTTTATTTCTTTTATTTCTTCTCATCTTCATTTTATTTTTATTTAACCTTTGCATGTACAGTTCACACCTCCCTCAACTTGTCTGTAAGCTCCTTGAGTCATGCCATGGTGACTATACACACGGTAAAGGCTATACAAACATTCACTGAATAAATTCCAAGTCCATTTCTCTGTCCCTTGTTGTTGCTATGTGTCTATAAACATGAGGTAGCAACTCTAAAGTCTTGTTATAACAGGCCAGCCTGTAAGTATGAATAATACATACATCCCAAGCAAGTTCCTTGCTCCAGGCAGCAGATACTACCAGTGAATACTACCAGTGAGTACAACTGCTTGGTAAATATACCGAATGCTCCCCTAGAAGTTAATGGAACTCCCCAAATGTGGAAAATGGGGTGGAGAGGGCCAGCAGGATAACAGATGTCACATTTGTCTCCATCTGAACCTGGTTCCTTATCTAGGGTGTAATCATTATAGTAAAAGAGACTCTACCTGTACCTCTGACAATAGTTTTAACTATCCAATGAGATAACATGTTAAAATGTTTTAGAAACAATAAACACAATACTTATACTGTGAACAAGGTTTAAACTATATATTATAGATAAAATTTATTTTTTATTCTTTCTGTCCCATTTTGTGCTTTCAACTTACAAATTTCCAGGTTTGTGACCCATTCCCTCTCTGTTTCTCTGTACCCAGCTCTGACAACATTATTTACACCAAGATGCTAGTGCTTGACAATGGCTTAAAGGGTTAACTAACTCCAGACACTGCTTCTGTTTAATCACTGGACATCACGATTTTCCCAAGCAGGGGAAATATTGTAGAACAGAGGAACTTTGACATTATTCATCCTGCAACATATATAGATCTGATCTACCTACTCCCAAGACCAAACTTGCAGGAAGACCAAACTTTGGAATGTTGCCAAACACTAATTTATTGATGTTTGAAAGAAAATATCTATAACACTAATTAATGTATTTTATACACTAATATCAATGCCAGGTATAATTCTAAATATCTTGCATGGATTAATTAGATCCTCACTACAATCTTGTTAAAGAGATAATCTTATATTCCTCTTACAGATGAGAAAATGGATGCACAGAGAAACCAGGTAACCGCCCGATGGTATTCTACTATTCGGAAACAGAGATAAGTTTTGAACCCAGACGGTGTGAGCCTACCCAGTTAGCCACATGTGACACTGAGAACCACTGCAATGATGCCTAAAGAAGAGTGATTTAGACGGGTCTCTACAAAACCACAAGGCGAGGGGCCAGGGCAGGCTGCCCCCAGGGAGCCGGCAGGATGGTCGAGGGCAAGGCTGGCAACACTGCCAGTCTCTTGGCCAAGCAGGTGCAGAAGAAGTTCAGCAGGGCCCAGGAGAAGGTTCTGCAGAAGCTGGGGAAAACCGTGGAAACCAAAGATGAACAGTTTGAACAAAGTGCCAACAATTTCTACCAGCAACAAGCAGAAGGCCACAAGCTATACAAAGACCTGAAGAACTTCCTTACTGCCATCAAAGTGA
>NW_004443958.1:5880240-5890488 GCF_000243295.1 Trichechus manatus latirostris
GGAAGTTTTCTCTTGTTCCTCAGCTCTATCACCAAGCAGAGCCCTAATCCCTTCAAAGCGGCCTTCTTCATCTCTTCTAGAAGTAGTCCTCTGAACCTGCACCACGAGTGAAGGATCTGAACAACCAAAGAAGAGAGCCTCTCCCTCAAGAACCTCAGTGCCCCCTAGTAGTCCTCCTCCACCCAGAGCCACTCCAAGCCCCAGGCTTTCCTCAGGGAACATACCCTTCAGCCCTACTGCCTCTGAAGGAAGTTCACCCACCAACTCCAGGGCTTTCTTGGGGACTGGGACTCCCAGTCCTAGGGCCTCCATACAGGCATCTCCTGATCCAGAGCCACAAGAGAAGCCAAAGAACTCCTGAGGCCAGAGAAATGGAAATCTCCCACAATCTGGACCTAGAAGAACTTTGTACTCCCTCTACCTTGATGATCTCTCAGGTTTTTTCAGAGCCTAGTGAGGCAGGGAAGATAGAAGACAAGGAAGAGAATAATCAGCTTACCTCAGGTGACTCCCCTGAGTGCCAAGGCCTTCAGCTTCAAGTCTGTGCAGTTGCAGGACAGAGCAGTGTCATAGCACCTGAGCTTCAAAAAGAAGCATCTTCAAGTTAAAATGCACAACTCTGAAGATAAACTGCCAAGACCCCTCCCCATCCCCCCACACACACACTCACACACATCTCCCCAGAAAAGCTCTCTAACCAGGCCTTTGGAGTTATGGGGTGGCCAGAGGCTGTAGGTCAGAGAGTCATTAGATCCAGCACTCATTTCTAGGTTCCTATACAGTATGAATGCTGCTGGTAGTCTCTAAGGACATAGCATTAACAGAGGCTGAAGAACAGCCTTATGGGAGGGAGGGAGTCAGGTTTGGAAGAAGAGAATGTTAGACTCAGGGATATTTAATTCAGGTTTTAGAATTATTTTTAATAGTAAGACCTTATATATACATATTAATTTAAAATGGGGCTATAATGACCATAAAAAGCAGAAGCATCTATAGACATACTTGTCCACACAGGGACACATAACCACATAGACTCAGAGGATGGTGAACAAATCTGTCATTGATTTACCAGTCATTTTTCAAGACTTAAAGCCAAAAAAAAAACCAGATCTTTCAGATCATTAAATAAAGTATGATTCTGACCTTTAAAAAAAAAAAGGAATGATTTCAAGTTTCAGGATGCTCCGTCAGGAAAACAAGATCCCTTACTAAGTAAACTCAAGGGACCTGGCCAGCCATTCCTGGTTCCAATTTTTTTCTTTCAGCTCCATCTTTTCATGCCTTCTTATCCCCGTCATACCTTCATTTTGTGCATTGTATATCTTCTGCTTGGATTGCTCTCTCATCTTCATCTGTTTTGCAAATGCATACTCATTTTCTAGGAATTCACTCAAGGCTCACCTCCTGTAGGCAAACATAAATACTTCCTACCATGTGTTCCCATTGCCCATAATACGAACCCCTAGTGATGGCATTTATCATCACCCTGGTGGCACAGTGGTTAAGTGCTTAGCTGCTAACCAAAAGGTCAGTGGTTCAAACCCTCCAGCTGCTCAGCAGGAGGAAGGTGTGACAGTTGGCTTCCATAAAGATTTATAGCCTTGGAAACCCTACGGGCAGTTCTCCTTTGCCCTATAGGGTTGTATGGGTTGGAATCTACTTGACGGCAATGGATTTGGTTTGTTGGCACTCTTGTTGTTAGGGTCCCATGTGACAGAGTAGAACTGCCCAATAGGGTTTTCTTGGATGTAATCTTCACAGGAGCAGATCATGAGGTATTTCTCTTACGGAGCCACTGGGTGCATTTGAATCTCGAACCTTACTGTTTACAGCCAAACGCTTAATAATTACGCCACCAGGGCTTCTGTTTATCTGTCTCCCCATCGGACATTCAGCACCGAATGCCTGGACAAGCCTCTTCATCTCCATTTTACCAATGCTAGCACACTGTCTGTTGCATTGGAAAGATTCATCCAAGTCTATCATCTCTGAGTAGAGCTAGGAAAACTAATTATATATTAATAAAAACTATATCCAGAAATAGATTCATTTACAAAATTCATTTCTAACTTTTGAAGCAGAATTCTAAAAAAGAATTCTGGAAAGCATTAAACATTTTAATTTTCTTTTGTGGTTTTCCAAATTTGAAAACTACTTAGGAGGCATATTAAATGACTTAAAAATTAAGTAATGAAGTAAATCACTCATTTTCTGTAATCAGCACCATGCCATGTGGAACCAGAACAAGATTTAGGAGTGTGTGTTTCCTGTTTTCCCTTCTTTCTTCACCTCTCTTGCTCCCAAAAACCCAAAAACCAAACCAGTTGCCATTGAGTCAGCTCCAGCTCATGGCAACACCATGTGTGTCAGAGTAGAACTGTGCTCCATAAAGTTTCCAGCGGCTGATTCTTTAGAAGTAGATTGCCAGGCCTTTCTTCTGAGGTTTCTCTGGGTGGACTTGAACCACCAACCTTTTTGTTAGCAGCTGAGCACATTCACCATTTGCACCAGCCAGGGGCTCCCCTGCTCCCTAAAGGGAACTCTTTTCCAGCCCAGTTACTGGAACATTTGTGATGCAGAATTGGGAAAATGGGTGAAGAGAGGCAAGCCCAGAAAGGAAGATAAGAGAAGGACTAGGCCAAAGCAACTAAGTTGATCTACATAATAAAAAAAAAAAAACTAGCAGAAAGAGGATACACCCATTGCCATCGAGTTGATTCCAACTCATAGTCACCCTATAGGACAGAGTAGAACTGCCCTACAGGGTTTCCAAGGCTGTAAATCTTTACTGAAGTGGACTGCCACATCTTTCTCCCGAGGAGCAGCTGGTGGATTCGAATACAGACCTTTCAGTTAGCAGCAGAGTGCTTTAACTACTGCACCACCAGGGCTCCTTGGAAAGGGGATAAAGAGAGGAAAATAAGCAGCATGGACTGGGAGAGAGAATTTGGAAGGTTGCTGTGTGAAGGGCTGTGGAGCAGCTGTGGGGTGGGGGAATGTAGCAGAAGCTATGAGAAATGAGATATAACATAGATATTCTTTTATTTTTATGAGAAATGTAAGTAAAAATAAATTTTTTACTACTTGTGGTTACTCAGCTGAGGTTCCTTAAATATGATTCCTTGAAAAGACTGAGCCACTTAGGTCTCCAGGATATTTATATCATTTTATTTCAGAATTTTGGCTATGGCTCCATGGGCACTTTATAAAAATGCTCTAAAGATAAATCAAGAAGTAGTAGTTTTTAATTTCCACTCAAGGGTAATGTCTAGCAGGAGTAAGATGAATTTAAATTTTATCCACCTATTCCAATGATGTTTTTAGTGTTCCTTATAGAGGGTACACCTGGAAACTCACTCTCTGGTCTGCCCCTTAAACTTGCTCTGCCTAAGGCTAGGCACTTCCTTGATGTAGAGAGATCTGTGCTATCACTGTGGAGCAGTATTTCCAGAACTCTCCAGGTAGGTCCTGGATTCCTTTGAGAATCTCATGAAAAGTATGGACCTTTTCCTAAGAAAAATACACATCAGAAAAGACACACAGAATTTTGCTTACTTTTTCAGCAGGGCTTCGAACTGTCCTTCTCGTTTCAGTCATGGCTGACGAAGCAAAACGAGAACAAACCTGAGTTTGTAAAATTGGGGTGGGCTGGGAAAAATTACGAGTCAACACCCTGCTAGAAATTTGATCTCCCTCTTAGAAAACAACGGCAACACGTACATTGCATAGCAACCAAATCTCTTGATCAGCACAGTCGGAAACATTGCTGCCCCACTCAAAGATGGCGATGACCGCACCACTTTGCATTTGTCTTGCTCTCCACAGTACTGGCAATAATCCAGTCTCTCGTATCGGGCTCCTGAAAGGGCTCTCTACTCCTCTTCTGAGTCTCCTATTCCAGGGCTGCGACTCGTAATTTTTCCTGTTCCAGTTGTCGTTCCACTTCACCCAAATATTAAAAATTTGGATCCGTTCTGATCTCGCTTCATAGGCCATGACTGAACCATTTCAAACTGGTTCAAAGCCCTGGTTTTCAGTTTATTCATCGATATTCCAAAGCCTTTCCATGGACCTTCTGGGCTTCTATGGACACATACTATCAATCCAAGCTGTCCTTAAGTGGGTTCCTCTGCTTACCCAGCTTAACCATATATGAACATTCATCTTATTTCCTGTCTAAAATAAGCAACATTTACAGCCAAGTGTGCTCTGGGTAAAACTGAGGTTTTACTTAAGTGTAATGTGATTCTGGTACCTAGAAATACCAAATTCGATCCTTTCACCTGTGACTGGAGACCACAGAATGACTCAGTGGGCTAACAAAGACAAATGTTGGTTTTTATTATTTCCGAGACTGTTTCAAATCACTGTCCTGCGTGGGGCACTGTTTGATAATTGATATGGAGTTCTGTGCGGTAGGCTTGTGATAAACCATTGAGGTCTTTAGGTAAGAAGGGTCACCCATGAAGGAAGAGATGGCTAGAAGAGATCGGAGATAACAAGTTTCTTCGAATTTCCTGGACAAAAGCTCTCGAAGGTACTCCCACTACTCTACTGGGTACTATCTGTATTGATGAGTGGTTTTCAAAGCCGTCCCCAGCTAAAGCATTTTGCAGTAATCCACTCAGGTGATACTTACTTGCTGCCAATAAGTCCCATAATTCAGACTGTCCACCTCAATCATCCCTCAAGGAGTGTAAGTAAAGCCTTCTTCCTCCTCTCTACTTCCTCTCTCTCAATCATCTCTCTCTCAGGAACAGGCCAGCACTACTGAAGGCCAGTTAAATTCATCTCCAGATCTGACTGCCAAGTGAAACATTGAAATTCTCTCAAACCCTCCGAAGAAACTTTTGACAATCTAGTAACATAACAATTCCAACCAGATGTCAAATACTCTTGGGGTATAATTTCTCATACCTTTCTACTTTCCTCTAATCATTTTTTATGAGGAACATTTATAAAAATAAAATATGATGCTCTTAAGAATTATATGGCATGGCTGTTTTTTCCTTAGCTGAAGCATTAGCCTTCCTTTTGCAGTAAAATAGGAGAAGCAAAAAATTATTCTTAATGTTAAACTACAAACAGCATTTAACATACTACTAGGCCAGAGTAAGACTTCAACATATGGTAGTTGAGGGGATATTCTAGAATAAAACAAGATTTGAGTAGGAAAAAAAAAATGTTGAGTTTCTGTTACGTACTAGGTACTGTGCCAGGGTTGAGGGCTGGATTTTCTTCTTGAGAAACAGAAACTGAAACTCTTCTGTTATAAAAATGCCAACTTCTTGTAAAATAATCCAATAGTTTTTTCAAAGAGAAAAAGGAGAAAAGTTTAAGAAGTGAGAAAGAAAAAAAAAATCAATGTTCAGAATAAAGAATATTCAGAACAAAATCAATCCAACTAAAAATAAAGGGTTCAATTTTTCTATGTAATGTCAGAGGGTTGTTAAACTTCATCAAGGATGATTTCTTCCATATTAACCCCACTATAAATATAGTATGAAAGTTAGGACCCAACATCTGTGAACACTTACCCCTTTAAAGTTGAGAGAAATGCTTTTTCTATCACCCCTACCTTCAACGGAGCAACACCCCGAGTGTTTTCTGACATCCTAAGGGAGGGAACTGCAAGCACTCTCTTGAAATGAACATTTGTCGTTCTTGTGGGTTACACAGTATCTGAACCCCATTTCTCCTTGGAGGATCCTTTTCTTTGTGGGAGAGGCAGAACTCATGTGCCTCTCTAACCAGTTGCTATTGAGGCGATTCTGACTTATGGTGACCCCAATTGTGCAGAGTAGAACTGTGCCCCATAGAGTTTTCAGTGGCTGATTTTTCAGAAGTAGATCACCAGGACTTTCTTCTGAGGTGCCTCTGAGTGGACTCAAGCCTCCCATCTTTTGATTGGCAGTGAGCCGGTTAATCATCTGCACTACCCAGGGACTCACTGTACCATTCTAACCAAAACACCGAACCTGTTGCCATCGAGTGGTTTCCGACTCATAGCGGCCCTCCAGGACAGAGTAGACCTGCCCCCGTAGGGTTTCCAAGGAGCGGCTGGTTTATAGGATATCATTCTAGAGACTGAGAATTCCTGATTCTCGCTTTACAAGTCTACTCTGAATTCAGACACAGCACCATGACTTGGGTCTATCAATATGATCCCTGCACCCTGGATTTGGATTTCATGTGGTGAAGATCAAAAGCAGAGATCCTAGAGACTAGTCCCTGGCAGTGGTGGCAGGGGTAAAAAGACTAACCATTTGGGAGCTGTGGTGGTAACTGCTGGTGGTGGTGTGCAATGTCTAATGCCAGCAATAGCAGTAATGCAAACTGCAGTGTCTAGCACATCCTGGTGGTGGCAGTATTGTCCACAAGGGCCCAGCTCTGAGGTGGGATTTGGAGCTTTGTTTCTGGTTTTGAAGTCTTTCATCCAGGATCGCTAGCAATCTAGGCTATTTTTGAGGGATTCACTATGTATTGTCCTCATTGTCTTTAGAGATTTATTAAAGCAAGTTGTTAGGGTTGATGCAGCTCTGAAAGCTCACCTTCCATCTCTGTATCATTTATTTATTTATTTATTCATTCATTCATTTAATTAATTTGGGCAATATTTCAAACTTACATGAAAGTTACAAGCATAGTTCAAAGAATGCCTGGATACCTTTCACCCAGATTCCCAAATCTCAATGGTACTCGACATTGCTTCATTCTCTCTCTCTCCTCTCTCACATCTCTTGAATAGTAAATTGTAGAAACGATGCTCTCTACCCCCACACACTATTGTACATTTACTAAAAATAAGAAATTATTTTACATAACTACAGAACAATTTTCAAAATCATCAAATTAACACTATTACAATACTATTATCCAATCTGCAGATCTTATTCAGGTATTGCCAATTGTACCAACAATGTCCTTTATAGCAAAAGAAAATTCAAGATCACATGTTGCATTCAGCTGTCATATTTATGGAGCCTCCTTTATTCTGGAACTATTTAGTACATTGTAATTAAATTTCTCTCCTGCCTAAATTAACTAGATTGTTAATTTCTGTTGCTTGTAGCAGATAACCCAAATTAATATAATTGGTACCAGAAATAGGGTTCTGCACATAACATACTTTAAAAAGTACAGTTACCCATGTAAAACAGGTACGGTAAAGGAGAGAGAGGATCCTAGCATACCAGCTAGCTTGAGACCATCTACATGCCTAGGGAAGTTGTCATATGAGTGGAAATAGTAGGGGTCGTTCAGGCAGCATCTGGATAATGTCTGTAGATTAGATAATAGTATTGTATGATATGGCATATGCTGGCTCTCTTATAGCCATGGGTAGAACCCTATAAGAAAGAGACCTAAGGAATAAATAGCCCTTCTTTTTTTTTTTTAAGACGTGGTCATGCTGGAGGTGATGCCTGGAAAGCTAATATCCATTTTGTGACCATGAGAAGAACAAGTCTGAAGGCAAGGATAAGTCTCAGGATGGCATAGCAGAGATGTGGAAACAATGGATCCTTCAGGATATGGCCAAACTACCCTACCTCTGGGATCCACAATCAACAGCCGTAGAAGCAGCAGTCAAGAAATCAAAAGACGAATTGCATCCGGCAAATCTGTTGCAAAAGACCTCTTTGAAGTGTTGAAAAGGAAAGATGTCACCTTGAAGACTAAGGTGCCCCTGACTTAAACCATGGTGTTTTCAATCGCCTCATATGCATGCGAAAGCTGGACAACGAATAAGGAAGACCAAAGAAGAATTGATGCCTTTGAATTGTGGTGTTGGTGAAGAATATTGAATTACCATGGAGTGCCAAAAGAACGAACAAATCTGTCTTGGAAGAAATACAACCAGAATGCTCCTTAGAAGCAAGGATGGCAAGACTACATCTCACATACTTTGGATATGTTATCAGCAGGGATCAGTCTCTGGAGAAGGACGTCATGCTCGATAAAGTAGAGTGTCAGCGAAAAAGAGGAAGACCCTCAATGAGATGGATTGACACAGTGGCTGCAACAATGGACTCAAGCATAACAACAATTGTGAGGATGGCGCAGGACCCAGCAGTGTTTCCTTCTGTTGTACATAGGTTGTACATAGGTTGCTATGAGTCGGAACCTACTCGAGGGCATCTAAAAACAACAACAACAACATCCTACCTCCGGACTTTCCACTTTGTGAGATACATTTTCTTATTATTTAAACCAGCTTCTGTCACAGTTTTCTGTTACACACAGCTGAAAACACCCTAAAGATAAACAGACTCGGTTAAATGACTCTTGCTGTGTTGACATTTTGTTTGATGGGTTAGACGTTCTCATAAGCGTAAAAGTAGAGGAGGTGACATTATCCACTACTATATCATAAAGTTAGTTTCCCTGATCCTCCTAACATGATATTTTCTTTTTAAAAAGCATCAGAGAGAATGGAATAAAATTTTTAAACCTCCAATGATAAGCAAAATGCCACCAGTGAAAATAACAACGTGAAGAAGGATCTTAAAATGAACTTCTTGGTGTTCTTGCATAACATAGATAAAAATTTCCATAAACATTTACTGAGGAGTTGATATGTTTCAGACATTGTTCTAAGTAAGTTCTTTGTATGATCTAACTCATTTAATCTATACCATATGCTATGCAACAGTTGTTACTCCCATTTATAGATGAACAATAGAGAGATTAACCAATTTCACCAAGATCGCAGAACTCTCAAGTGATGAAATCAAGATTCAAACCAAGGTAGTTGGGCTGTATAGCTGGTGTATTGTCTTTTTGATAAATAGTCCAAAGTGATAATTCCCCTCAAGAGAAAATTAATTTAAAAAGTCCACTTGAACTGAAAAATAGGTATGTAGGTTGAAGTAGGGGTGTTGTAAGAGTATCATTTCCAAACCCTCACAGATATCCTCTAAGACACTGGGGTATCAGTTTTGGAGGAGCGAGGTTGACATGTCTCCATTGGCACTAACTCCTTCCCCTACTCCAGGGCAGCCACTACCACCCAACAGCCTCCATGGATGAAAGTGGCGCAGAAGGACCATAAGGGGAATTGTAATATTTTTAGAAGAATTGTTATGTTTAGCAAAAACCTCTCAGAGAGCAGCCAGGGCTAACGGTCTCATTTTCTGGAAAATGAATCTGAGACACTTGCTCAATTATATCCCTGACCCTCTCTCCTGTGCTTCGGAAGGTAAGATAGACTTGTGAGCTGCCCAAAGGTGGGGAAATGCCTGCTTATTTCTGACGTAGTTCATGACCCTGTCTCAGCTCTGGGCGAGCCCCATTCCCATCCTGCCTGCTCACTTGCAATCTGATATGCTAAACTCAGAGACGGGCCTGGATAATTCTTTACCAGAGAAGCACAGAAATATGCTTCTATCACTGGTGCTCTGTCTTTTAAAACATCACCTATCTGAGTTTCACACATCCTGACTCAAGGGGATGAGAGGTAGAGTGTTTATTTGGTAGAAGAGACAGGTATAGTAGAGCTAACAAATGAGGAAACCAAGGCTCTGAGAGATTAAGTAACTTTTCCACGTTCCTGCAGCTAGTGACTGGTGCTGTTCTTAACCACCGGTAATGTCAATGTAGGAACATAGACCTGAGACCCTGCTGATCACCAAGATGTCACTTCATCACCTTATTTTTTAATATAACTGACCAAAAGGGAATAATAATATGAAAAATTATTCTGTAATGTATTCTCTTCTGGAATTAACCTCCTTTCCAGTAGGATCAAACGCTAGAGAAAGAGGGGCAGGTACTGCCAGTGTTTAGGAGAACTACAAAGCAGGAAATGAGACAGAACATTGACCAACTTTCAGCATTTGACTTCCTTCTTGTAGAAATATGTCCCCTTGGTTTTCAGAACACTGCTCACTCCTGATTTTCCACCATCCTCAACCTTGCTCCTTCTTAGTTTCCATTTCTGGATCCTCTTCCTCTGCTAACCCTTAACTCTGTCCTCCAGCCTCTTCTCTCTCCAAATTCCTTTTCTAGGTGATCTCATCCTCTTCTATGGCTTAAAAGAACACTTATGTACTGATGACTCATAAATCTCTATCTCCAGCTCTTAACACCACCCTGGGCTCTATATTTATATATCCAACTGCCTACTTGACATCTCCTCTTAGCTGTCTAATAAGCATCTCAAATTTAGTATATCCAAAATAAAACTCTTGATTTACCCACAGCTGTCTTCCCTATCTCAGTTAATGGTATCATCACCACCAAGTTTCT
>NW_004443958.1:5893012-5896952 GCF_000243295.1 Trichechus manatus latirostris
CTGAGTGAGTTGAATATTTGGTGACCAGAAGAAGACTGGTAGTCGTTAGTGCTGTTCACTAAATATTTATAATTATCTTACTCCTAATAACATGGAAGGATTATATTTCCCTGCTCACATGTGGGTGAGTGGGGACATGTGACTAGATTCAACCAATGAGGTGTGAGCAGACATGTTTTACTTCCAGGTTGGAGCATTTAGTTCCTAGTAACAGATGAAAACTTCCAGAGCTCTCTTTTCCATATGGCTAGGTGACCAGCATTAGTTTTGTTGGAAGCTTCATCCTGGGAGCCTGAGCAACTATAATGAACAAAGCTTTCCTGCTGAGTCAGAGTAGCCATACGTTATTGTGGTCAGATAGCCTGTTATTGTTTAAGCCACAGAGATTTTTGAGGCCTGAGCCGCTAGTATACTCCCCTCTTCTACATCATTTAAAAAATTATTATTTTATCATTGTATAACATGGTTTAATAATCTATGCACTGTTTTATGATGTACTCATAAAACAGTCTCGTACCTTTCTGCATCACTTGTATGTTCTTCCGTAATATCTTTGTTCTGGCTGCTTAATAAGCCATAGGAGGGGCACAATATAATTTTTACTCAATCCCATATTGATTGATAAGCCTAAATGGGCTATTGCAAGCTTTTACTATTACAAATAATAATATAATTTACATCCTTATCATGAAAACTTTATAGTAGACTCACGATGATTTCTAATTCTTATAATTAAAATTTGTCTATCAAAGCATATGCAGAATTATAAAGCTTTGGGCATTTTCATCCATTTACTCATTCACTGGAGTCCCTGGATGGTGCAAACAGTTGCACAACAGTTGGCTGCTAACCAAAAGGTTGGAGGTTTAAGTTCACCCACAGACACCCCAGAAGAAAGGCCTGGTGATCTAAAATCAACCATTGAAAATCCTATGGAGCTTCGTTCTACTCTGACATACATGGAGTTGCCACCAATCAGAACTGACTAAATGGCAACTGGTAACAATCAACCAATGCTAGTGTTTCTCCACTGTTCCTACTTCACTGAAAGGCAAATGAATTTTGTAAATACAGGCAGCAACTATTGTGCTGCAGTTGAAAGAGACCAGTCACAGTAACTGATAATCTTTTGCAGACCAGTGAAAATGAAGGTGGGAAAATAGCTGTAAACTGGGATTATTTATGTAGATATAAATTTTCTATTTACATTTTAAGAAACCAGATATGAAAAGAAACCAATTCCCTGCACACATTCAATGGCGACACACAATTACGATGGCAAACAGAATTTGGTCTCTCAAATTTATCCAAGTTAAAATCCGAACCAAAATCCCTTTCTCTGAAAATTCACTGGGGAGTTTAAATGATGAAGCTTTAGGGATGATTATTTTTTAAGCCCCTCAAGGGAGAATTTTGGGAAAAGCCTAAAAAGAGTACAATTCCAATTCTTTATAGGGAGAACATTATTTTTCAATAAGGTGTAAAACATTCCCTATCTGTCAGTGAAGGTGTTCTGAGTGATTTGTAGATATCACTGTGACAGCATAGTGTTTAAGGATGCATTTCATCCTGCATAAGCAATAATTTGAGCAGTATATCAAAACCTTAAAAAAAGAAATCCAAACCCAATGGAATAGAAATTTACTGTTTCTGAAAACAAGTATGTGCATATCCCTAATATTATTAGTTCTCAGTGGGTTTTTCAAAATATTCCTTTAGATTTTCCCACAAAAGTAGTAAATTTTGATCAAACTTCAGGAAGTGGTGTGCAATATAAAGATATGAAAAAGGAAACATGATACACTTACTGCCATGTTTATTTAATTTACCAAAATGACTCCGTTTGGGTTCTTTGCTGGATCCTTCAGGAATATTTGTATTTTTCCCTAAGTGGGGGTGCAATGTATAAATCTTCTGAAAACCTATCTTGTCTTTAATCTCTTACTATTAGAAAACATTTTCTATAACAGGCATTCAACCTTCTTACGTCAACTGCTCTCATCTCACAAACCCAAACTCATCCCTCCTGCTCTTCCGTGGAGGCCTTCTGCTCCCTTCAGGGCCATCTCTGCCACTTTCGTTGACACCTTGTCTAGCCTCATTGTTCCTCTTTTCCTTCACTTCTGCTTTGTTCTCCTTCCTTTGTAGTTACTTCTTTTATTTGTCACACCTAGAATGTCTTCTCTCTACCATTTATGATTCCAAACTCTGTTTTTTTGTTTTTGTTTTTTTTAAAGTTCTCGCTCCAAGTTCACCTCTACCCTTAAACTTTCCTTGAAATGGACATTCTTGGAAGTCCTATTGATCAGCATGTCAAGAGATCTCGTACTGCCTTACATGCTGACTTGGAATCATTTATTCTTTAACCTTTTATGTAGACATACTCACATATTTCTGATTTACCCAGTTGGCTTCATTGGAAAAAATATTGACCTGGGAACTAGAATCCTGTGGTCCACCACGTAATTCTTTGAGTATTACCTTAAGCAGATCGCTAAGATTGTTTCCTTATATCTAAAAGAGAGTGTTGAATTACAATAACATAATCTTTAAAGTGCCTTCACATTGCATCTAACACTCTATGAGTCTTCAAGGGTAAGAATTCTCTTTTGTTTATCTTGTATAATATCTACTACAGATCAGGGAAAATAGTAATTTAATAAACGTCTGTTTGTAGATGTATAGGTCAGTGGGTGCAGGAGTGGATGTATAGTGGAGCTCTGTGGTCTTATCAGCTTTATTATCCTCATTTCTTTAAGGGAGCTTAAAATAAAAATCATCAGCAAACATTTAATGCTTCTCTTTCTGTACTGATCATATATGTCACTGGCGAATATTACTCTTTTTCCTTTTTTGTTTGCTTCCCCAAATCTGCTCCAATAAAAGAAAACTATCTCCTTTCAGAAAAGTCTCATGGATTCTGCCTGCTCACATGAGTAAATCTGGTTACTTTTACAACTTTAATTATTAAAAAAAGAAAAAAAGACCCAATTCCACATTGAGAAATGTTATGATTTTTTTTAATGACTTGTTCTTTTGAAATGAGATAATATTACATAACCAAGACCTGAAATTCAGTTCTCATCTATGGTAACTGTGGATGTTTCAATTTTATAAAATCATTTTAATCAACGATTCGACAGAGAAAAGCAAAAGAAAATGATTTTGTGCCTTCTAACAGCTGCAGATCTGTGAGCAGAGAGTAAATGACAGGAGTATATTTGGATCAAAGTGTGAAAAGGTACTTAATTCTTTTCCAACTCTCTTTCCCAGCCCTGTTTTTAAGATATAAGAATTAATTCCCATGTACACAAACCAGATCCAGATTTCCATATGATTTACTCCTTTAAATTTTCAGGAGGAAAAAATGACTATAAAAAGTTTTTATGGGATAAACCTACAAGAAGTTTACTTCTAGGAATTCTTTCTGGGAGATCAAATCTCTTGTGAAAGGACTGAAATATTACTTTTTCAGGAGTCTCTTCTTTGTTGACTCTTAGTACCCACACTCTCTAATTTTCAAATTCCATTCTATAATGGCATAAGAGCTCCTTTTCAGGGTGACTAGTCACATGGGACAGTGAAAGTTGTCATGACATAAACCCTTACTCCAAATATCCAACCTTTGAGATAATTCACTTTCTCATTTATGCAACACTCTACCCATCTACTCCAAAATCAAGATATTCCATGGCAATGGCATTGGGAACCACACATTTTGAGTTTTTAAAACAGTCCCAATTGTATATGTTATATATAACTATTACTCAAGAATACATCTACCTGTCAGGTCATAGTTCCACTTTTAGTTTAGATCATAAAAGAAAAACCAACCGCATTGTCCTTGAGTCAATTCTCACTCATAGCAACCCTATAGGACAGAGTAGTACTGCCCCATAGGGTTTCCAAGGCTGCAATCTTTACTGAAGCAGACTGCCAC
>NW_004443958.1:5898850-5899955 GCF_000243295.1 Trichechus manatus latirostris
CGGGGAGAAAGAAGATTCTGGACAGATGTAGAGATACACATAAAAACCTAGAGAGAGGGAAAGGGGCAGCTTCTTCAGATAATTCAAAGTAGCTCAGTAAGCACAGAATGCGGGTGGAGGGTGTTGACCCGAGCTAAGACAGTGGCAGTGGGAATGAAGTGAAGTGAATTAGATAGGGGAGATATTAATGAGACAGAATTGATTGAACTTGGAGATCAATTGGACATAGGGGATGAGGAAGAAGAAAGAGAAAAGAATGATGTCAAGCGTTTTGGTTTGAACAAAATGCAAGGATGGAGCTGTCATTGGTCAAGATGGGACACTCAGAAGCAAGGGCAGATTTGGAGATGGATGTGGGGTTTAGCCTTTAACACCCTGGGCATTGAGGTCTCGGGGAGACACATGTAAAAGATAACGGGAGATGTGCACAGCAGCACCCATGCACGAGATATGCCTTCACACTCAAGAAAGCCCTTGTGTCAGCAGCTGCCCTCATTCTGGGATCAAAAGTCTGCCTGTTTGTCTCTCTGTCTCTCTCCCCGCTTCCTCCAACCAAAACCTTTTTCTAATGCCTCTGCCACTGCATGAAGGGTCTAAATCCTGATTCTGTTGGCCTGGAATGCTCTCTCCACTGTTCTTTACCTAATTAACTTCTGTTCACTTTTCAGGTCTCAGATCAAACGTCACTTCTTAGGGAGGCATCCAGATCCACCCAGATGAGGTCAAATCTCAGTGCTCTACCCTCTCTGTGTTTCCTCAGCAGCACTTTTCACACTTGGAATTGCACATCTATTTGTGTAACTATTTTGTTGGCTTCCCACCTTGATGGTAAAGATTATTAAGCAATAATTGTGTCTATTCTTGATCAACACTATAATACTAGCCTCTGTCACTTACCTAGGAATCCCTGGGTGGCACAAATGATTAAGTGCTCGGCTACTAAAGGTTAGCTGTTAGAACCCACTCAGAGGTTCCTCAGAAGAATGGACTGGTGAGCTATTTATGACAGATCACAGTCATTGAAAACCCTATAGAGTACAGTTCTACTCTGAAACACATGGGGTTGCCATGAGTTGGAATCAACTCGAAGGCAACTGGTTGGTTT
>NW_004443958.1:5901634-5902507 GCF_000243295.1 Trichechus manatus latirostris
AAATTGATCAAACATGCGATCAGGATGCGGTGATAATTTCTGGTGATTGGAATGCGAAAGTTGGAAGCAAAGAAGGATCAGTAGTTGGAAAATATGGCCTTGGTGATAGAAATGATGCTGGAGATCGCACGATTGAATTTTGCAAGACCAATGATTTCTTCATTGCAAATACCTTTTTTCACCAATATAAAAGGTGACTATACACATGAACCTCACCAGATGGAATACACAGGAATCAAATCAATTACATCTGTGGAAATAGACGATGGAAAAGCTCAATAACATCAGACAGAACAAGGCCAGGGGCTGACTGCGGAACAGATCATCAACTGATCATACGCAAGTTCAAGCTGAAACTGAAGAAAATTAGAACAAGTCCACGAGAGCCAAAGCATGACCTTGAGTATATCCCACCTGAATTTAAAGACTATCTCAAGAGTAGATTTGACCTACTGAACATTAATGACCAAAGACCAGAGGAGTTGTGGGATGATACCAAGGACATCATACATGAAGAAAGCAAGAGGTCATTAAAAAGAGAAGAAAGAAAGAGAAGATACAAATGGATGTCAGAAAAGACTCTGAAACTTACTCTTCAACGTCGAGTAGCTAAAGCAAAAGGAAGAAATAATGAAGTAAAGGAGCTGAACAGAAGATTTCAAAGGGCAGCTCTAGAAGGCAAAGTAAAGTATTATAATGACATGTGCAAAGAGCTGGAGACAGAAAACCAAAAGGGAAGAACACGCTCGGCATTCCTCAAGCTGAAAGAACTGAAGAAAAAATTCAAACCTCAAGTTACAATAGTGAAGGATTCTATGGGGAAAATATTAAACGACACAGGAAGCATCAAAAGAAGATGGAAGGAATACGCAG
>NW_004443958.1:5903863-5914672 GCF_000243295.1 Trichechus manatus latirostris
GCTTGGTAAAATACAGGGTCAGCAAAAAAGGAGGAAGACCCTCAATGAGATGGATTGACACCGTGGCTGAAACAATGGGATCAAATATAACAACAACTGTGAGCATATCGCAGGACCGGGCAGTGTTTCGTCCTGTGGTGCATAGGGTCGCCGTGAGTCGGAACCGACTAGACGGTACCTAACAACAACAACATCTTTATTGAATACATATTATATTGAGAGCACTATGGAAAGCACTTTGTAGGGATTTTCACAATGAAGCCCCTGTTGATCCTGTTGGTTATTATTTTACCCATCTACCATTGCTGGAACTGAGGCTTAAAAGGGTCACATAAATTGTCTAAGGTCATATAACTAATAATTGGATTTACTATAATTTGAGACCAGCCATTAATGCAGCAGTCTTGCACGTGTCTTCCTGGATGTACACCTTTTATGTCCTGTACGAGGTTATACCTTCCTTTTTGGGCAAGGATTTGGTCTGATTTATCATTGCATCTCCCAAAGCATCAAGCTGAATGCCTTATATGCCAATGATGGGTAAGTATTTATTAAATGATTGATTGATCACAGAGTCAGTGGGTCACTAAGGTTGGTGTTACTCACTGCAGTAACTCATGGGGTCAATGTCCCCCCATCCAGGGTGGCCAGGACTGGCCGACAAACACCTGCCTGGTGGTTGGAGTGGCCCAGCCCCACCCTGCCCCCACTCAAGGCTGAGCATAGTGCTGTGTGGCCCTGCCCTTCCTGGCCCTGCCACCCCATGGCTCCCCACGACTCCTCCCCTCTCCCATCAAGGAGGGTGGTGGTGGCAAGTTACCACACTGGGTGACACCAACCCTAGTGACTGGTGAGTGACGTGGATGTGATGAGTTATCACACTGGGTAACAGGTGACACCAACCCCAGTGATGCCATGCCTTAATGGCCCCATCCCCGGCGGTACCAGCCCACCTGCCGCCATGAACTCTGGGGTCATTTTGGTGTCACCCCCTCTGATAGTGTCACCCCTCTAATGGCACCACTGCACCGAAGGAAAGAACTCCGAAGTCAAGCTTTACCCACAGCATTCTCCTTTCATGGCCTTGCTGAAGCTGCTCACACGCATTTGGAATAGAATCTTTTCTACTTTTAGACAGCACCCACACTAACAGCCATATTGTAGAGGGCAGTGTTTTCCCAACAGAAATGTCATTTAAGGAGGTCTTTGGTGCAACCAAGTCTACCTGAATGTTGGCCAAAAAAAAATGAAACCTGTTGCCGTTGAGTCAATTCTGACTCATAGAGACCCTACAGGACAGAACAGCACTGCCCCACAGCGTTTCCAAGGAGCCTCTGGTGGATTCGAACTGACGACCTTTCGATTAGCAGCCGAGCTGTTAACCAGTATGGCACCAGGGTTTCTGAATGTTGGCCAGGTTCCTCAAATATGTAGTATCTTAAAAAGTATCAACTTTTAGATGTTAGAATATGGCAACGCAATTTATTACTGCCCTTTAGATATTTCAAATTTTTAAAAATCCATCTTTGATGAGTACAGTATTCTTTCTTGGGAAACACCAAGAGCAACCATTACACAGAATAATGCACCGAGAATTTGCAGAGCTTTGGACATAAAACAGCAGCAGTTAGGCAGTCAGTCACCAGCTCTGGAGAGGAAATCACTTTGATGGGAAAGAATATAAGGGTTCACAGGATCATAAAAACGTTAATGCAACAGTTCTCAAAGTGTGGTCCATGGCCTATCAACGTCAGCATCACCTGGGAACTCAAAAGTAATGCAAATTCTCAGGCTCCACCTTGTTGTTAGCTGCTGTTGAGCTGGCCCCTAACTCATCGTGACCCCAAACACAACAGAACAAAATGTTGTCCAGTTTTGTGCCATTCCCATAAATGGTCGCAGATCTAATCATTGTGAGCCATAGATTTTCAATGGCTGATTTTTGGAAATAGATAACCAGGCCTTTCTTCCTAGTCTATTTTAATTTGGAGGCTCTGCTGAAACCTATTCAACATCATAGCAGCACACAAGCCTCCACTGACAAATGAGTGGTGTCTGTGCATCAGGTGCATTGGCCAGGAATTAAACCCGGGTCTCCCTCATGCAAGGCAAGAATTCTACCACTGAATCACCAGTGTCCTCTCAGGCCTCACCTAGACTTCCCGAATCAGAAACTCTGCAGTGTGACCCACCAAAGTGTGTTCTAACAAGCCCGCCTAATAATTCTGATGAATGCTCAAGTTTGAGAATCAGTAGGCTAGGGCATAGATCTTCAAAACCTATACCTTTATTTTATAGATATGGATTCTGAGATACATAATTTTTCCAAAATCACACAAGTAGAGACCCGAACTTCTATCTCTTGGTACATAGTAAAGAAGGTGGAAGAGGTGAAGACAGATGTCAGGGGAGTTTATGTCTCCGGAACCTAAGGCCTATTTATACCTAAAAATTGTGAAGCCATTGAGCTCTCGTTCCTGGGTGAAGACTGCAGGGACAGGCTCTGACAAGCATTGCATCAACAATAGGAGTGCTTACGTAAGCAGAGTGAAGCCAGTGCTCTTTATTGAAGAACTCTGAATAGAATAATATGTAATACTAACCTTCCAAAAGATAATAGAATACACAGCAGTTTCCAAAATTTTTAACACAAACTTTTTGTTCTTGGTGCAGCGTTTGGAGTTAATGGGAAATGTTGGTCTACATTAAATCAAAATAGTAAGCAATTTTTTGTTATATAACTGATTGATTCATTTATAAAAATGCCAATTAAACCAGTCAAAATCAAAGATGCTTAACTTGTAGTCCACAAGTCTAAAGGGTCCCTGCCTCCTAAACATCTAAAGTTGTTGTGTGCTGCTGAGTCTATTCTGACTCATAGTGACCCTGTAGGACAAAGCAGAACTGCCCCATAGGGTTTCTTAGGCTTCTCCAAGGGTCTACAACCCCCTGAAATTATAAAAAATGTTCTATGAGTATGTGCAAATATAATATTTTTCTGGATGTCTCCAGAGATTTTTATCAAATTCTCTAAAGGACTTGTGGCTTATACAATCACCAGATACATTGGCTTCATGAAGATCAGCCTATAAAATCTGGGCTTTCCCCTGCCATCACCCAGACTTAAACTCCCATGATTTCTCACTTATGCTATTACAAAGGGCTCCTGACTGCTCTTTCTACTTCCAATCTAGTCTTCCCAGTCCATACTCTACTTTTCTTAAACTCCAGACCTACCGCATTCATGCTTAAAAACACTTGATGGCTCCACCATTGCCTACCAATTTATGGACAAATGTTTTAGACCTCCACTATAAGGCTCTTATTATCCTGTCTCATCTGCCACTCTTTCTTATATCCCACAGCCAAATGGACAACTTGTTTTTCTCTGAAGACACATGTCTGTATTTAGAACTACTTCCCTCTCTTTCCTTCTTAGACATTCTTTACACCCCTTCTCAAAAGCCTTATCTTCCATTAAGTCTCCTTGATTTCCCAAATATTCATTATTTCTCCCTCCTGTGACGTCCCCGAAGCCAATGTGTATCAATCGCTTATGATACTTACAATACTTGGCATATATAATGGCTAGTGGTGGGCTCATCGCCTCGCTTGGGCTTGTGCACAGTAGCTGTTATTACTCTTGTTTTTAATTTATTACTACATCCTCTTCCTGGGTCACCCCATCCAGGGCTGTCTCCAAGAAAGTAATACTGACCTATTATATATTTTATCCTGAAATGCTCAGACTGTGTTAGAAAAAAAAAAAGTTTTTCCCAGCTCAGAAATCAATTCTTATCCATTTAGACCCTGCGAAGTGTTTTGTATGATTTTGTTTTTTACTAAAATAGGCTGCTATTGAGAAAGGCTGGGAAACTGCAAAAATGATATGATGATATTGATATAGATGCCTCCATCCATCCCACATGTACAGACAGCAGCTTCTATGCTGCCGTCTATTCGGGTTATTTCTAAGACGAAAGAGAACAATCAAGACTGATAAATAAAACCCCAAAGATTTTCCCTTCCTCTTTGTTCTTTATTTCTTACGTTGAAGCGCCATCACAGATGTTTTCAGAAGTCATGAACAAAAAATAATCATGGTTTTGTTTCTCATACATTAGTTGACCTTCAGCAGTCATCATTCCCTATTCCCACTTCTTTTTCCTCCTTTAACAGAAATGCCTTTATTGAAGAAAAAAGAAAACGATAAAAACAAGCTGATGGGAATAGGGTGCAAAAAGCCTTCCGACATTGATAGAAAACTCTAAGACACAAAACACCTGTCAAAGTTGAAATTTCTCAGGAAGAAGCACAGAGGGTTAGGATCCTATGGACTTTCTAAGATGACCCACTTGATAGTGATTGGAAGGGCCCATCTGGGAGATAGAAAGAAACAGGATCCGCCTCCTCACCTAACCCAGGACCTCCAGACACCTGATTCCACCAGAGACATATTGACAAAACTGCAATGCAGTAAGCGTTGGTACAGGACTGTGGGTAGCCATGACCATGGTAACAGCAGAGTAGAGAATCTGCTCTGTCTGTGTATGTTGGGGGAACAGGAGGTGCAGACTGGGAGGCTAAAATCCTCTGGTGCTCTAAACTAAACCAAACCAGTTGCCATTGAGTCAATTCTGACTCAGGGCATTGCTATGTGTGTCAGACTAGAACTGCGCTCCGTAGGGTTTTCAATGTCTGTGATCTTTTGGAAGCAGATCGCCAGGTGTTTCTTTAGCGGTGCCTCTGGGTGGATTTGAACCACTAACCTTTCGATCAGTAGTCAAGCACTTAACCATTTGTGCCACTCAGGAGCTTTCTGGTGCTCTAGGGCCCTCTTTAATTCATCCCAGTTAGCAAAGACATTAGCTCTGGGTCTATGCACACACTCAAAATGGTTTTGAAATGAAATTTACACGTACAACTTTAAGTTTTCACGCCGAAAAAAATCTACCATAGCCAACAAATTTACAGGCTCATAAAAGTTAAACTGGCTTCACTACTTCCCTTCTTGTCTCTCGCTCATTGGCTAGTGACTGATACTATTTGGCAGGGACTGATTGGCAAATGTAAACAAAACGACGACTAAGCAAATACAGGTGTTTAATCACCAGCCACAAGTATTTATGCTTCAGCTTCCCTGCTACTATCCTAGAGTCCAAGAACTGACAGTACTTTCTCAATGATTTTTTTTTTATTCCTGAGATATATGCTTCCTGCAAACTCAGCTTGTGTAGAAGTGAAAAAAGAAATCTACCCAAGACAACCTAATTGGTCCTAGTCTTTTGCCAAAGCCTTCTGTCTGACTCTGGGCAAGTCTTTCCTCTGCCTGTCTTAGTTACTCTCTCTATAAAATGGGAATAATGTCTTGATTTTCTCATTGTCTTGTGTCTGCTCTAAGTGACATGACTCTATAATTCAATAAATGTTCAATGTTATACTAACAATTTGCATCATATCCCTCAAAAGCACCGTGAGTGCCTACGATAAATCCAATAAATAAATGAAAATAAGTTCAATCCCGGGGAGAACTGCTTAATAGAAGAGTAACTGAGGTGCTCACACGTTAATTATTACCAATCAGCGTCACTGTGAGAGGTGATTCGCTTTTTTTCAACTTCAATTTGAGGGATTGATCTTATGGTTTCTCAGGTCCCTTTCACTGCTGAAATCCTACAAAATAAATGGAGAATCAATAAAAGAGAAATCTGCTGTTGCATCAGCCTGGGTTACAGTCCCCTCTAGCCTCCTTTTTTTTTTTTTTTTCTTTTTTTTCTAAAGTGTTTCCTTCATGGGAAAAACACCCTTCAAAATTTGGTCTGATTAAAAATCTGCAGACACACAGATTTCCTTTCTTGATACAAATACTTGTGGCTAAAGACAGTCATTGTTTGGGCTTTTACATGTGCTTGGAGTATTGGAAATCTCTACTTTCAAATATTAAAACAGGAAACTTGCATGAAACATATACTCATCCTCATTTGAGCTTATCTACTTGGTAAGCTATTTGGTCTAGAATCTGCTTCCATGACTGTGCCTGAGATTTGACTAACTTGTTGCCTTAAAACTCATTGCCATCGAGTTGATTCTGACTCATAGCGGCCCTGTAGGACAGAGTAGAACTGCCCCATAGGGTTTCCAAAGAGTAGCTGGTGGATTCGAACAGCCAACCTTTTGGTTAGCAGCCTGAGCTTTTAATCACTGGGCAACCAGACCCCTAACTTGTTGCCTTAGGAACCACAACAAATGTTGTGATATTGCAAAAATTATATTTTATTATAATTAATTTTTACCATAACATAGAAAATACAGTCTGCACCACACAATGGCAGGTTTGGTGATATAGAATAACGCCTCATTCATCCAGGATGGTTGGGTAATGAGGTGGTCTCTACCGTGATTTGTCCGGATAACGGAGGCCTATTCCCTACACAAGCCAACAAAGGTTTTATTTGAACTAATTTTGATGGAAAAATTTCACAAATGCATGACACATTTTCCAGCTAAATTAAATCAAATGCTGATGCTATTAACATACTCTTAATGATTAAGTCAGCACATGAATATCAGCCAGTGCCCAGGCGACATCTTTGTCAGAGGGGAGTCTGGGGTGGGAAGGTTTGCTTGTTCCTTTGCT
This sequence comes from Trichechus manatus latirostris, assembly GCF_000243295.1. NCBI lineage: Eukaryota > Metazoa > Chordata > Mammalia > Sirenia > Trichechidae > Trichechus > Trichechus manatus. The sequence goes on from NW_004443958.1 coordinate 5,910,501, forward strand.
AAATGTTCCCGGCGTGCTCTGCTTTCTGAGTCACGTTGATGGCAGCCTTTATATTTCCTTTCTCCCTATAAGTTGCCCCTTTTTTCCATTTTTAATGCTCCTGCTCCAAACAATTTTCTTTATTCCTTTAAATTCTGTTTTTAATTTAGAGAAAACCCTATAGCAAAGCCTTGTTAGAATTGTATAGTAAACCAGGAGTAATTCCAGTTTTAGTACGTAAACTCTAGGAGGGTACAGTAAGGAGTCAGTAAGAATGAAAGAGGGTCTGTGTGCAGTCAAGTGGCAGATGTTCCTGCCGCCTGGTTCATTACCAGAACCCAGAGAGTAAGGTTGCTGAGAGCCTTCCATCTGAGCAAATGTCCTTGTTATTGGGCCTACATTTTTGTCTCATTATTTCACCCTGATAGTGTATCCTTAACAAGATTATAAAGTCCTTGAGGGCAGGAAACATATTTTATTGTTCATCTGATTCGCCACGCTGCTTAATATAGTGCTGAGCACATAAAAAGTGCTCATGTGATTTGGCTACACTGTGAGAAAGCCACATATGAATAATAATACAATATGATACTTGCAATTTCTGTCATTTGCCATTATCCGTACCAAACTTTCCTTCCAATAGAGCTAACTGATTTGTCCTGGACACTTCCGTAAAGGAATATAAAGATTTTGTGTTTATTCTGTGGCACTGTAATTGGAAACCAACCTCCATCTTATTTACTCTTTTTCCCTGATTCACAATTCTTACGTAGAGAAGTTTTTCCAGTTTGTGTAATTTGTAAGCAAAATCTCCAGGTCTATGGGGAAGTCCAGCTGCAGCCTTTGTTTTTCACACTTTGCATGAATATTTCTTAAGCTGTGCCTACGTCAAACTGTTTGATCTGTGAAAGGATCTCTCTCCTTGATCACACAGTCAAAGAGTTTTGAGAGGAGTCTGGTCCTCAGAAACAAAATGCAAAAGCACTTTAGATTAATTTAAACAACTCTGACCCTTTTAGATACTTATTCTAAAATTTTCGTTTAATGTTCTATGTTATTTCAACCCTTTTAACACTGCAAGAGGAACATCATGCTTGGTAAAGTAGAGGGTCAGTGAAAAAGAGGAAGACCCTCAGTGAGATGGATTGACACAGTGACTGCAACAATGGGCTCAAACATAGCAACAATTGTGAGGATGGTGCAGGACCGGTCAGCGTTTAGTTCTGCTGTACATAGGGTCGCCATGAGTCGGAAATGACTCGACGGCACCTAACAACAACAACAGCTCTGCAAAAGTCACTTCAGGAAATCGTCTTGCCTTATGACATCAATTTTCTCAACCCCCGGTTCTTGATTTGTCCAGGATGTGAGAGTTCACGCACTCTCGGCCACACTGCAAGCATTCCTTGCCTCTGTCTGTAATGTTTTGGTTGCTTCTGAAATCATTTGAAAGCCCAGAATGTGCCCATGCCACTTCTCTGTAAACACCTGGAGAGTGGTGTCACTGATCTAAATACAATGTGCTCACCCTGAGCTTTGGTGGTCATTTTGCACCTGCAGAGGAACTGTAGAGAGGCACAGCCTTATACACCCTGCTTGAAACCAGACCCTCCTGGGGACGGTATGGTTGGCTCAGTTTCTAATATTATTGCAGTAATGCACTGCGTAGCTCCTTTAACATGCCCTTCTTTTCTCAAAGCTAACTTTTAAAAACACCATCTCATTTCTGCTGTGAGAAAGCGGGTGCAAAAGGCACTGTTAGGATCATTGCAAATCTTCATTTTTCTTTGTGACTCTCTTGAAAATCCAGAATGACTACAGACTATCCTGATCCTTAAGAAGTATTCACTGTAAGCAGAACATGTGAAAAAAAATACGTAGTCCCAGGGATGAATGAATATAATTTTACTGTGAAATATATGTACCAAACAGTGAAGGAAACCTATATGTACATCTTAGAGAGAAATAATAAAAAAGCACTTATGCACTCACCAAAGGTTTGAGACATTCAGCACTATGACCCCCTTAGAAAAACCTTCTGCACCGCTCCCCAATCATCTTTGCCTTCCTTCCCTCCTGAGGTAACCACCATCTTGAATTTTGTACCAATAGCTACCTGTCTGTCTGTCTCCTCTTTTCTAGTTTACACCTTTATATGTTGTCACAATAATATTTTGTTTCATTCTTTGTCTTTTTAATGTATACAAAAGGAATTCTGGGTGTAATTTCTTACGACAGGCTCCTTAGAGTCATATTATGTTTTTAAGATTCATCCCTACTGAAGCATGTAGTTGTATTTCACTCTTGAAACTATGGGATAGTATTCCAGTCTATGAATATGCCCCAATTGTGTATCTATTCAATTATTGCTAGATAATTTGAGTAGTTTTCAGTTTTCTGCCATTATGAACAATGCTGCTTGAAAGATCTTGTGTCTTCTGGTGTAAATGTGCTAGAATTCCTCAAGGGCATATACCTAGGAGTGGAGTTATTGGTTGTAGAAAATGTTCGTTCGCATCTCTGCTATATGACACACCATTTTCTAGTTGTGCTAGTTTAAACCCCTACCCCCAAAAGATGGGAGTTTCCATTTCTCCGTATCTTCACCACGCTTGATATCTATCTATCTATCCCTGTCTGTCTTTCTGTCTACCTATCTATCTATCATCTATCTATTTGTGGTAAACTGGTAGACTTAAAATGCTATCTCGTTGTGGTTTTAATTAGCCTTTCTCTGCCTAATAATGAGGTTGAACATCTTGTCACATGTTTATGGTAATTTATATTTCCTCTTCTGCAACATACATGTTTAAGCCTTTTGTCCTTACTTTCAGCATTGTTCGTCTTTTTGGACACAAATTCGTCATCTATTTTATGGATTGTAAATAACGTTCTCCAATCTGAGGATTTTGTTTCATTGTCTCTATGACATTTCTCTATACGTAAACAGAGAAATTTTAAATTTCAATGTACATAAACTTTATCAGCAAGTTTCTTTTTGTGTGTGTTTGCTTTGCTTAAGAAATCATTCCTACTCCAAATTCATAAGAATATTTTTCCATAGATTCTTCTAGAAGTTCTTAAATATTGGCTTTCACATTTACATCATTCATCTATTGGAACTGATTGTGGTCTGCGGTGTGAGGTACAGAACCAGTTACTTTTTTAAAAAATGTCATTCAAATAACCAGTTGTCCCAGCACCATTTATTAAATAGCCCATTCTTTGCTCATTCTTCTGCAATGCTTAGTGTGACGTAGACTAGATTTCCATATATGATGTAGGCCTGTTCCTTCCTGAGCCCTCTGTTTTGCTCGATTTGTCACTTTGTGTATCTGTGCAGCAATAACACACTGTCTTAATGACTATAGCTTTAATATAAGATTAAATCTGTTTTGACAAATCTCATATATGAAAATACTGTTCTTCACAAACGTCTTAACTAATTTTAGGCCTTTGTTCTCCCTTAAAAATTTTAGAATCAACCTGTCAAATGCATCAAAAATCCTGTTGGGATTTTGATTGGTTTTGACTAAAAATTGGAATCGGTTAGACTCTATAGATGAATTTAAGCTGAATTAACATCCTGATGATATTGAATCTTCCCAGGCAAGGACATAACATATCATTTCAATGCTTAGGTATTTTTAAAATCTTTTAAATTAAGTTTTATAATTTTTTTCCACAGAGAATTTGCATCTTATTTCTAGGTATTTCATAACTTATAATGCTTGATAAGTGTTACCTTTTTTAAAAAAAAATATGTTTTTCTATTTTTGTGCTGGTATATAAAAACACAATTGACTTTTGTGTTTTATATCAAATAACCATCATAAACTCTCTTATTCTAACAATTCATCTAGTTTTTCTTCAATATTCTATTCTACTATTAAGGCTTAGAGTTATTTGTATTTTCTTGGAATTTTACGTCGACATACAAAAGAGTTATTTCTTCTTTTCATAGTATACTTTTTATTTCTTTTTCATGACTTAGATGTTTGTTTTCTATTTCATTAATTTTTGCTCTGATTTTATTCTGCTATTATTTTTCTAATTCCTTAAGTTATAAATTTAGCTCATTATGTTTGAGCTTTCATTATTTTCTAATATTAACACTTAAGGCCATATATTTTTTCTATAAATATTGCTTTAGCTATTACCTACACATTTTGATAAGTATTGTTTTTATCATC
>NW_004443958.1:5916884-5928177 GCF_000243295.1 Trichechus manatus latirostris
AGGAAACGTTATGGGGCAGTTCTACACTGTTCTACAGGGCTGCTATGAGTCAGAGTCGACTTGATGGCACACAAGGATAACAGTCATAGCACTGAGTTTAAATATTTTCTTTGCTCTGTAACATTTAAAATGTTCTTTGACATAGACGTCAGAGGGAGTCATTGCTTTTTCAACAATACTTGCTCTAGACTTATATTTACTCTTCAAAATATAACCCGTCTTTATCAATAATGCCAATGCATCCATCTATTACTTTACCACTTTTCTCTTCATTGCCTGCTCTGATGGATCTATGTTTTCTCTGCAATTTCAAGTACTGTGCCATAATGACAACAATCATACCTTCATCTCATATAGTTCTTTGAAGTATGCAAAGCACTTTTAGGCATATTAGTAGGTGCTCAATAACTATTTGGTGAATTGAATTATCTGTCTTCTTCATGATTACCAAGTACGAGTCTGATGATGGCACAGTCAAGAGTGTTGTGTGCATGGCGCCGAACGCCCTGAAAGCTGAGTTTGTGTCAAGTCTCCCGGTTTGTGTTTCTCCAGTCCCACACACTTGAAATGGCTGCTGCAATCTCATTCTTTATTATGTGCTAAGAATGCAAGGGAAAAAAGGTGGCTCACATCTGTGAAGTACAGCTAAGCCAAGGACGTTAAATTTCATCTTTATCATTGAATATAGATTTCTACGAAGAGGCCAATCAATTTTCAAAAGCTGAATGGATAATCTGAAAGTAATTTACAGCTGATTAATATTTAGAGCACCAAAAGAAAAGTCCAGTGTAAGAATATTTCCCAGATTTATTGTACTCTACTTTAATTAGGATTTGATTGAATTTTCATTCACTCAGTTCTTACCTTTTTTTTTGCTTCTAAACTAGTCAACAGAATGTCACTAGCCATGTTGGACTCCGTAATTCTGCCACCCTTATTCAAATGATCTATTTCAATGGCAAGACTGCCAGCTTGCAAGTCTTTTACCTGCTGAACCATTTGCAAGGTTCAGTAACACTTTCCTTGGTGTCTTTTACGCATTAACTGGGTCTTTTATTCCACATTCTTCCCATCCTATCTTTATTTTTCTTTGAATTCGTCGACTCCTAGACAAGAAAATGACACGTTTCCTTAAGAAATTCCCCCTAGCTAGGAGTTAATTTTTTTTTTTTTTTTGGAGTGAAGTGTTGATTTTTTAAGAACTTTTTAGAAATAACAGAAGTAACACTTAATCTTAGTGTTTTTCCATTGGAAAGAAGGTGACAATTTTGTGAAAATAGGAGAACGAAAACTTATTTACCCAAGAGTGGAATATACTGTGTAAAGGGAACCACCCGAAGCTTAAATAGGGCATTTCATATATTAAAAAAGAGAGAATAATAATTTACAACACTGGTATCAACTTTATGTGTGGCAGTGATTATTGCTGTTTACCAAATATTTTCACATACATGGCAGAATTGTACTTCCTGGCCCCCTGGTGGTCTAGTGGGGTGATGTGGCTCTTTCTGCCCAACGAATTATCTGGGGATATAACGTGTGTCACTTCGGAACTGGATCATGCAACGCGAGATCCTCGAGAACTCTCTTATCCCTCTGACTGGTAACTGACAACATTGGAGACAGTGTCTATCTTGTTAGCCTGGTTCTCTGAATTACTACCTTGAGGATTCAATCCCTGCTGATTGCAATAGAAGCATGACCAAGAAATAATCCTTTGTTACCTTAAACTATTGAGATTTGGGGGTTATTTGTTACTGCAGCATAAGCTAGTCTTATGCCTTATGATTAGGACATTATGGAACTTGCTATTGCCAATAAGTAAAAATTACAGATCAGCTCAGGACGCTGTTTAGATAAATTTAGAGATGAACCACTCATAACAGGCTGTTAAGGATTTCTAACTTTTTGAGGTTGTCAACAAAAAAGGACAGTCATATTGTCTCATAAAGTCCTTACTGCTGCTGATCGGAATCACGTATTGGACACTCCAGATGTGGGTGAAGCATGGACATTTTTTAATTGTGAAAGTAAAATAGTCAGAAATAAAAAGCATGAGCTTAGGAGCGTGAGTTTCATTTCTGATTGCATTCCTGGCTAACTGAAACCCTGGCAAGCTCCCTAACCTCTTTAAGCCTGTTTCCTCATCTGTAAAATGGAGATGATAAAATAGTGCCCTATGTGGTGGCTGTGGGGAAAACACCGGTGGGAAAGATGTTAGTTACCATTAAGCTGATTCGGACTCATGCCGACCCCATGTGTGCGGAGTAGAACCGCACTCCATAGGGTTTTCAAAGCTGTGACCTTTTGAAAGTAGATCACAAGGCCTTCCAAAGTGACTCTGGGTGGGTTCTAGCAGTCAATCTTTCTGTTAATAGTCTAGCGCTTAACCATTTGCATCACCCAAGGACTGAGAAAGATATTATAGACCCATTATAAAGAGGAGTAAATGTTTGTTCAGGGGCTGGACTTAGAGGCAGTGCTCAATAAATCATGCGTTTCTGCCTGTTTTGAAGGGATAATGACACTAATTTAAATAACCATACCAATGCTGCAGAGCCGTTACTCCATGTTACCACCTACTTCTCTTCCCTTTTCTGTTCATCTGTTTCTTTCTCATTCTACTTCATTTTTTTATGAGAAAAATCAGCCTGACAGCAATCATCTCATGGTATTTGTACCCAGTAAGTCATTGGTAAGAGGATCGTGGTGATAATATTAGCTCTGTCTCAAGTAGGGAGCACCTGTTTTATGTACCTGGTCCTTGCTCTATGCACATTACGTACATTTTTGTCTTTACAATAGCCCAGCAAGGCAGACATTTTTGCCCTCATTTTGCAAATGAGAAGGTTGAGGGTAGATATTTGCCTAAGGTCGTGCAGCTATTAATTGATATCGCCGAATCTGAGCCAGGATATTCTGAAGACTCAGCTCTTACCCACTAAGAATAGGAAGCTTCTATCTGGGTTTGCTCAGAACAGGCTCAGTTTGCATCTTGGTATTCCATGCGGTCTACCATTTGTTCCAGATTTTTTCATTTTTATAAAAGCGTTATTATTATTAATAATTGCATTAAAATAAGCTGAATGGTAGCTGGTGGGAATGTAAAATGGTGCAGCCACTATGGAGGTTCCTCAAAATTTTTACGGAGAATTACCATATGACCCAGCAATTCCATTTCTAGGTATATACTCCAAAAGATTTGAAAGTAGGGGCTCAAAAAGATACTTGTACACCAATGCCCATTGCAGCATTATTCACAATAGTCAAAGGATTAAAACAACTGATGTTGTTTTTGTTGTTGTTGTTAGGTGCCGTCGAGTCAGTTCTGACTCGTAACGACCCTGTGTACAACAGAACGAAACACAGCCAGGTCCTGCACCATCCTCACAATCGTTGTTATGCTTGAGCCCATTGTTGCAGCCACTGTGTCAATCTATCTCATTGAGGGTCTTCCTCTTTTTCGCTGGCCCTCTACTTCACTAAGCATGATGTCCTTCTCCAGGGACTGGTCCCTCCTGATAACATGTCCAAAGTATGTGAGACAAAGTCTCGCTGTCCTTGCTTCTAAGGAGCATCTGGCTATACTTCTTCCAAGACAGATTTTTTCGTTCTTCTGGCAGTCCATGATATATTCAATGTTTGTCGCCAACACCATAATTCAAAGGCATCAATTCTTCTTCAGTATTCCTTATTCATTGTCCAGCTTTCACATGCATCTGAGGCTATTGAAAACACCATGGCTTGGATCAGGCACACCTTAGTCCTTGCCATGGATTGAATTGTGTCCCCCAAAAATAAGTGTATTGATTTGGCTGGGCCATGATTCCCAGTATTGGGTGGTTGTCCTCTATTTTGTGATTTGATGTGATTATTCTATGTGCTGTAAATCCTGATCTCTGGGATTAATGAGGAAAGATTAGGTTATGTTAAAGAGGATTAGGGTGGGATGTAACACCCTTGCTCAGGTCACATCCCTGATCCAATGTAAAGGGAGTTTCCCTAAGGCGTGGCCTGCACCACCTTTTATCTTACAAGAGATAAAAGGAAAGGGAAGTGAGCAGAAAGGGGGGACCTCAGACCACCAAGACAGCTCGTCCTTTGGACCTGAGGTTCCTGTGCAGAGAAGCTCCTAAACCAAGGAAAGATTGACGACAGAGACCTTGCTCCAGAGCTGACAGAGAGAGAAGGCCTTCCCCTAGAGCTGATGCCCTGAATTTGGACTTGTAGCCTACCAGACTGTGAGAGAATAATTCTCTCTCTGTTAAAGCCATCCACTTGTGGTATTTCAGTTATAGCAGCACTAGATAACTAAGACAGTCCTTAAAGTGGCATCAACGAATGGATAAACAAAATGTGGTATATGCATAGAATGGAATATTATTCAGCCATAAAAAGAATGAAGTTCTGACACATGCTACAACATGGATGAACCTTGAAACACTATGCCAAGTGAAATAAACCAGACACACAAGAACAAATATTATATGATCCCACTTACCTGAAATATCTAGAATAGGCAAGTTTAGATGGACAGAAAGGAAATTAGAGGTTACCACAGCCTGGAGGGAGGCGGGAGTGGGGACTGAGTTTCTGTTTGGGGTAATGAAAAAGTTTGGAAATAGATAGCGGTGATGGTTGTACAACATTGTCAATGTCATTCATTTCACTGAATTTTACACTTAAAAATGGTTAAAAAGTCAAATTGTATGTTATATATAATTTTTTTTTTTAAATAAGCATGATGGGTTTGCTAAGGCCTCCACTTTTACTTCCAGTTTCTGCCATGGTACCATCTAGTCTATGTAGGGAATAAACATGCCATAAACAGTTCTCAATTCAGCTCCTAGTTATATTTGAAAAATAGCCAAAGATGACCAATCTTTCTTCTTCAAACTCTTTCCAGATGTAATGTACCTAATGATCTCGGACACTAGGGGCTGGGAATCACTACCTCCTCTGGTCTCTGGTGGTGGTGGTGTGGTGGGATGTTCAACACCTCTACTCCTACCAAGCACGTGGCAAACACCAGTCATCTCTGCCACGGCCAGTGGGTCAGCCTGCAACATGCATGAAGCCACCAGGCTGCCAGGTCATGGAGGCAGGGGGAAACGGGAAATTGTAGGCTCAGTGTATGTGAAATGTGCAGGAAATAATGAGAGTTCTTCCAGTGTATAGAAAGCAGTTCTTCCTATAGTAGTTTCATCATTTATTATATGACCTAAAGCTACAACTATTTATGTTACTGTTTGGTAACCTTTTTAAAGCTTTACAATCCTTTTTCAGCAGCAATGAATTCTAGGTTTAAGAAGGCACGTATTTAATGAGAACTCATGTACTGAATTTCTGTTTCTCAAGAAAGTTGATGAATATGTGACTTGGTCAAAATGATTGCAGATATTTGATATCAACCTTGGAGCCCATAATGACATTAGCAAGCACGTGAAAACTAAAGATGCAAATCTACTGAAGAAACATCAGCATCCATTTCAAAGGTTAGTAGCTACTTTGTAAAGGTTTTTACCCGAAAATAATGATTTAATGAAACTTGTCACTAACCGTATCACTAAAACAGTGAAGGAAGAAGTGAATAAATGAAAGAATGAACACTCATACTTAGTATAGTATTTAAATTTGAAGGTCTATAAATACACTTTGGATAAGCTCAATTTGTGGTAAGACTCTTTTGATAGAACTCCTATTTTTAATTGGATAAATTTATATCCTGTATTGGAAAGGAGCGAAAATAAGAATGCTTATGATTTTGCAGACGGAGCCCTGGTGGCACAGTGGTTAAGAGCTATGGCTGCTAACCAAAAGGTCTGCAGTTCAAATCCACCAGCTATTCCTTGGAAACCCTATGGGACAGTGCAATTCCATCCTATAGGGTCGCTATGAGTCAGAATCAACTTGACTGCAACAGGTTTGGGTATTCTTTGGTTTAAGATATTGCAGCATCAAAAATTTGGAGAAACATTCAAAAGAATCAGAGACAACTTAATTGAAGAACCTTGATAAAAATCTTTCCAAAGAAAAATATTTTGAATGGAGGCAAAAAGGAGAGTACTTGAGAAAATACTTGGGCTGACATATTTACACATTTTAATTTTAAAAATGAAATTGGAGAATATCTTCCATTTAGCAGCAAGAGAAAGTATTTTCTCAATTAAAAATATCTACAAATGAATCAATTGAATATGCTAATATTTTCACATTTGTCTGCCATAAACTACACTTTGAAGAAGACCACAGGCAATTTGATTAAAAAATATTTACAGAAAAGTCCATGTTGGAAAAAACAAATGCATTCTTCAGAAAAACGTCAAACACATGAGTTAGGGACAGGTATGGCTGAGAAATTGATTAACGTACATGAAATGTACCAAGAATAGTTATTCTGTTTATATTATTTTTAATGTTTCAGATAATCAATGTGATGATCAATGTAAAGGTTTCTTTTATTATGATTTAAATGTACATGGATGTGTGGTATTTTTATTTAGAAAAAAATTTATTTTTTAAAAATGTTTTTAATGAAACTATTTTATAAATACAAATGCATTCTACAAAAGCAAATGTACTGACCAATAAGTAAATACTCCAAATAATTGCATAATTTCAATATTAAGTATCCCCTTTCAATCTAACAATTATATAGCCACTATCACTAAGCTATATTACATCCCAAACGGCATCCATATGTCACTGGGTAGGGTGTGGTGACCCCCTCCGTTTTCCTCCCAGCTCCCTGGGTGTGGTTGGCCAACTTAATCCAAGGCATCATGGTGAGTTATTAGGACAGTTGTTTTAAATAAAGAATGGAACGTAAATCATCTTGCTGTCTCTCCTAACTTTAAAAGGCAGTGTCATTCTGCTGGGCGTTCTTTTTGATTCAGAGGCCTCCAGGATTTCAGGACACGCAGTCACCTGAGAGTTATGGCTGATAAATGCCTTCATTGCCTCAAAGAAATGTACCAGGGCTGGGACGCTCTCCGGTGTTGCCTGAATTCCAAACGGGACTACATGCCTTTGTGACTTTGAAGTTTAATCTCTGTCACTCACAGCTCGTTGGCTTCCCCTGTTCATTTCTGCAATGTCTGCAGATGGTGCGGAGCTCTGTGCTAGAGTCATTTCTCCCAGACTCACTTCGCACATAGCTCCCTCTTTGAGCCATTCCAGGGAGAGTTAAATACTGAACAATTTCGCAACTCCTCTGTCAACTTGTGGGTCTTTGCAGCTCCCATCCAAAAGCAAGGTGCTACAGTAATACCTACTATTCTTGGAAGCTGATGCTGACATCTTTCCACGGAATGCAGCAGGGACACTGACTTTAAGAAGACTCTTACTCCACAAAAATAAACATCTTCAAAGTATACATAAACAACAAATTTCATTTGTAAACATTCCTTAGCACCCTTCGAATGCTGCCTGCTCTTTCACTGTGTTTTCCTTCCAGAACCCAAGTTATGGACTTCACCAGTTCTCTAACCTTTCCTTAATTTATAAGTCAGCAGTTTGTCACTAAGGACTATAGTTTTGGAAGAAAGATGTAAAGTGGAAGGAAAGTTAGAAATAGGAAGAAGAGTAACAATAATCATGGTAGCAAGTTTTTTACCTTCGCTATTATCTTTTACAACAACATGATGGGTAAGCATTTTTCTTACTCTGTTTTACATATGAGAAAATGGAGGCTCAAAGACAATAAATAACTTACACAAAATCACATTGTCACTAATAATGACAGCACTAGGACTTGAATCCACACATTTGCCTTTAGAGCTTGCAATCATAACCCTAACCTATATCCCTTCAACACTATTGAGAGAGTAGGAGGAGAAGAAGAAGAAGGGAGGAAAAACAATGGGAAAGGGGATGGGAAACAGGGAAAAGAGGAGAAGGCCAGTGGAAAGAATAAAACTGGGAGATGTGGGAAGAAGAAGGTCTTAGTTACCTAGTGCCACTGGAACAGAAATACCACAAGTGGGGGGCTTTAAAGAACAGAAATTTATTTTCTCACAGGTTTGGAGCCTAAAAGTCCAAATGAGGGTCTCGGCTACATCTATTCCTTCTGCGGGCCTCTTTCCTGGTGTCTGGGGTCTGCTGGTGATCCTTGATGTTGCTTTGCTTGTAGACAATCCTCACATGTCTTCTGTCTTCCCCTGTATGTGAGAGAGAGTTCTGCCAAAACAGCTATTCTAGTCTGGAGGCAGAATACACCCTAGGGAAAGTCCTTTTTCAACTGACTGATTGATTACATTAGATTACATTATGAAAGATGATTACATTTCATTGTATGTAAGGTGATTACATTAATTTGATTACATTTTGAAAGATAACCTGCTCTACAAAGGCCAATTGATTTAATCACATATAATGGAGCCTCGGTGGTACAACGGTTAGGCGCTCGATTGCTAAACAAAAGGTTGGTGGTTGGAACCTTTCTTCAGGTGCCTCTGGAGAAAGACTTGACAGTCTGCTCCTATAAGATTACAGCCTGGAAAGCCCTATGGGGTAGTTCTACTCTGTCACATGGGGTTACTACGAGTCAAAAATCAACTCAACAGCACACAACAACGACAGTGACTACTCCATAACAGCAACCAGGCTAGTGTCTGGCCAAGTAACCAGGAACTACAGCCTTGTAACACTGACACATGGAATTAATCATCACAAGGCAAGAGCAGGGATAATGGGGAAAACATGGAAGAGAGAGGTGGGAAAGAAGCAGAGAAGAGGAGAGGGACATGTGGAGTGAGAGGTAGCCCCAAGACCTTCTACAGCTCATAGCTTGGGTAATCTGTGCCTTGATAAATCTTGCATAAATTTAACTGTTATTAAAATAACAACCTTTTTTTTTTTTTACAACTGTCATCTTTTTGTCATGTTATTAGGGTCTTCTGTGGATGATTTACTAGACGAGACTTCAAGTATTAGAAAGAACATTGGCTTTAGAATCAGTGAGGTTCAATTTTCTCTACTGAGAATTGGGAATAAATACCCACCTTACATCTCATTAAGGAGCCCTGGTGGCATAGTAGTTAAAGCACTCAGCTGCTAACTGAAAGGTTGGCCGTTCGAACCTACCAGCCTCGCCAAGGCAGAAAGATGTGGCAGTCTGCTTCTGTAAAGATTTACAGCCTTGGAAACCCTATAGGGTAGTTCTGCTCTGTCCTATAGGGTCATTATGAGTCAGAATTGACTCAGTGGCAGTGGGTTTGGGTTTTGGGTTTGGTTTTATATCTCATTATAACTAAGAGAAATAAGTAAAGCATTAGAAATTAAAAATCAACTTCCTTTGGACTGAGTCCTATCACTTTAGTCAAGGTTTGGAAAGGGAAAACTGGACAAATGAAAAGAAAGACATGATAATAACAAGTAGCATTTATTAAGCAGTTGTGATGTGCCAGACAGTCTGTAGCCCACATTGCTAAACCCCCAGCAAGGGATAGGATATAAAGTAGAAATTAAGAACGTAGGCTAGGAGCAATGCTGGATTTAATTGCTACTCCATCGTCATGCTCATTATTCTTTTGCCCCTCAGATCCATTCTCTGCCCTTCTCTGCCCTGCCGTATGCTAATCTCTAAGGTATGCACCTCTAGATTTCTTTTTCTTCTGGCTTCCAGCTGGTCTGATCAACAAAAGGCATTGGCATTGCCCACCTCTCCCTTCCAGCGAGTCAAGATGTAGTTAGTTTCAGCAGTGAAAGGCTTCCTCTCTCTAAAGCCACAGCTCTTGTTGGGGAAACCCTCTTGTAGCCTGGTTTTTGCTATGCTTCAAGAACACTGCTCCCGGGGTGGTGAAAGGATCTGATCATGGCTTATCTCTGGAGGCTTTGGAACCATCTCTTTTTGGTTTCTTTAATCCTGCTCACACCTTTGTAAGTAGTTCTTTCATTAAACTGTCTTCAATTATCATTTAAAATTTGCCATCTGTTTCCATCAGGACTCTGCCTAACACATCCATGTACTATCTGTGTGATCTTAGATAAATTCCCTAGCTCCTAGCCTCATAAGACTCAGTTTCATCATCTACAAAATGGGAATATTGTACTTCAGAATGATGCTATGAGGGTTAAATGAAAGTAAATGTCCTTTGGTGCTTAACATTGTGTCAGACCCATAGAAAGTAGCTGTTATTATTATATACCCCCTAAGTAGGAAATGTGACTGCAGATCAGATCAGACTTAAACACAAGCCCTTCCCCTTCCTATACCCAGGAAGTTCTTTGCAGTATACAGAAATTAAGTGACTATCTTAGTTTCAAGGTCACTAGTTGTTCTTAACTCACTCTATTCCAGATTGGTCTAGAATCTTCAGCATTTTCACTGAGCTTAGGAAACTAAGAGTATGAAGGAGGAAAGAATATACGTATGTGAAGAGTCAGTCTGCCTTCCCGGAAGACAGAACACTGCTTTATACAATTTAGAGGAGAATCCAAGTCCTAATGGTTTCTTCCAGAACCCAAGGATCCTAAAGCCATTCTTGTTATTTAGGACTAAATCCCAGCAGTATTCAATGGCCTAGTACCCACAATTATCATCTGCTGTATATATCAGTTATAGAAACAGCCTACTGTGCCACCATTATTCTGTGTCTGGGGATTGCAAATAGTCTCCTTTTCAAGTGCCAACTTGGATCAATTGGCAGTGGTAGCCTGGAGTGCTGGCTGGAGAAGAATTCTCAGACCAAGTGCAGACTCAGCAGGAAAAATAAGCGTCGTGATTGATTTGCAATGTCTGCTCTGGACGTGAGGCAAGAGGAAACACTCCCACACTTGCTGCCTATTTGCTGATCCTGCATTACGTATAAAGGGATTTTCTGGAAGGCAGGAGAATGGGGTGGTGGCATCACACTGCTTCATGCCTAAAGATACTTATCTTCGCACCCTTCTCCTGTAGAATCTATTTCAAATGAAAGGTAATGACTGAAGTTATGGATACATTTTCTCATTTGGATTTTTCATTTTTATGTGCATTTTCACTCAGCAGTGAAATTATAACATGTATTTGGTATATGTTGTAAGCATCTGGGGATGGTTCATATTAAAGAGATTCAAGAAATAGAGCTCTCTACTGGACAATGATTCAGTTAAAGACGTTCAACATAGCTCACTGAGCTCATTCCATCAGTGATATGTTCACGCAGCTAAAGGCAAATGTTTAAACATTTAGTTAATGCACCATGTCTTAAATGTTTCAGTTCCATCTGACATTTTTTTCAAATCCATTTTAGTGGAAACCAGCCAAGTAAATTTACTTCTCTAGGAGATGATTATTCCATTCATCTTAAAC
>NW_004443958.1:5928671-5931332 GCF_000243295.1 Trichechus manatus latirostris
CTTGGAAACACTGTGGGACAGTTCCACTCTGTTCTATAGGGTCACTATGAGTTGGAATCAACTCGACGGCAATGGGTTTGCCTTGGCTATAATAAAGTATCACAAAGTAGGTAGCTTATAAGAACATAAATTTATTTTCTCACAGATCTGAAGGCTAAAAGTCCATATTTAGATTGTCAGCAGGGCCATGTTCCCTCAAAGTCTCTAAGCGAAGATCCTTTCTTGTCCCTCCCAGCCACTGGTAGCCCTGGGCGTTCTGGGCTTGCAACTAAAGCACAGTTCCGTCCTAATGTAGCCATCTATCCTCTGTCAGTCTCTCTGTGTTTCTTCATTTTTACAGGACACCACTCAGACTGGATTAGGATCCACCCTACTCTGGTATGAAGTCGTGTTAACTTAATTAATAACCTATTGATAGATCCTATTTTTAAACAAGTTCACGTTCACTGGTACAGGCGTTAGGACTTCAACAACAACAAGAAGAAAAATGGGAGGGGGGCATGATTCAATTCATGACAATGAATAAAAGGGACAAAATCAGAGAGATTAAGAAAGTGAGGAGAAAAAATGAGAACAAAGGACAAAGACAAATAAAGAATATTTACGACAAGATATAGTTGAAACTCTTATTTTTCATGTCATATCCTCCTATGAATTAAAAACAATTCAGAAAGTAATTGTTTATCACTGTGAGGCTTAGGCATAACAGTTAAAAACACAAACTTTGATACCAGATAAATTTAAGTCTCAAATCTTGGCTCTTCCAATTACTAGCTGTGACTCTGGGCATATTATTTCATCTCTCTCAACCTAGTTATCTCACAGAGTTGATTAAAATACTGAGTATGTATAGGGGGTATAAAAATCAGATTTGAAAAAAGTAACTTACTTTTTTATAACTGAATTCAATTTCACATATAAGTTCCAGTCTGCCAATAGCAGAAGATGTATTTTGTCACATTTCAGTATACTTGATTCTTATTCAGTGATATTCTAAGCCAAATTAAAGTATCATTTTCTAGTATTCATTCCACTCAGATCCTAGACACTTTTGGGTAAAAACTCATTCTTTCTAAGGTTTACTCTACTGCATCTCACCTTTCACCTGAGGGTGAATAAGCTTGTAGGGAAGAGAAAAGTATTACAGGCAGTCCCTGGATTACGAAAGTCTGACTTACAGACAACTTGTACTTAAGAATGGACTGCCATAATGAGTTAAGTACACTCACACCTCGCTAACTGACATGGTTAGGTTTCAAAGACCAGGTCGTTAGGTGAAAATTGGCATTATGCAAAAATGGAGGATGACCATATCAGATCACAAAATGGAGGATGACTACACCATTACATAACTGCCAAATTATATCATTACATAACCACCAAATCACATTATTACATAACTGCCAAACCACTGAGAATCATGGCCCAGCCAAGGTGACATATAACCGTAACCATCACAGCCAATGTTACTGTTGCTTCACACATTGGCATTCCTTACTATCAGACATACGTTATTAACGTGCAAAATAGTCGGATAGTAATTTTTTTTACTATTGTCATAAATGCAAAATGTAGGATAAAGAGGTAGTCGATAAGTGAGGAGTGAGTGTAGAATGGTTCATAATAACGAATGCATGCGCTACTTTGTGATCCTCATGAAAACATCGCACAATTTGGAAGTGTTTCTTAAGTGTTTTATATGCATAAACCAAAAAACTCATTGCCATTGAGTCAATTCCAACTCATAGCAAACCTATAGGACAGAGTAGAACTGCCCCATACCATTTCCAAAGCTGTAAATCTTTATGGAAGGAGACTGCCAAATCTTTCTCCCACAGAGCAGCTGGTGGGTTCCAACCGCTGACCTTTCAGTTAGCAGCCAAGCACTTCAACTGTTGCTCCACCAATGCTCCTCTTTATAAACATAGAAAGGTAAAATATATACTATATACTAAGACAAACATTTGACTAACTGATGCTAGATAAGAACTGTACGGACCTATTCTGACTTACCTACAAATTTGACTTAAAGACAGACTTAGGAAGGGATCTCATTTGTAACCCAGGGACTGCCTGTATATAATGTCCTAGCTTCTAACTCTTGCTGGTCTGCAGTTGAGGCTCTCATTCTGCTTATCCTTTGACCATTGGCCTCTTTCCTTTCTCATCTTTTCTAGCAAAATTAGATCTACCAGGCTCTGGAAACCCTCAGTTGGCATCCATTCAAGCACATCAGGTCTTGCTTGATCTTTGTGATGTCATGCTGGCACTCCTAGACAATGCCTCTGGCCAAAGAATCCTGGCCTTCTGCAGCTTCCCTGTCCTGCCCTAAGGTCTCTTCCTGTCCACCAGTCCTTTCTGCAATGCTGTAGGCCCCTTGGCAGTCTGGTTCTTTCATACCATACTAGAGTAAAAATGACCCTGTGAGGCCAGTTATAGTTCTCCATCTAGGCGTGTCCCTTAATCATTGCTACTCCACACTTCTTCCACCATATTGGACAAGGAATGAAGCCCACAGTGGGATTTCTCTGAGAGGATGTCAGTCTCCCCAGTATCTCCTCATTCAGGGCAGTAGGGACTCTGGGTTAATTTCAAACCCTAGATTTGGAGATCTGCTATCTTTAGTTATTGAAAAATGGTGTGTAGAGATAACCAAGTGAA
>NW_004443958.1:5931876-5953898 GCF_000243295.1 Trichechus manatus latirostris
GGAAGGGAGCAGGATGTCAAGATAAGGGATTGAGGTGGAGAGATTTACTAAATGTGTAGAAGGGAAAGAATCCTTGAAAACATTTAATCAATATATTTTCTTTTCGGTTAAACCCTTAAACCAAACCAGTTGCCGTCAAGTTAATTCCAACTCATAGCAACCCTGTAGGACAGAGTAGAGCTACCCCATAGGGTTTCCAAGGCTATAATCTTTACAGACTCAGACTGTCAAATCTTTCTCCCTCGGAGAGGCTGGTAGGTTTGGAACCACTGGCCTTTTGGTTAGCAGCTGAGCACTTAACCAGTGTGCTACCAGGTTAAACCCTTAAGTATTGTTTATTTCCCTGTCACCCTTGAGGCATTCAATGCTTCAAGAGAAAGGTAGAACATTCTAGATCAAATTAACCATTGCTTGGCTTCTAGTTTTAAAAAAATACATTTGTTGTTGCTGTTCGTGCCAAGACAGTAGGCTGAAGACTAGTGCCTTATTTTCAAGAATCTAGGATTTTGATGAGGTATTTTCTTTGAACTCTCAAAGCTGAGCTTTACAAATCAACAGCCAAGGCAAGAACCACTGGAGCACAGGGTTTTACCACAAGCTTTGAGGTGGTGAAGGGAGAGGATAGGACCGAAGGGCAGATCCTGTCTCTGGAGATGGAGTGGAAAGAATGTGGTAGAACCTGAGAAGGGAAGCAGAAGAAAAGATTGGAGAGCAGATATGTGTGAACTCATTTCCCTGCTCCTTCCAGGCCAATATTGATGTAATCTTGAAACCTCTAGTTAGGTTCAGGGGATTACAAAGCAGGATTCTATTCCTTGCCTCTCCAGAGCTCACGCCTTTCATGGATGACCTGAGTCTACAAGGCAGCAAGACCAACGTGGTGACTAGATGTTAGAGCAGAAATGATAAAGGAAAGTGCCAGATGGATGGGCCTGAGATAGCAGTCTCTGATTGCTACCTTCCACCCAGCCCTCATCCCATTCCCCATGATGTGCTTGTGGTATGTGGGAAATCTGAAGTTCTCAGGAACACGTGAGATGAAACAGAAGTCACAGTCAACCTCACAGGACCAGCAGGGATAGCTAGGATAGCTAAGAGATAGCCTGGGATAGCTAAGAAGAGTCCAAAGTCCACAGTGGGGAAATCACCAGACCCTAAGCCTGACAAGAAAACAAGTTACCCCTCTGCAGACACTTCAGTAGTAGACACATCCCTATTCCTTCCCAGGGGAAGAGCAGAGCAGCTCATGCTCCAACACCTTTACCTCAAGAAGAAGTAAGCTCTCCCCTGCTCCCAGGTTCCATCTTGGGGAGGTAGAAGGGAAGGAATGGCTATCCAAACAGTCTGTTTTGAACCAGAAGGCTAAGAAACCTTTAATTGCCAAGATCAAGCAGGGTAGGAGACAGGAGGTAAAGTAATAGAAAAGAAATTAAATTGTGGAAAATTAAGGAAGATTGAGAGAAGGGTTGATTTTTAAGTTTGTTTTTAGTATATAACACTGTCCTATATAAAAATGTCTATTATACAAGTGGAGCCCTAGTGGCACAGCGGTTAAGAACTAGGCTGCTATCTAAAAGGTCAGCAGTTCGAATCTACCATCTGCTCCTTGGAAACCCTATGGGGCAGTTCTACTCTGTCCTATAGGGTCGCTATGAGTTGGAATTGACTTGAAGCAGTGGGTTTTTATTAGAGTAAGGTCTTTACTTGTATTAAAAAAAAAAATTGTTGTCAAGTCCATTCCAATTCATAGCGACCCTATAGGACAGAGTAGAACTGCCCCATACAGTTTCCAAGGCTGTAAATCTTTACAGAAGCAGACTGCCACGTCTTTCTCCCGTGGAGCAGATGGTGGGTTCAAATCACCAACCTTTCAGTTAGCAGTAGAGGGCTCTAACCACTGCGCTACAAGGGCTCTAATATACCTGGACTTAGATGATTAACAAGTGAGAACTATAATAAGAACATTATTGCTATATTATATTAATAAAATTAACTAACTTATAATATGTGCCAGAGATTGTTCTAAATGCTTTAAATACACTATTGCACTTAATCCAACAACAATCTCACAAGATAGATACTACTATTCTCTGACTTTACCTCCATTAGATCGACTGGAAAAATAATAAATGTTACCCTGCCATAAGAAAAATTTTCTGTACATCAAAATTTGCCCCACCCCATATGCAAAGCTTAGCCAGATAGTTCTGGTAATCCACAGTGAGTACCTTCCTTTGAAAACTAGTATAATTGGAGGGCACATGTTTCAGCTCTTTTCTTCCTCATCTTGCTGGCCTGGTTTAAGAGTCACTGCTGACACCAAAAATGTCAGTCATGCCCTTGGTACTCACTGAGGGCACCATGACAACTGCTCTTGTCCAATGAAGACTCTGCTACTGATGCTGCTACCACTGACAATGTGGACCAACAAGATCAATGAAGAAGCCGTCACCAACGCCATTATCAGTCAATCACGTTCCTGTTACCACCAATGTTACATAGCCAGAGTAAACCTGCTGCTGCTAGTCCAAGCAATGCCACCCTTGCCATCTTCCAAGCCAATGACCCTTCAAGTGTCACTGTTGCGGACTCATTCATTGAGTCCTATCCTGCTATGCCCATAATCACCCATCGCTTCAAAACTTATGCATCTTTCTTATCCTCAGAATTGCCCATCCCCCAAACCTGTGGTGATATTTCTGAATTCAGTGACAAATAGAGCTTAGGCTCAACGTGGAGTTAAGAAAGCAAGCAGAGACGCAGAAAATAGAGTAATAAGAACAATTCCCAAATTGGGTTAGTGGTTAGGACTAAAATTGAAGATGCAAAATATAAAATAAAAAATCATTTTGGATTAAATGATCTGTTGTATGTGAAAGCACCCAGCACCATGAATCTTTTTCTTGGAACTTAATCCTCATACATATCATCCCTTTTGCCTCCAGTAGTTGGCTGATAACTAGTTAATATCTCTAGATATTTTCCCGATCATTTTTGCAAAATTTTTCATGAAGCATGTAGTTGAAATATTAGAGAAAAATAATCCTACCCACAGACTCTACTATCTTTTTTTTCCCCCAGCTTTATTTGATATGGAGCAGCCATTTTCTCTGACCACACCAAATCCTTGAGCTTAGAGGGGGATATAAATCTCCAAGTTCATCTGCCTCACAGGTGTTATTTCAGAGTGACTCCATTCAATGCCTGTGAGATAAAGCAATCAACCTGGAGAGGAACGAGAAAGCCATATACGAAAAAGTGACATATAATTATTACCACACCTATTACGTGAATAAACCAGCCAGAGCCCAGTTACATCGTTGCAACATACAATGAAATACCACTTAAACAATTCTTCAACAAAGAAATAAACCTGTCATGGAGGAAAAATTTGCTGTACATCTAGGCTATGTATTGAGGAAGTAATGCTGGTGTCAGGGTCATGCCGGCTGTTACTCAATGTGCAATTAAGGGAAATTAGAGGCATTCCTCATTACATACATTTTACACTTTGTTTATTGTGCTACAAATTCTGTAGTGGAACCACTGACTTGTAGCAACAATAACTCATATAATGGAAAATGAGAATGTTAACAAAGGATGTTTGATGGCTGAGGAGCAGAGTACAGCAATTCACACTTGACAATGTGTCCCTTCTCCAAAATCGGATCTTCAAATTGAGTTGAGCGTCAAGTAGCCACAACCAGAGTCAATGTGACGTATCTCAAATTCTACTTGAGATTCAAGAGAATAGAAAAATAATAACAAAACAGGAAACAAAACTGTATCAATGATTTTTAGCTCAAAGAGCAAATTTCCAATCAATCATTTCACAAAGAATCCAGAAGGAAAAGGGAAAAACGGACCGAGACTGCCATGTTAGGCTAAAATTCATCAAGAAGCAAACTGTGGCCTGTAAAGAACACTTTTGAAGGCTAACAGCTCCCTCAGGGAATACTTATTGAAAATTCCCTAAATCTTAAATTCTGCCATAGTCAGTCTCAGAACCCCATGAGCATTATTTCTAGAAATTTCCACCATTCAATAAATGGAAATAATAGGAACTGGGACTATAGAAAAGTAAATTGCAAGTAACAACGTGATATTCATATGGCCTCCCTGCAGGGAACTCTGGGCTTGGAGGAAGGAGTGGGAATGGGTCAGATAGAGTCACATAGCGGGTGGATATTTTAAACTAGCTTGTGGGTACTGGATCACCTTCTGAACCTCTGCCAGTAAGTGAGTGTTGAATTTGCCAAAGTCAGAAATGTTTCATGGCTTCTTATACTGTCACTTAGACTTTGGAGAGGGTGCTCAGATGTGTGCCAGTAGCAGCAGTACTGGAAAACCTCCTACAAGGAACAAAAAAGTCCAGGATTATTTTTGGATAAGGTCTCTGCCTCTGAAAAGTTTCAGTTCTCCCCTCCCTGGACTTCTGCAATCCTTGGCATCTGGATCATTAAATCTCTGCAACACAAACAGGCATTTGCATATTTGACACTAACTACCCATGTAATCAGGTTCCTGGCTGGTTTAAAGGGTTTGTACTCTACTAACCTAAAGATGGGTGGTTCAAACCCACCCAGCAGCTCATTGGAAGAAAAGCCTGGTGATCTGCTTTTGTAAAGATTACCACCAAGAAAACCCTATGGAGCAGTTTTACTGTGTAACACATGGCATCACCATGAGTCAGAATCGACTTGACAGCAGTGAGTTTGGGACTTATCCATGGCATCAGACTATGTTGTTGCTGTGTGCTGTTCAGTGGATTCCAACTCATAGTGATTCTATCGGACAGAGTAGAACTGCCCCATAGGGTTTCCCAGGCTGTAATATTTACAGGAGCAGATCGCCAGGGCTTTTCTCCTGCAGACCTTTTGGTTAGCAGCCAACTCTCAACAATTACACTGCCAGGGCTCCTCAATCAGATTATAGTTAACATGATTTTCTTTTGAGAAAAATGAAGAATGACTCAATGACTTTGAAACATCTTTTGTCCATTCACTTTAGGATCTCTTCAAAAAAGGTGCCTGGAGTCTGAGTTGGGCAAACCCACACTTATGCGTAGCTACCGCACAGGTGTGTGTCAGGTGGGAGGCTGGGAGGGTGGAAGGATGCAAAGAAAAAGTAAGATGCCTAAATAATTTCCCAGAATTCCCAAGAAGGGCAGGCATCCTTCGAAGTCAGAGCACTGCCAAGCTGGGGAAGCGGAACTATTTAAAATTCTGCTTCTCTCCCATGCATAGAAAAAAGACTGTCACATCATTAATTCTTCCCAGCTTTCATGAAAACATTTATGAAAGGATGATTTAAAAATTGTTTCTTCTCAGGTTCTTCTCATGCTTCTAAAACCAGGTTTGCATTGCTGGAAACTACTTCCTGTTAGTACTTGATCCATTTATTCTTGATTGGTCTTTGATTCATTGAATATTATGAGAGAGATTTGATGCCTAAGGCTGCTGAAGGGACTGAGTTGATCAAGGTTTCAGGAATCTGGTTTCTGAAATATTACTCTTAAGTCTTTCTCCTATGGTCCCCCACAGTGGATGTGGCACAGATCTAGGATCTGTGAAGTAAAAGCAACCACTCATTTACCCATTCAATCCCAAGCATTTATTCATTCATTTAGCAAGCAGTCTTTGGATGGTGTAAACAGTTAACATGCTCAGCTGCTAACCTAAAGTATGGAGGTTTGAATCTACCCAGAGGTGCCTCAGAAAAAAGTCCTGGTGGTCTACTTTTGAAAAATCAGCCTTTGAAAACTTTATGGAGTACAGTTCTACTTTGACACACATGGGGTCATCATGAGTCAGGGTCATCATGAATCAACTTGATGGCAACTGGTTGGCAAATAAGGCTGAATCCTGAAGTGTATGATTTGCCTGGTTAAGTAGAAGATTGTGAAATCTCCTTTAGGGTCCGGCATTGCTTTGTGCACCAAAGCAAAGACGTGGTTCTCAGAGCAGTTGGGGGCGGTTCTTAAGGCGCTAGTGGGCTCAGGGTCCCAGAGAGAGCAGATGCTCTTGCTGTTTGAACAAATGCTGAACACTTGGTGGAACTTTTCTTCAACAGGATGCTATTTTTGTCCTGACTACATCTTACATCCACCTAGCTGAGGCTTCAGGGAATGCACTGTGTCCTCGTGCTCTTGGACACGTGCTCAGGTCTAGGCAAATTTGAAAGCCACCTTCAAAGTCTAGTCCAATTTCCCTCCCAGTGTGGAAATCCCTTCCATAGTGTTCTTAAAAATGTTCATCCAGTCTTCAATGGTCATTTGAGGTTCCATATCAATTCTAACAACTCATGTCAGAGATTTCCATACAGTGAAGAGATATCTTTCCTTAATAAATCATAAGAACAACTAAAAGGCGTGCTCTGCACTGGGCTCTTTGCTGAGGGATTCTGTGTGAATTATTTCATTTAATCCTCACAACAACCATGCACTATAGGTCTTATTATTATCACCATTTCTAGATAATAATGATCACTAACTTTCTGAGGATTCACTATGTGCCAGGCACTGTTCCAAGCACTTCATAGGTCAAGTCATACTTTGTTCTCACGTGGAGGAAAGTTTTCTCTCAGGAGAACACCAAGTTTTTGTTCTATTTATAATATCCTTATTGACCTCTCTGCCTTTAGCAACACATGAAGCTTCATTCTTCGGGCAATATGTTTTTAGGGACAACTGGTTTCCTTCCCTCAGTCATAACAGATAACTCAGAGACCATCATACTAAAAGTACTGCTTGGTATGAAAATATATCACATAAATATCCCTACCTTCCACTTGTCCTCAGTTACCATAACCATAAAGCAAGACCAGCCATAATACTACACCGTGAGGAATCCTTCTGTTACTTCTCCTTCCTTATCTAGGTGCCATCAAGTCAATTCCATTTTATGGCAAAACCACGTGTGTCAGAGTAAAACTGTGCTCTACAGGGCTTTCAAGGCTGTGACCTTTCAGAAGGAGATTGCCTCTTTCTTCTGAGGCATCTCTGGGTGGGTTCAAACCACCAACCTTTTGGTTAGTCAAGAGCTTAACCATTAATATCCTTTGTTTCCTACTTTTGATCCAGTTCTTACATGACCACCACATTGCCAAATTCATTTTTGCTTACTTTCCAAAATACTTGTTTCTGACTTATTAAGGACACTGCCATTAGCACTACCATTTTTCCAAAGAAAATAACATAAGATATATATAAAGACCAACATCTTTGAATCCCCTGCAGGGTATTCAAGGTAGCTAGGTTCTAACATCAGGTGAGCAAGCCTGGAGTGAGAATAAGGAAAGGAGTAGGGGGTGGTCTACACATCCCTTTTGACACTCTTTGCCACTTTCTTTCTGGGTTTCACTGTCTTGTATTTGTACTGCTTCTTCTAACATCTGAGTTTGAATAATCATAAGAATTTTAATAATTATTAGGGAGTTCCTAGATGGTGAAAACAGTTAATGTGCTCAGCTGCTAATCAAAAGGTTAGAGGTTCAAGTTCACCCAGAGTTGCTGCGGAAGAAAGGCCTGGTGATCTACTTCCAAAAAAATCAACCATTGAAAACCCTACGGAGCACAGCTCTACTCTCACACACGTGAGGTTGCCATGAGCCAGAGTTGACTCAACAGCAACTAGTTTTGGTTTTAATAATTATCAGTGTTTTAATAATTATCCTGTCAATGAGTTATCTTTTTAAAAAAATAATGTTTCAAACACTTCTGCTTTGCAGAATGCGCTTCTACCTGGAAATACCTTAGTGTTTCCCCAAGGAAGCTCTAAGAGTGTCACCCAGTGGGTAGAGGAAGTAAGGAAGGGCACAGACCTAGCTGCTGATTATGTCCCCATATCCACAGAGAACACACAACTGTAAGCACTCAATAAGTGTTTGCTGACTGAATGCATGATCAAGGCATGGCTCCTTTTGAGTTACTGTTCTCTTCTCACCCTGGCACCTAACTGGCCTAGATAATAAGTCCCAGAGGAAAGCACGGAAAAGAGAGAAAGACCATGGAGAGGTTGAAGCTTTCTCCAAGCCACAGTTTTCAGAACCTCCCTCTGCGGCATAATCTGATGCTTCCAGAGAAGACGTTGTGGGCTAAGAATCTGGGAGCAGAGACCTGGTTCTGCCTCAGCTGTCTCCGGGAGGCCCTTTGTGCTCTCTTACAGCTGGAGCACAGCTGCCTTCCAGAGAGCTGATTTCCTGAAGGAGCCTGACTCTGGAAATCCCTGGATTTCACAGCTGTGCCCACCAGCTGGCCTGAGCCAACTCTTTGCCCTTTTCGGGGAGACAGTTTGACTTCTGGTAGAAACCTGCTCACTTGACAAAGACAAGAGCTTGTCTATTTAGCTCTGGCATGTAAACATTCCTTGGAGACTGGGGCAAATTGCCCAATAAGCAAGGTAAGCACCAGCTGACTTATGCTTACTTACTAATCTGTAGTGAACAAATTCACATGTTTTTCACCACATCTGTGAAATTCTTCACTACAGATTAGTAAGTGAGCACAAATCAACCTATGCTTACCTTGTTTACTGGGTAGTCCGTCCTTGTCAAGGACTGTAAATTTGAAAAGAGACTTTGATTCTGTACGAAGGTGCTGTGGGGTTGGGAGAGAGACAGATACCAGCCATACCTAAAACTAAAATCTTTGATGTGATGGACAATGTGAAATTGTTCACCACAGATGATCTGGTAAGCAAGATAAGAACTGTGCTTACCTTGCCTACTAGATAAACTCCCCCTGCTTGGAGGATTCTCTTAGGTGTGTTTTCATGGGAATCCTTGACTGTAAACCAGACTAAATAATTTTACTGACAAGTTTACTAAATAACTTACTTGTGGTAACTCAGAGTAAGCCTAACAGTCTTGAAACTCTCCCCCTCTCATCACCAACATTGGCATGAAAAGGCTCTGAAAGGAAGCAGCATTCAGTACTAGTCCTGTCGCTATAAAAACAGCCATAGTCCCCACCCTGTAAGAACTTACATTATTCTGTCATGTGGATTGGCAGCCTTCCATGGACACAGCAGGAAAGGGTGGACAATTTTAATCAATGTTGTTTATTTGTCCATAGATTATGAATGGAGATGTGATGAACCCCTGTGAGGTAGGAGAAATAGAAATATCAGCAATAACATATTAATTGTGGTATTCTTTCTGTACTGTAGTGAAGGGAGGATGGTATAGTTTGTTTTGATCTTATGTATTAGAAAAACTGATAATTTCCTATATGATTGATCTAAAAGTAGAGTGATCAGTCATCCCAATATGCCTAGGGTTGTGCCTGGATTATGCAAACAGTAAACAAAAGGTTGGAATTTGGAGTCCATCAGAGGTACATTGAAAGAAAGGCCTGGTGATCTACTTCTGAAAAACCGACCATTGAAAACTCTATGAGGCACAGTTCTACTCTGGCACACATGGGGGTCGCCATCAGTCAGAGTCAACTCGATGGCAAGTGGTCCCAGTTTAGCACTGAAAGTCCGGTGTTCCGAAAAACCTCTCAACCCCAGGCAAACAAGAACGGTTGGTCACCCTACAAGTCAGAAAACTCCATTGGCAAAAATAGGTCCCCCACCAACCTGTGACCAGAAGAATCCAAAATGTCTGCCCTTTCCTATAAAAAGACAAATATTCCCGAAAAAGAAAGACATTAAAACCTGAGTGCAGACTGGAAGTCAAATCAACACACTTTATTCATTGATTGAGCAAATATTTATCGAGCATTCATTATACTCCAAGCACAGGATGAAGTACTAAGGATATTATGATAAAAACACAGCACCTGACCTTGAGGAGCTTACAGTCTAGTGGGCCAGGAAGACAAATAAATGGACACTGACAGACGAGTGTGACAGGTCTATACTTCTATTATATACACGATAATATGGAAGCACACAGAAGGGCAGCTACCTGGCCTTGAGGGACACAGCAAGTGTCTGAATAAGGTGACATCTGAGTCCTGAAGGTGACCAATAATTAATGAAGTGAAAGGTAGGGGTGAGAGAGGAAGATTCTGCGGAAGGAGAACTGTGGAACAAAGGCCTTGAGGGAAGAGAGATCATTGTTTTTCCAGCCTAGGGATCATACCAAACCAAAAAAACCAAGCCAATTGCCACTGAGTTGATTCTGACTCAGAGAGATCATAAGGGAATAGGAAAAAAGGGAGACTAGTTTTCTTGGCCCAGAAGAGAACAGGGAAAGGGCTATCTGCTTCCCAGGGACACCTTCGAAGAAAGCATGGCAATCTGCTTCCGAAAAAATCAGCCATTGAAAACCGTATGGACTAAATTAATTAAGAATGCCAGCCTTGGGGGAAAAAACCCTATGAAGCACAGTTCTACTCTGACACATGGGTCACCAGGAGTCAGAACTGACTCTACAGCAGCTGTTTTTTGTTTTAATATTTTATTATCAAAAGAGATCCATATCTGATGAAAAGTGAAACAGTAAAAAAATTAATTAAATACAAAGTCCCTCATCCCTCTGTACCTCCAGCCCCCAACCACTCCCAAGAGGCGCTCACTAATAACTTTTCCTAAATATCTTTTCAGGTATTTTCTATACATATATAAGCAGAGATAGATGGATAGATGATTTTTTAACACCAATCATATTAATTATGTTATCATGTAACTTGCTTTTTTCGCATAGTAAGAGGCATGCAATCTACTTCCAAAGCTACTCCAGACATTTTTCTAAATCAAATGAGTCAGTCAGGTTTTGCTTCAGTAAGACTAAAAAACAAACCTCAAAATTCCAGTGGATTACAACAACCAATACTTATTTCTTGTTTGTGTTACATGAGGGTTGCAAGTTAGCTATGGTTCTGTGGAGCTCTCCTGATCTTGGGCTTGAATTATCAGGGCTCATCTGGCTCTGCCCCAATCAGTCGGCTCAACTCCTTTACACATCTTCTCATTTTGGAACCCAGGCTGACAAAGGAACCACTATATGACATGAGGCTCATGGGATAGTGGGCTGGAGCAAAAGGGCCCCAGCCAAGCTAGGCGATGAGATTTAAAGCTTCTTCTAGATAGGTAGGCATCTTATCCGCTCACATCTCATGGACCAGGCATGTTGTATGGCCAAGTGTGAACTCAACAATTGGGCAGGGAAGCATGGCAAAGGTGAGAAGGAATTGAATAATTATGAAGAAGCAATGTCATCTACCACATTTGTACCTACATCATTCTTCCAAATGTTGCCACACTAGTCTATATGTATCTTTTGGTTAGCAGCTGAACGCTTAACCCCTGCGCCACCAGGGTGGCACAAATGGTTAAGCGCTAGACTACTAACCAAAATGTTAATGATTTAAACCCTCCCAGAAGCACTCTGGAAGACAAGTCTGGCAATTTGCTTAGGGATGGTCATAGACTTGAAAACTCTATAGAACAGTTCTACTCTGAACACATGAGGTCACCATGAGTGGCAATTGATTTGATGGCAACTAACATCAACAAAGATATTTATACATATAGAAAGAGAGACAGAGAGGCAGAGACAGAGAGAGTGCCTTTATTTTTGAAATTAATGTTGCAATAGATATCCTTTAAACACATATCTTTAAATACTTGTGGAAATATATTTGTAGAACTGGGATTTCTGGGAGAAACTGTATGTGTATTTAATTTTTTGGATACTTCTAAATTGTCCTTCAAAGAATATGGTATCAATTTATACTATCCAAGGTGTCTAAGAGTGCATCTTCCCTGCAGACCTTCCTCAGATTCTTTGTATTATCAAATTTTTAACTCAAAAGTAAAACAATGTCTCATCAATGTCTTAAATTGCATTTCTTTCATTAATGATGCAATATTCTTAAGTGGGACATCCTGGTGGTGTAGTGGTTAAAAGCTCTACAGCTGCTAACCAAAAGTTCAGCAGTTCAATCCACAGGTGTTCCTTGGAAACCCTATGGGGCAGTTCTATTCTGTCCTATAGGGTTGCTATGAGTTAAAATTGACTCAATGGCAACGGTTTGTTTGTTTGTTATTGTCTTCTTAAGCGTCCTACATTTGGAGATAATTTTAGCCCAGATCCCTTGGAAAATACCTTGACTATATTAACACCCAACCACCCTCCATTCATCCCTGGTTTCTCTGTACCTTTGGTTTTATCCTTGAGGCAAGCAGCTCAAGTCGGCTTTCTTTAGAACAGGAATGACCAATGGTTTTCAGCTGGAGAACTAACTCCTATAATTTGACTGTGGCTGTGTTTAGTGCCATGATGAGAAAGACTGCGAAGCTGAGAACAGATTCAGCAGGGAAGAATGCTGTGATCCATTAGCAATGCCTGCCATGAACTTGGCAACTGCAGGTGGCAGTATGTATGGTGTTTATTTGCCATCCCTGCTTATGAAGCTGATAGAGCTCTGTTAGCATCCGAATCTTCTCCTCTGCCATGTAATTTGTATCAAGTCACAGAAGATAAATATTGAGCAAATACTTAGTTAAAAAAAATTACTTAGCCTCTTTTCCGTGTCTTTACTACCTTTCTGGATCACACGAAACTATTAAAAAAACTTTACAGAAAATGATTTTGAAAAGAGGGCCAACAAAGATTTTGGTAATGTTTTGGTATGGTTTTTGTTTGACCTTTTTTATCTTTGCTGAGCTAAGTGGGTTAGGCTTTTAAAGACACTTTTACCATCAGAGTTATATTATTTTGATAACCCACTTCCTAGTGATGTTTCGAGGATAGTTAATTATTGTGGGGGATTTCAATACAGTGTCAAAGTAAATCATAACAGGCTTGTTCGGTTCGGGCTCAAGGTTAAAGGCAACCACATTTCCCAACAACAAAGCAACGTAATCATTCCTTTTCCCACAGATAACTATGGTCTTCCTGTCAGCCTGCAGGAATCTCGTTCCCTTTCCGCCAGTGTAACCAGTCCCCCTGCCACAGAGAAACAACACTCTCCTCCTTAGCTCCACCACAGGGTAATCAGTCTTTGCTACACAGGGTCGGTCCCCCCGTGCTGCAGTAACCACAGAAACCACACAGACCTTGGACTGAGCACATGGTTGTGGATACAGTCATCATTTTTAACACAAAGAGATGATGAATTCACTCAATCTTGTCTCTGATGAAAAAAAAAATTACTTATACAGAAATACAACACTGGAAATGAGCGTTCTTCCTCCCAATAGAGAAATGTATCCTGTAAAGAAAAGACTCCATTCTAGATCCCTGGATGAAGGAAGAGAAGACCAACGGGGCAAACTCCCGAGAAACCGTTAGAAACTGGAGCGCTCTTTTCTCAAGGCAGGTAAGACGGGAGGTGGCACTACAGGGGTAAAGAAGATTGTCGTCTGCAAGACCAAGCCAAAAGCCAAACGCATTGCCATTGAGTCAGTTCTGACTCATGGTGACCCCGTGTGTTACAGAATAGAACTGAGCTTGATAGGGTTTTTTGGCTGTAATCTTTACAGAAGCAGATCGCCAGGCCTTTCTTCCACAGAGCCGCTGGGTAGGTTCAAACTGCTAACCTTAAGGTTAGTAGTACAGCGCAAACCATTTGAGCCACCAGAGCTGCCTTATCTGCAGGTCTGCAGGACAGTTATGCATATTTTCCCAGAAAAGGGAAAGATTGCATCACCTCAGTTGTAAAAGTGTGGGAACCCCCATTAAAGTGAATTAGCAAACTCAAGAGAGTCGAAAATAACTAAGCAAAGAAAAGTTTGGCTTTAAAGTGGCAACTTTTTTCTGGTGCCTAAATAATAATCTTCTACGGCGAATAGCAAAAGCCCCTTCCCAATAGACGTTTAAGCTTCAGCTGTGAAAAGGCTATTCTTGACTCACCAGCTCTGCTGATTTATTCTAACCTTGAGGCAGCTCTGTAACCTTGCTTTCTACCTCAGCTTCCCAGTCAGCCAAGTGGGACATCCTACTTGCAACCTGCTTCATTTGCTAGTATGTCATGAAGATTAATTAACAACATTAATACACTAAATGTTCTTTGGGATGTTCAGGGAGAAAGTGTGATTATGATCATTACTGCTATGGATTACTAGGTAGAATATCGTTTTGAGAACTATTTGAAATGAGATGGTTGCAAGGACTATATTTGGAAGTAGGAAAGCAAGGCTAGATGGTGAAATCTGAATGGTTTCAAATGCCACCAGCCCAGAAATACATCTATATTCTTCCCTAGGTTTAAAATTTCCGCAAATACGCTAATACAGAGGGGAATGCATTGGAGTGAGTCAGAATGCTCACATTCCATTCTCCCGTCACCACTGTGTGATCTTGTGCAACCTACTTAATTGTCCTGAGTGTCATTTCCTTCATCTGTAAAATAGGCAGACTAACGCCTCCAATGTTTATATGCCTAAACTGTGTTACTGAGAAGTGTAAATGAAATGTGAATGTTTCCGAAGATTGAGCTGACTATACAAATATTAAACATTATCATTTCTGAGAAAAAGTACTTTAGCTATTCTAGTCTATTTATCCCTTACTACAAGGCACTGGTGATTCAGTGGTAGAATTCTCTTTTTCCATGCAAGAGACCTGGGTTCCATTCCCAACCAGTGCACCTCATACACAGCCACTACCTGTCTGTGAGTGGAGACTTATATGTTGCTACGATGCTGAACACATTTCAGCAGAGCTTCTAGACTAAGACAGACTAGGAAGAAGGGCCTGACAATCTACTTCCGAATTAGCCAGTGAAAACCGTATGGATCACAATGGTCCAGTCTTCAACCCATCACGGGGATGGTGCAGGATCCAGCAGTATTTTGTGCCATTGTGCATAAGGCCACGGTGGGTCGGGGCGAACTCAATGGCAGCTAACAACAACATCCCTTACTAAAATTAGTTTATGAGATGCAGCCCACTAATGTAAGTACATCTAAGACAGGCAGTCTTTGACTCTGGAGAGGCATCAGAAAAGGACGGAGATACGGTGGTACAACTGGTGGCCTCAGTTATCCAGGAGTCTATGTGGGGTGTCTGGGTGCCAGTGAGAAGGCAAGGAGATGCCAACCAGACACTTTGTACATTTTGCTCTTTCCTGACATGAGGCCGCCTTACACCGAATGGAGGGCAAACTTGAATGCTGTGAAATCGTCATGTCTTGGAAAGGACTGGAGATCATTCAAGTTCAATTCCTTTCTTTTATAAAATAGAAAACTGAGGCTCAACCTTGCTGTTAAAACCTCTTTTTCCCTGACTCCTTAGATCAGGATGATTTCCGTAACACCCTCTCCGATAAGCAGCTAGTTATGAAGTGTTGTGGGTGCACTTACACTGAATCGTTACTCATGCCCACATCTGCCATTCCAAATCCCACTACCCCTTCTCAACCCCAAACCCCAAACATTGTAAGTTTGGGCTAATACAACGACTTCGTATTCTACCTTCCTCTAATTTCTTTTCCTACCTCCACTCTTCTGTAAACACTGTTCTCGGGTTAATCTTCTAAAAATTTCCACTGAATAATACCTCCTCTGCTCAAAACCCATTAATGGCTATTGTATCCAGGAGAAGAGTGACAGCAATATCTGCCAACCCTATTTAAGTTATAGAATACTGTCTGTTCCTAAAGGGGGTGACACTGTGTGCTGTTGCCCCTACTGCTCAAGTTCTAGAAAGGGATTGACAAAAATGATAAATGTACCACTTCCCTAGGTTTGCTGTTCATCTTAAAAAGAAATCCAATTACAGTTTGCAATTGCATTTTTGTGAAACATAATAAGCTCTCCTTGGAGTTGCCTTATTCAGATCAAATTACTTGTAATTTAAAGTACACTACATTTCCCAGAGACTTCTCAATGCATCCACAGTGTTCGAGACCCTGTGTAACTATTACACAAACATTGGCTGGTCAACTCTGGATGAGTTCATAACCAAGGGACCATTACGTGGTTACCCACAGACAAGTCACTCTTCATTTCCCTTTGCCAGGGAGTTCAGAGGTCATGTAACTCATCAGGAGCAAGTTACTTCTCAGGGACTGAAAATGGGGAGTTGAGACTGCCTTCTTCTAAAAATGTTGCGGCAGAGAGGCCTAAACACTTATGTGTGAATAATCACTGTTATCAGTCAATGAGATTTCTTCGTCAATTACTTTCATATATTGACATAAATGACACAGAGCCATCTGATGACTAACAAAAACGACAAACCCTGAAAACACTGACCAAAACTCTCAAGAATGACATTTTCTAAAACATTTTCATTCCTAAAGAAAGTGGCAGAGAGACAAAAGAAAAAAATAAATGCAGTCAAACGTGACAGTAAGAGAAAAGGCGCAGTACTGAAACTTTATAATGGCAGAGTGTCCCCTGATTTCACCAAGAAAGTTCAGCACATAAAACATCAGTAGATCTGAGAATCATTAAAATTTTCTCCACTGATTCTGACAGGCCAGAAAGGTCATCCAAGAGTTTTAAAAATGCAGTGTGACCTGATTTTTCTGCAGTATTATTGAGCCAAGAGTCTCATAAAGCTATGTTTTTCTTTTCCCCTTCCGTATAATGACAACAATCACCCTCAAGATCTGCTCTTGACATGTTTTACCTTCATTCAGAGATCAGGTTCCACTGGATTGTGCCATCACCAGCACTTTTCTTTTGATGACTTCTCTGCTAGTTTTAAGCAAGAGTCCGGGATTTGAAGATTCTTTGGGAAACATAATCTCCATTCAATTGCCAAAATCACACTTCTGTCATCTCTAATAAATAATCACCAAGGAATACTCGAATATTGTCAATGATGGGCAACATTTTCCATTGTTGAACAGTAGACCTTTGGGCAAAAGTTGAGTCCAAATAAAATGTGTGCTCTTCTCTGTAGGCAGAAAAACAAAACAGGAAGCGAGCAGTACAAGAACTTGGAAAACCACAGTTAAGTGACTCCCAGCAACAGGAAAAATGGATTGCGTCCTGAGAGTCAAATTGCAAAATAAGAACTATGAGTCTGAATATGCATTTCTAAAGAACCTCGATGGAGGCAGAATGACTTCCAGGTCAATAGAACTTTGAGGTAACCTATGTGAATACATTACCATAGCTTTGAAGCCCTGGTGGTGCTGTGGTTAAGCATTTGGCTGCTAGCCAAAAAGTTCAAATCCACCAGCTGCTCCTTGGAAACCCTATGGGGCAATCCTACTCTGTCCTATAGGGTCGCTGTGAGTCAGAATTGACTTGACGACAAAGGGTTTGGTTTTGGTTTATCACAGCTTTGAAATTTTGTCAATCTGCAGAGTGGGGAGGAAGGAACGGGAAAAGTTGGTCAGTTATGAAACAAAAAAAGAAAAGAAAAAGGAAGTCATTGAGGCCAATATTGGCAGTGCCCACCCAAGCACTGTCCAGAAAGAAGAACGCCTTAGTTGTTGGAGTTAGAGTATTCCGGTCTGTAGAGTAATATAATTCCAATATGGAGCTGGATAGAGACAGTAGATTTTAAGTGGATCCCTGTTTCAATTTGTCTATGATGACATAAAGGGCCACATTTAATATAGCCTGATGGCATATGGCATCTACATTTTCTTGTTCCCCAGACAGGACCCCCACTCAGACCCATCCCCATCTCCCTTTTGGCTGGCTAATGACTTTTGTACCAGGTCATAGGTTAGAAACCATTTCTTCCTAGGAGGGATCTCCAAACATCCCTAATCTAGACTTGACAACCCTACCATATGCTTGCATAGTATCCTGTGCTTCCTTCTAATAACCTTTTTATCCAGTATATTATTATCTGCTCCTTGGTATTTAAATATAGCCTTAAGATTCTTAATATCATAGGCCACATCTTTCTTTTCTCTCCTATAGCTTCAGAACCCAGTAATTGTCTAGCACATCATAGATGCTCAAAAAAACAGTTATTGAATCAATTAATATAGTTTCTTTACAAGAAGAGAATGCATTGGTAAGGCCAATGTTAATTATTCTGGTTGTGTTATCTGGCTCCGATTCCAGAGTGATTTAATTGGTGTGAGTCATTTTCTTAGACTTGGTCTTCTCCTAGGCACTGATGAGAGCAAGACTCTGGGACTTTTAAACAGATCAGATTCAACTGGCTTCTCCCTTAGGTGGTGACATTTTTACATAATTTACATCTCATTCTAGCTTACTTTATTGATTCCTACATATACCAGAAACCTAGTTCACAGTGGTATCTCTCAATCTTACGATCTCCATGATGAACAACTTGATTCTTCTAAATTCTATTTGTAAATTTTACAGAAAGGCCCACATAAACCAGAGACTTCATCAGCCTGAGACTAGAAGAACTAGATGGTGCCCAGCTACCAACAATGACCACCCTGATGGGGAACACAACAGAGAGTCCTGGATGGAGCAGGAGAAACGTGGGGTGCAGAACTCAAATTCTAGTAAGAAAACCAGATTTAATGGTCTGACTGAGACTGGAGGAACCCCAGAAAGCATGGACCCTGGATTCTCTATCAGCCCAGAAGTAAAACAATTTCTGAGGCCAACTCTTCAGACGGGGATTGGACTGGACTGTGGGGCATAAATTGATACTCATGAGGAGTGTGCCTCTTAGCTCAAGTAGATACAAGAGACTAAATGGGCAGCTTCTGTCTGGAGGTGAGATGAGAAGGCAGAGAGGGTTAGGAACTGATTAAACGGACATGGGGAATCAGGAGTGGAAAGGAGGAGTGTGCTGTCACAGCATGGAGAGAACAAGTAGAGTCACATAACAATGTATGTATAAATTTTTGTATGGGAAAAAATAAATAAAAGAGAAAAGCCCTTTGGTCTCTGGGCTTTCTGCTTGATGTGACTGCAAATTCATTCTCCCCAATAGCTGCCTTTCCTTCTGTTATTCATATCTGATTAACCCCCATCTCTCTCACAGAATAGCTTTTCTTCTAGACCTTACCCTTTAAGTTGAGAGAATTTATCCTTCAACCATATGCTCATCTTTCTAGTGCAGCTATGAAATTGCCAAATATGAGAGACGTGCCTAGGAGTGACCCAATATTTTCTCTTCTCTTCCTTGTCAACAGGGCTGTGGAATGTTTATCGCCAGCATTAGGGAAATGGATCCCAAGTGTGGCCATCTTCCATCTGCTTTTGACCTACTTACGGGTTTTACCATAATTTCCTTCCCTTCTTCTCTGCAACAGCCTTTGTGGAAAGGTAGTTATTTCTTCTCCCAGAATTCCTTACTTTGTGATTCATATGTGGTTGGCATCATTCCCTGCTTCTCTGCTGATGACTTTGTGCTCTTACCCCTGCCCTGTCTCTCTGCTCTTTGGTCG
The DNA here is from genome assembly GCF_000243295.1 of Trichechus manatus latirostris. Classification (NCBI taxonomy): domain Eukaryota; kingdom Metazoa; phylum Chordata; class Mammalia; order Sirenia; family Trichechidae; genus Trichechus; species Trichechus manatus. The sequence goes on from NW_004443958.1 coordinate 5,951,117, forward strand.
GTCATTTTCCTGGAGGGGAATGGAGACTGTTTGTGTTTACGTTGTCATCTTTCCTGTAAGTATGGTTTTTATTTTTTCAAACCGTTTTTTTCAAACTTAGCAGATGTTAGAAAGTTGCTTAAATCTGCATTTCTTGATTACAAGTTAGTTTGAACATTTTCCCAGACATTTGTTTCCTATTTGTATTTTCTCTTGTGTAAACTTTGTTCGAGATTTGATCATTTAGCTATTGGAGTCTTATGGTGGTTTCTAAAAATATATGAATGCATTCAGATATCATTAGGGAATTATCCCTTTCTATCATTTTGGATGCCAATGTTTTATCATTCAGTTTATTTCCTTTTTCGTTTTATGTATATTTTATAACGGCTCTTCTATCATGTCACCGGTCTCCAGAATTATTTTCTTTCCTAATCTGTTTATCTGTTTAGTGCTTGTCTTCTCTTCTTAGAATGTAGACTGTTTGAGGGCATACACTCTGCTTGTCCTGTTCACCGCTGACTCACCAGTACATAGGATAGTGCCTGGCTTAGAGTAGCTACCCAATAAATATTTATTGTAGAAAAATATGTCTGATTGCTTCAAACCCTCCAAAGTGACCATCTCTCTCTTCATTGGCATAAATGTTTGATCAGTTTCCTCCAGATTTCTTTGATTAAATTAAAACATTTTAAGTTCTTTAATCTTGCTGGAGCATAGTTATGTATACACAGAAAAGTTACTCTAATTGATTTCCCTTCATACCATGATCTTAAACCCATGTATTATATGAAGTTTCTTCCTTCCAATTGTTTGTAGTAAGTGTTTTTTAATCATATATTTAATTATTGTGTTCCATGAATCTACAGTCCTAATTTTGTAATATTACCATATGGTTTTCATCATTATTGCTAAAAATAAGTTTTAAAATAGTTCTTGTAAGTTTAATTTCCTCTCATAGTTCTTCTTTTAAGACTAGTCTTTAATAACGTTACTAATATGCATTTAAGTTAATTTTAGAGTCAATTGGGGGTCATTAATAATGACTCCCCATAATCACTACCATCTTCTTCAAATGCCCAGAAACCAGATATTTATTAATTTGGTGATGAATTGGCATCAAGTTTACCTGTTTGTCATTTGTAGTATCCACCTTTCCCCTTTCTAAAACTGAGTAATATTTTCCCATCTCTGAACCTTTGGCACCACTTCCATTTTTTATGATTCCTTGAATGTTAATAATGTTAACTCTGAGATCAAACCTGTGAGTTTCTTTAGTACCCTGCAATGTAATTCTTTTTGTATTGTTGATTAAAACTTATTAAATGGATGAACACTTTTTAAACTATGTCTTCATTTATATCTTGAGTAATAATTTCCACGCTGTGTGTGTTTTACCCTGCTCCTTTAAACACTTTAACCAAACATTTTAACATTTCAAAGCAGAAAACTAATCAAACCTCTTTTACAAAATCTGTGTAGCTTCTGTTTACTTTCTGCATTCCTTCAATCAGAAAAGTACTTGTTTTCCAGGTTCTGTAGTAGTCTGTGTGGTTATAGTGGTGAGCAAAATGAACATTGTCCCTGCGTTTGTGTGGCTTAAACTTTGACGTCTTTTCTTTCCTTAGTCTGAAAGATAACTAGAAGAAGGAATAAAAGGGGATAAAACCCATTGAGGCTGAGTCAATTCCAACTCTTAGCGACCCTGTAGGACAGAGTAGAACTGCCTGGTAGGGTTTCCAAGGAGCTGCTGGTGGGTTTGAACTGTCAACCTTTTGGTTAGCAGTCATAGCTCTTAACCACTACACCACCAGGACTCCATAAAAGGGGATACAAGGGATAAAAACACTAGAGTTTTCTAGCCTTCAGATTTTTAACCAGGACCTTAAAATTTTTTAGAGAGACACATTTAATTTTTCCCCTTCTGTCATTTATTCCACAGTTAATCATCAAAAGTAGGTAGCAATTTGTGGGCTTGATGAGCCTTGTCAGACTCTCTGCCACATCTTGGATATATGTTTTAAGACCACAAACCTGCTCAATGGCTTTGTCAGGACTGTCCTCTGTTTTCAAGTCCCTTACCAACCACCCTCAAGAGCCTCTTCCTCTTGGAGGCACTTGTAGTGTTCTTCCCACCATATGAGCCTTTAAATTCTCCTTAGCAGTCAGTATAGGATGATCCTACTTCAACCTTCATCAGGAGGACAATCTGTTATGCTTTCCCCGTTTATCTTTCCTTTTAGGTCACATTCTTCTACTCTTCTGTTTCTTTTTTTTTTTTTTTACTTTTTATTGTTGTAGTTTAAATGAAGTTTACACTTCAAGTTAGTCTCCCATACAAAAATTTATACATATATTGTTATGTGACCCTAATTGCTCTCCCCGTACTGTGACAGCACACTCCTCCTTTCCACCCCTGGTTCCCCATGTCCATTCAACAAGCTCCTAAACATCTCGGCCTTCTCATCTCACCTCTGGACAGAAGCTGCCCATTTAGTTTCTTGTATCTACTTGAGCTAAGAGCCACACTCCTCATGAGTATCACTTTATGCCCCACAGTCCAGTCCAATCCCTGTCTGAAGAGTTGGCCTCGGAAATTGTTTTACTTCTGGGCTGATAGAGAATCCAGCGTCCATGCTTTCTGGGGTTCCTCCAGTCTCAGTCAGACCATTAAATCTGGTCTTGTTACTAGAATTTGAGTTCTGCACCCCACGTTTCTCCTGCTCCATCCGGGACTCTCTGTTGTGTTCCCTGTCAGGGCGGTCATTGGTGGTAGCCAGGCACCATCTAGTTCTTCTAGTCT
>NW_004443958.1:5954178-5955429 GCF_000243295.1 Trichechus manatus latirostris
GTTTGGTTGTATTCAGGAAACTTCTTAGCTTTGGTTTAGTCTAGTTGTGCTGTCTTCCCGTGTAGTGTGTGCTGTCCTTCCCTTCACCTAAGATAATTGTTTACTGTCTAGTTAGTGAATAACCCTCAGCCTCCTTCTCCACCCTCGTAACCATCAAAGAATGCTTTTTTTCTCTGTTTAAACCTTTTCTTGAGTTCTTATAATAGTGGTCTTATACAATATTTATCATTCTGTGACTGACCAAATTCACTCAGCATAATGCACTCCATATTCCTCCATGTTATGTTTCACGGCTTCATCATTGTTCTTTATCTTTGTGTAGTATTCCATTGTGTGGATATACCATAATTTGTTTATCCATTCATCTGTTGATGGGCACCTAGATTGTTTCCATCTTTTCACTATTGTGAACAGTGCTGCAGTGAACATGGGTGTGCATATATCTATTTGTGACGGCTCTTATTTCTCTAGGATATATTCCAAGGTGCAGGATACCTGGATCGTATGAAACTTCTATTTCTAGCTTTTTGAGGAAGTGCCAGATCAATTTCCAAAGTGATTATACCATTTTACACTCCCACCAACAGTGTGTAAGTGTTCCAGTCTCTCCACAACCTCTCCAGCATTTATTATTTTGTGTCTTTTGGATTAATGCTAGCCCTGTTAGCGTGAGATGATATCTTATGGCAGTTTTGATCTGCATTTCTCTAATAGCTAATGATCGTGAGCATTTCTTCATATGTCTGTTAGCTGCCTGACTATCTTCTTTGGTGAAGTGCCTGTTCATATCCTTTGCCCATTTTTTAGTTGGGTTATTTGTCTTTTTGTTGTTGTGGTTGTGCAGCATCTTGTAGAGATTAGATGCTGATTGGATTTGTCATAGCCAAAATTTTTTCCCAGTCTGTAGGCTGTCTTTTTACTCTTTTGGTGAAGTCTTTTGATGAGCATAAGTGTTTGATTTTTAGGAGCTGCCATTTATCTAGTCTCTCTTCTGGTGCTTGTGCATTGTCACTTACGGTTTGTATTGTGTTTATACCATGTATTAAGGCTCCTAGCGTTGTCCCTCTTTTTTCTTCCACGATCTTTATCAGTTTTGATTTTATATTTAAGTCTTTGATTCATTTTGAGTTAGTTTTTGTGCATGGTGTGAGGTATGGGTCTAGTTTCAGTTTTTTGCAGATGGATATCCAGTTATGCCAGCACCATTTGTTAAAGAGACTGTCTTTTCCTGAACTAACGGACTTTGGGCCT
>NW_004443958.1:5959436-5967952 GCF_000243295.1 Trichechus manatus latirostris
AATTCCAAGAAACTTTCATCTTCTGGAAAATTTCTAGATTCTTTATTTTGGGAGCTTGCTGAAGCCATCATGGATTGCCTCTTTATGTGATTTGATATTGACTGTTGTCTCTGAGCCATCAATAAGTTATATTTATTTATTTTATGTTTGCTTACTGTGTTCTAGCTTCTTGTTTTGTTTTGATATGCCCAAATAGGCTACTCATATGAGCTAGTTTGATTATTGGCACCTTTGAAGCTCTAATGTCCTGTAACCAGCTTGTTAGATCTGTTACTAGGTATGTGAGCTTAGGAGTCTGCCCACTTTTCTGGTATGGATTCAGCTCAGATGCCCAGGTAGATAGCCACCAAGTGTGTGGTGTAGGTTCTCACCTACAGTCCTAGACAGGCATGGGTGATTGGTGTAGGCACAGGCATCTGGCTGCAGCAGGGGGATGCACTGTAAGCAAGGCGGAGTGCTGACAGCCACACTCGAGTGTCCAGTAGGAAGGCATGTCCTTGTTCCCTAGAGCACGTAGGTGGGTGGGTTTTGCAGCCAGACTATGAGCACCCAGTGCTGTTGGCTGCAAGGACGGGGGGCACCTCTTATTGTTGGGCTGCTATCGCAGGTGGCTAGATGGCATGGGTGGAGCCACCAGTCCTCAGGCCCCTGACGTGGGTAGGTGAAGACACTGCTTAATGGGCAGAGCAGTGTCAAATGTCACAAACCTGCCACTTAACAGCTGAAACAGTTGAACTTAGCATTCTGGTATATACCTTGTTGTACTGTGGTAATGAGGGCCTATGCTGTTGAGATGGGCCCACAGAAGTCTATCCAGGGGGAAAGGCACTCTAACTTCATGGATCCCTTATGCCTGTGCCTAGGCAAAGGAGCTGTGCCTACCCTGGGTTCCTGGCTTAGGGGGGCCAGCAGTTTATTTTTTCCCCTGTTTGTTAACTTGTTCACTCTCCAAGGCAGGGAGAATGGCTCCAGGCATGTGACGGATTGTACTTCCTGCCCGGGGACTCAGCAATTGCTGAAGCCAGTCCAGGACCCAGTGCAGAGCAGGGAGCAGGGAGGTAAATAGGAGAGAGGATTTTCCCTAAGGGAGTGTTTTTGATCCATGCGGTGGGCCATACGCAATTATGTATCTTACGCCTGATAGAGAGCTGCTTCTCACTGGTTCTGGGTGGCCTTGCAGACTTTCAGCAGCTGGATCTCTCCCAGGGTGGAAAATGCACCTTCTGAGCATGGCTGCTTGCCTGCCTCACTGCTCACCCCCAAGCTGATCAGGCCTGACGGGCTCAGGCTCTCACCAGGTTGGGTCTGGCAACTCCTTGCTACTTCCAAACCGTCTTTCCCTCCCCCTGCCACTAAGTCCAGTTCCTCAACTCTGCCTTCAATGTTCTGGTCTTCGAGATTACCATATATAATTTAATCACTTGTTTTTTCAGGTCTTTGTTGTAAGAGGGTCCACCAGAAGTGTCTGACTACTCCACCGTCTTAGCCCTGCCTTCTCAGGGTTTTTCTCTTAACTGAATTTCTAACTATGTTCCTTTACCCTAAATCTGAGGCTCAATACAGAACTGGAAAGACCCTCCCCAAGGGACTGAATACTCTCCCAGTTCAATGAAATCACCACTTCTTCAGTAGTTTCAACAGAGAAAAATTATACAAAGTACTCAGATTTTCAATGGCCATGGCTCAGGTGGCCTTTCTATCTTTCTTAGGTTATTAAAGGCTTAACTGTTCATATGATGTTGCCTCATCCAGCTCCTCATTTATTTTCAATGGGGTGGAGTCAGGTAGTGCCCAAGCAACCACAGGGGGGAGAAACAAAACAAAACAAAACAACTAGAGATTGTCTATGTGCATTATGTAGGGACTAGTAGCAGGTCAAGTTCCATAGGGTTTTCATTGGCTGATTTTCAGAAGCTATCACTAGGGCTTTTTTCCTAGTCTATCTTTATCTGGAATCTGTGCTGAAGCCTGTAAATCTATTCAGCATCATAGTAACAGTCAAGCCTCCACTGACAGATGGGTGGTGCCTGCACATAAGGTGCATTGACTAGGAATTGAGCCTGGGTCTCCTACTTGGAAGGAGAGACTGGTCCACTCTGCAACCAATCATGGGGCTGGCTCATAACCCAGCAATGTTGTTCCATTATGTATTGGGTCTCCATGAGTCCAGGGCTGACTTGATGGCAGCTAACAACAACAGAAGCAGCAGCAGGTCTGGATAGAACTTCCTCATTCAAAGATAAGTAAAGAGAAAAACACCAGTATAGGTCCGTCCAAAAGGCATCTCAAAGGACTTTGGGAAGCATTTAAGCATCCAGTTTCTTGAATCAGAATCCCGGGTCTACCATTTGCAAGCCATGCAACCTTGAGCAAGATACTTAACCTTTCTATGCCTCATTTGTAAAATGAGGGTAATCATCATGAGGGTCAAACAAGTATGTAAAATACTTATCACAATGTTTACCACATTGTAAATGTTGGGATTATTATCATCATCACTATTTTACCATGCCTGTGCAAAAATTTTGCAAGTAATCAAAGAGAAATAAACATTGACTGTGTCTTTAATGCATCATTAATGCTTTTTACCAAGTTTTTCTGGTTGTTCTCCCAGAAACATATACTTTACCACCTCCACTTAGGTAACAACCCAAAAAACCAAACCCAATGCCTTCGAATCAATTCCAATTCATAGCGACACTGTAGGACAGAGTAGAACTGCCCCCATAGGGTTTCCAAGGAGCACCTGGTGGATTCAAACTGCCAGCCTTTTGGTTAACAGCCAAACTCTTAACCTCTATGCCACCAGGGTTTCCTTCACTTAGGTAGAACAGTGTAACTATTTTTATCATTGAAATGTAGTTGGAAGTTATGTATATCACTCCTGGGAGTCACATTTAAGAGCTGGAATTTGCTAAACTATTTCTTCATCAGTCAAAGCTACCCTCCAGGTGGTGGCTGCTCCATCAGTTTACATCCTGGAGTGACGCCCCAGCCAACCTATGGTAGCATGAGTGAATAATAAAACCTTGTTATTTTAAGCCATCTGTTACTATAGCAAACCTGTCCTACCCTGACTGATACAGTGGTGAAATGTAAAAGAGGAGAATGTTTTTGAAAATTTATTTCCAGAAAAGAAAAGAGAGTTTTAGACAATAATCGCTTTATCTACTTAAAATAGTAAAGACAAAATAGGTCTATGAAACAATAGTTAAAACAAGAGCTGACAAGCCATCCAACTGAGATTAACAATGAGTTAACAAAGTCAAAGAAAGAAAATTAGAAAACAAGTGTGACAAGAACTGGGTCAGATCTGAAATCGTCATGTGTCAGCATGTCAAGTTAGGCCCCACTGCTGAGTTTGGAAAGTAATCACGAATATGTCCAAAGATTGTTACAAAGATGTTGATTGCAGTATTGTTTAGAATAGCAAAAAGAATAACAGGGAACAAGTTAATATTCGAAAATAGGTGATTTGCTCAATAAATGGATGCAAACATGAAATGTGGCTAGTGTGACTGAAGAAATTGAATTTTTAATTTGATTTAATATTATTTCATTTTAATTTAACTCAAATGGACACATTGGTTAGCAGCTACCAAACTGTACAGCTCATGTTTAGAATGATGACTTAGATCTATATTTGTTGGCATAAATATGTACATAATATATCAATAAGTTAAAAAAGGAGGTTCTATATAGAACATTTATAACTAAATTCTTTGAATGTATGCATGAGTTTGTGTGTGTGTGTGTGTGCACGCGTGTGCGCGCACGCAAGTAACTAAAGGCTCCACACCAAAATGTTGTCAGTAGATACTGGATAGTGGCAATATATATGATTTTACTTTGTTCTTTAAACCTTTATGTATTATCTGAGGTTTCTAAATGAGATTGTAATACTTTTATATATGGAAAGGTACAGTAATTTTTATTTAATACATAATATAAAATTGTTAAAATCTAGTGCTTGTAATCTACAGGAAAAGTGCTGATGGTATTACAAATTGATATAATTAATTTAGAAAACATTTAATATTTTATACCTTGAGAATGTATCCTAAAATAGCTCTCAAAGGAAGGAAAAAAGCTTCATTGAAAAATCCTGTCCCTAAGGAATGATTATTCCAAATTATTTTTCATCAAGTTAATTACAATTCTCTTTCAATATCCATAGATTATAAGGGAAAGTAAATAGGGAAAAACATTAAAAGCTGCTTTAGGATAGTAGAACCTTATCTATTTTATTTTCTTTCAATGTTTTACTAGTACACTCTCAATGGATAAATCTTTGTGGAAGAACTAGTGCATCAAAAGGATAAGCAGCACTAACTGCTGAAAAATAATCCCCAGTTATCAGTGACTTAACATAACCAAGGTATTATTACTGTCGCTCACATCACAATCTGATGCAGGTGGGACAGCTCCCCTGGATGGCTGTCTACCAAGTGGTAACCCCTTTCATCCATCAGCATAGATCCTGGAGTGAAGATAACATGAAGCAGAACCCCAACCAACCTGTTGTAGCAGGAGTCAGTAATAAGGCCTTGTTGTTTTCAGTCACTAACAGGTTGAAGCTATTTGTTACTTAGCACAGCCTCTCCTATCCTGACTGATAACAGTGATAAAAGGTAAAAAAGAAGAACATTATTTTTAAACATTCCAGAAAGAGTAAAGAGTTAGACAATAATTGCTTTATACACCTAAAAATAGTAAAGATAAAATAGGTCTACGAAAACAACAGTTAAAACATGACCTGACAAGACATGCAACCTCCATGGTCACCATGAAAGGAGAGAGCAGGGGGTCATACAAGAAGCTTGATGGTCAGGCCTGGGAGTAGCTTACATCACCTCTGGCCACAATTTATTGACCAGAACCCAATCACATGACGCAGACCCAACTGCAAGGGGAGCTGGGAAATGTAATCTCCCTCCATGTCCAGGAAGAAGAATGGGATTTGGGTGCATCTAGCCAGACTCTGCTGAACTTTTCATGCTAAACCAAAATTACTTGCTTTCTTGCTAAGTTTATTAAGTAGGTTAATCAAATTAATGGATTATTGGAGTGCCAAAAACTATTTTATAGCATTAAAAAAATACAGAAAATCACAAGTTTAACATACTTATTCACATTCCTGCTGCCCAGAATTGACCATTGTTTAACATACTGTCATAGAACATTTAGTTACAATATCATGCTGCATTTTACATACCACCAGTAGCCATGGAGTTGATTCCAACTTACAGAAGTGTCATGTGTGTCAGAGTAGAACCGTGCTCCATAGGGTTTTCTTTTGAGGAGACTCTGGGTAGACTGAAACCGCCAAATTTGCAGTTAGCAGCCAAGTACGTTAACCATTTGCACCACCCAGGGACTCGTATCTCTCTACATATTGCTTTTGTCATCAATATATTTGAATAACAATCAGTGTTTATACTTAGCATTCTAGTTTATTTATTTTAATTGCAGTCATTTATTCCATTGCATAAATATCACCACATGTTATTTATCTCTTACTGATGATGGGATATTTTGGTTATTCCCATTTTTCTTTATAACATTTCTGCAAAGGACATCCTTGAATATGTCTCCTTATACATATGTGAGAGTTTCTTTAGGATATATGCCTAGAAGGGGAATTGCTAAGTCAAAAATACTCAATTTTTTCAACATTTTAAAAATGTATAACTTGTATAAAGATGTAAAAGGCACGTTTATCAAATTTACACATGACAGAAACTTAGAAGGAAGAGATGATATGATAGATGGCAAAATCAGTGTCCAGATTTTTTTTTGCATAAGTGGGAATACTGGGTCATAACCAACAAAATGGAATTTAAGAAAGGGAAAGGGAAAACCTTGCATTTAGTTCAGAAAATTAAATGCCCATTGCAGGAAGGCAGAAATAAAACTTGACAGCAGTTTATTTGAAAAATATCTGGGTATATTAGTTACCCTACTTGCTATGAGCCATCAGTGTGACACTGCTTAAACCCGTTGCTGTCAAGTTGATTCTGACTCATAGCGACCCTATAAGACAGAGTAGAACTGCCCCATAGGGTTTCCAAGGAGCAGCTGGTGGATTTGAACTGCCAACCTTTTGGTAAGCAGCCGAGCCCTTAACCACTGTGCCACCAAGGCTCCTGACACTGCTTCGACCCCCCAAAAAAGTATATTGATAACACTATATGAATAGAAGTGTCTTAACTTTCAGCTTCATTTCACTCTGTTAGCTGCCATCTAGTTAGCCCCAGACTCTTGGCAACCCCATCTGCTACAGAGTAGAACTGCTCCATAGGGTTTTCATGGCTGTCATCTTTATAAAAGCAGATTGCCAGGCCTTTTCTTCCATGGAGCCACTGGCTGGGTTTGAACCACCAACCTTTCGGTCAACAGCCAGTTGCAAACTGCTTGCACAACTCTGCCATTCCAAGGAAACCAATTCATATTAACTTAGGCAAAAAAGACAAAGCAGTAATTCCCATATTACAATGCAGAAGGACACTGTTGGAGTAGGTTGAGGGAACTGGAATCTGGGCCTCAAATGCTGCTGTGACTCTCCTTCTCTTCTACTGTCTCTCATGACTGTGTCGCTCTGTAGGCTGGCTTTATTCTCTGAGCCATCAGCTACGTGAGGATGGCCATGGCCACAAACAGGTTCAGAGGATCTTCGTCTGCAGCTTCAATTCAACAACTCCCAGGGAAGGTCTCTAATTGGCCCAGCATGGATCTTGTGCTCACGTCTTGGACAAACCAAAATGGCAGGCTCCTTTAGAATCAATGGTTGGAGTGGAGGAGGAACAACTACTCCACAATCTTAGAAAGATTATTGTTGACCAGACAAAACCCGTAGCCATCAAGTCGATTCTGACTCATAGCAACCCTACAGGACAGCGTAGAACCGCCTCACAGGGATTCCAAGGCTGTAGTCTTTATGGAAGCAGACTAACACTTCTTTCTTCAGTGGAGCAGCTGGTGAGTTCAAATCTCTGACCTTTCTGTTAGTAGCAGAACACTTTAACCACGGTGCCACCAGGACTCCTTGTTGACCAGACACCCACTCCAATCTGTATCTAGTCGTTATTGTCCTTCACTCTGGAGTCATTGGACATGTAGTTATCTGAAGCATGCTTAATTACTTTAGTTGCTTTTCTTAGAACCTATTCCTGATTCTGTCTTACTTGGGCTGTGTGGTCAATGTCATATAAACAGTGAGTTCCAGATATATGAGAGACAAGTAAACCAAACTATATGATATTTTATTTACTAGGTGACTTTTTTCCCATTGGCTTTATTTTTAAGATTTATAAAAATAGAATAGTTACTTATTTATCACCACAGGTTATCAAGAAAAATACTCCCACCAGCCGAATGGAGCCCTTGTAAATGATTACAGCAGGTATAGTCACAACGTTGTTGTTTTTGTTAGGTGACATGGAGTTGATTCCAACTCATGGCGATTCTATGTACAACAAAACAAAACACTGCCCAGTCCTATGCCATCCTCACAAATCATTTCTATGTTTGAGCCCATTGTTGCAGCCACTAGTTCAATCCATCTCATTGAGCGCCTTCCTCTTTTTTGCTGACCCTCTACTAAGCATGATGTCCTTCTACAGGGAATGGTCCCTCCAGATAACATATCCAAAGTACATGAGACAAAGACTTGCCATACTTGCTTCTAAGGGGCATTCTAGCTGTACTTCTTCCAAGACAGATTTTTTCGTTCTTCTGGCAGTCCATGGTATATTCAATATTCTTCGCCAACACCAAAATTGCAAATACCTGCTTGAAATATGTGTTTGGATCATTTCCACACTTGATATTTATTGAGCCCTGACTAAGTGCAACCCCATAGGGTCTGGGGCTATACCAAGGGATTTATAACCTCACAGGGCCAACCCAACTGTGCAAACAACAGCTTAGAGGAAAGGAATCATATGCAGAGTACAGACTTAGTCAGCTGCTGGTTTCTGAGCAGTTCCTGATCACCATCACATCTTAAGTGGGGACATCACTAGAATCCAGACAAAAAAATGATGTTTGGAAGAAGTGAGATTTCCAATAGGATTTTAAAACAGAAAAGTAATTGGTTTAAAATGAGAGAGACAGAGAGAACTAGGACACACTTATAATATTCCACTGGGCACTCTACATCATTGCATCTAAAACCAGCCCCAGGTACAGGATCATCTGGAAAACCTAAAAAATTAAGGATCCCTGTGCCCCACCTCCAAACATTCTGATCCAGTAGATCTGGGTGAAGTTTCATAATTTACATTTTTAATAATAATAGCTAATACTCTATAGCACTTACTGTGTGCCAGACAGTTCTAAGTATTTTATGTATAACACTAACTCACTAAACCCTCATCATAACCAGATGACTTAGGAATGGTTATCAACCCTGTTGATGAGGAAACTGAATCCAGAGAGGTTAAGTACTTGACTAAAGCCTTACAGAGCTGGGATTTGAACCCAGGCAATCAGGCTTCAACATCTGCCTTTAATCA
>NW_004443958.1:5969561-5972720 GCF_000243295.1 Trichechus manatus latirostris
CCTCCACTCTTCCCAGCAATCTTTTCCCCCAACTAACTGGAAGTGAAGAAATAGTCCCCTCGCTTCATCTAGCACTGGTTTTTGACTTATAATTCCATTTCAACAAAACCACTTGCACCAATGCTTATACACAATGTAAATAATTCATTAGAAATATATATATTTGTTTGATGTTTATATACTTGCAGTGTGTCTGCAGAATCTATTATAGCAATCATGGAAATAATAGGACTCTCAGTCACCAAGGGTGGAAGGAAAATTCTCCTTTTTAAACAGGTAAAAATGTAAGGTGCATGCCGATTGACCTTGGAAATGCAGAATGTTAGCACAGCAAGGGACTTTAAAATTGATATGTTTTAATACTCTGGGTTTATAAATGAGGAAAATCAGTCCCAGAGTATTACAACATCACAATAGTGGGCCTTACAGCATTCTGGAACTTTTGGAGACCAGATGGTGAGGAAGGGAGAACAGATAGGAAGGGCAAAGACAGGTATATAATGGCTAAAACCCGAGATGTTGTTTAACGATCACCATCATCCTAACAACAACAACAAAAATTAGTAATAATGGCTACAATGTGTTAACTATGGTCTTGGTACTGAGCTAAGTGATTTACATTTACATAGAAGACACTGGATAAGACTGAATAAGACTGAACAACCCAGACTTTGAGAATTATACCAGTGTTGGATAATTGTGTGGCATCTTGTCTGATCAGCGGGCTAGAACATACTGCTATGAAGGAGGTGGTATTTCTTCAGAAGGGAATGGATATTGCCTATGTTGATTATCCCAGGAAGTGTTTCACTCTGGGCGAGAAATACATATACTCCAGTGGTAGGTCCTAGAACAGGGTAATGAGGTTCATTAATTGTAACAAACGTACCACAAGAATGCAACATGTTATTAAGTAGGGGAAACTGTGTGCAAGTGGCCAAGGGGTTGTGTGGATACTCTGTACTTTCTGCACAATTTTTCTGGAAAGCTAAAACTGCTTTAAGAAATAACGTGTAATAAAAAAAAAGGAGCCCTGGTGGCACAATGGTTAAGCGCTTGGCTGCTAACCAGTTCAAACCCACCAGCGGCTCTGAAGGAGAAAAGACCTGGCGATCTGCTCCTGTAAAGACTACCAGTTGCCATCCAGTTGATTCCAACTCATAGCGACCCTACAGGACAGAGTAGAACAGCCCCATAGGGTTTCCTAGGCTGTAAACTTGACGGAAGCCGACTGCCACATCTTTATACTGAAGCGTGGCTGGTGTGCTCCAAGTGCTAACCTTTCAGTTAGCAGCTGAGAGTTTAACCACTGTGCCACTAGGTCTCCTCCTGTAAAGATTACAGCCTAGGAAACCCTATGGAACAGTTCTATTCTGTCCTATAGGGTTGCTATGAGTTGGAATCAACTCAACAGCGGCACAAAACAACATTTAAAAAAGAGGGGCTAGATACCTCTTGGAGCCCTGGTGGCGCAGTGGTTAAGAGCTTAGCTAACCAAAAGGTCGGCAGTTCAAATCCACCAGGCGCCCCTTGGAAACACTGTGGGGCAGTTCTACTCTGTTCTGTAGGATCGCTATGAGTCAGAATCGACTCGGTGGCAACGGGTTTTAGATACTTCTTGAATAGTAGACATGGAATTCCCCAGCCATTTTAGGGGCCAACTGGGTGAACAGAGAAGGAGGAGGGGCAGGGGCAAGGAGTAGTCTAACTCTGGGCCCCTTACCCTTTCTACACCAGAGCAGCTCAGCTGTCTTATTTTGGTTCCCCCAAAGGCAGACACTAAGGATCAGTGGTATAGTGAGAGATGATCGCAGAAAGCACAAGTAGAGAAAGACGGGCAGGGAAGCAGCAAAGAGCAATAAAGTGTGTACTCATGAATGGGTTACCTCTGAGGACATGTGGGCACAATCTCTGAGGACTTGTATGGAACACACCTCAAATTTTTCCCACTAAGGGCAGAAAGCTGCGGTATTTTTCCCTGTCTGATACCTCATTGGTGGAGAGTGGCCCCTGGCGTGTCCCAAACCCCTTAATCCCACACTGTCCTGGAAGCAGGCTGAGCAAACCTCTATAGAGCCTTCAAAACCCTTGGACAGAGAAGCACGTATACAAACTGCCCACCTTGGCTGGGTGAACTCAGGCTGGGGTCAAGGCAATGTGAAGCAAGGCATCAACAGCCTCTACTACGTTTGCTCCTCTCTGTTATATATACTGAATTTTCATGTAAGTTCTTTTAAAAAAAAAAAAGTTCTTCTTTAAAAAAAAAGATCTCCTGCCTAGAAGAACAGGCTGGTCAATATTCTATAATCAAAAGTCCACCGCAGAAGACACTTTGAAAAAGTGACTGTCACCTCCTTTGGTTTCACCTCCAATTCTCCGTGTAAAATTAAAAGTGTATTCTGGGGACACCCCTCCCATTATCTAGTCCTGGCTGAAAGGGACAATAGCAGAAGCAGGATAGTCTCTGCCATATTGATTTCCTGCAGGAGCGCCCCTGTGGCTCCAGAGAGACACCACTGCTTTCAGTGCCTATTAACAGTTGTATCTTTTAACCTCCCAATCAGCCCAGTAGTTGGATTCCAACAGAGGCTCCAGCTCCAATTACTTAACCGACACATAGCCTGGCTGGAGTGGAGTTCACAGAAATACATGACAAAGCTGGAAATTGCACTTTCCACCAGCACAGGGACAGGCAAAGAATGGTATTCAATAAAGCCCAAGTTGCAGCCCAGCGTGATAGGGAGGCAGGAAGGACCCACACACCAATTAGCCAGGCAGCTGTAGCCATCAATCAACTGTGACCTGGGCTCCCAGCACGTAGGTCGAGTCTGGACCCGGCCACAGATATCACACTGAAAACCCATTCCCAGAGGAGCCTTGGGACAGCTAACCCTGCAAGGAGCAAAAGCTATCACTCCTGCAAGGTAGGTCAAGCCTATAGCTTGGAGAGGAAGAATCATACAACCAGCCTAATATTAAAAATGTGCACTATGTATAGGAAACAATTCTCTGTTTGCATTTGTTTCTGAGAAAGTCTTGGCAAACACCCCTACCTTCCCAGGGAAATTCAACATGGAAATGACAGTAAAATGTATTAGATATTTATCATCATCTATAGAGCTGCATGGAAACTCTGGTGGTGTAGTGGTTAAGAGTTCG
>NW_004443958.1:5984008-5985573 GCF_000243295.1 Trichechus manatus latirostris
ATTAGTCCTTTGGACTAATCTTTTCCTTGTATCCTGTTCTCTTCATTCTCCCTTGCTCCCGAAGGGATGAGACCAGTGGAATATCTTAGATGGCTGCTCACAGGCTTTTAAGACCCCAGACGCTACTCACCAAGGTAGAATGTAGAACATAGTCTTTATCAACTGTGTTATGCCAATTGAGCTAGATGTTTCCCGAGACCATGGTCCCCACAGCCCTCCGCCCAGCAATTCAGAACCTCAGGGAGTTTGGATGTGTCCAGGGAGCTTCCATGTGGTTTTGGTTTTTATAAAGCTGCATAGGAGTCCCCTGGGTGGTGCAAACACTTAAGAACTTGACTACTAACCAAAAGGTTGGCGGTTCAAACCCACCCAGAGGCTCCTCAGAAGAAAGTCCTGATGACCTGCTTCTGAAAAGGTCGTATCCTTGAAAACCTTATGGAGCAATTCTACTCTGCCACACATGGGGCTGCCATGAGTTGGAATTGACTCGACAGCAACTGCTTTAGGGTATTTTGTTTGTTTGACTTTTATAGAGCTGCATAGCCACCTTACCATGGCCAAGGGTCAATAGATTCACATTTCCTATAGGTTGACCTAAGGCCCAACAGAAGCTGTAATAATCTGCCACTTGGTTGTGTGTGAAGAAAAACTTCACAGTGGTAATTTGCTTCGATACTATTTCTGTCATCCTTACCTTACTCTTTGGAAAACAGGCAACAGCCCTGCTAATTTGTGAATTACTAGGAGTTCCTGGGTGGTGCAAATGGTTAAGTGCTCAACTACTAGCTGAAAGGCTGGTGGTTTGAACCCACCTAGAGGCACCTTGGAAGACAGGCCTGGTGATCTGCTTCTGAAAGGTCACAGCCTTGAAAACCCTATGGAGCAGTTCTATGCTGCACACGTGGGGCTGATATGACTTGGAATCGACTCCAGGGAAGCTTCCATCTCCATGGAACTTGCTTTGGAGAAAACTGCTTTAGTGCATGCAGGAAGAAGTGTGGGGCCCGTCCTCTCAGGGTGCCTTTCTTGCACTCTATGCCCATTACTTTCCATAAAACCATTTGCCGTTGGGTCAGCTCTGACTCATGGCCACCCTATGAGTGTCAGTGTAGAACTGCGCTCCTCAGAGTTTTCAGTGGCTAAATTTTCAGAAGTAGATCACCAGGCCTTTCCTGAGACGAGCCTTTGGGTGGATTCGAACCTTTAAGTTAGCAGACAAGCAAGTTAACTATTTGTACCACCCAGGTATTCCATGCTTTCCATAGTGTCTGGTTCTCTTCTTTAACACTGTCCTCTCATCCCACCTCCACAGGATGGGTGAAGGGAAAGTCATGCATTCGCTAGACTCCAAGCCAGAGGATAAAAGACTGAAGGAAACCGTGCCTGACACCTAATATGGGAACAATTAACTCAAGCATACCAATGATGGTGAAGATGGCATATGATCAGACAACATTTCATGTTGTTGTACATGATGTCATCATGAGTCAGAGCTGATTGGATGGCAACTACCAACAATAACTCTGTGTGTGTGTGTGTGTGTGTGTGTGTGTGTGTGTGTGTGT
>NW_004443958.1:5985673-6054902 GCF_000243295.1 Trichechus manatus latirostris
ATATATATATATATATATATATATATACACACACACCCATAACTTGGAAAAAAGGAGGATCATATGTCCTTTTCAGTGTCATACTGCAACATTGTTTGTCAGGCCCACTCAAGAATTATCTAGAAGAATACACCTCTGTTACCTCTGTTTGACCTTTTCCTTGCAATTGGCTAAACCCTGTTACAAGGTTATCGGTAGATTTTTACCTGGTAGGCATTCAAATGATCTTTGTCCAGTAGTAAAAATAACCCCCAAGGTTATGGTTCTATTGCCTTGTAGTATATTACACAGTATTGTATCTTATGTAGCTGTCTATTTCTAACCTAGTAATCTTATTCTAACATTCTTTTTTGTTACCTATGAATACCTAGTTTCTCTATTTTTTCTTGAACTAGTTTTGCCATATTATTGATAATTGATAATAGAATACATTTTTGACATAGATTCATTGTATTTTGAATGAAAGTCTTTTTATTAACTTTTTGAAAATTATAATTTGAAAGTAGACATCTACTTCCATGCTCTCCATCTCCCCCTTAGCTTGCCTCCAATGTGTGCACCCTCTAAAAGTCTTCTCCAAACAGCTCCTTAATGGTGGAAATTCTCATATTTGTAACTCATTACTGGGTTAAGTATTCAATGTCATGACACCTTAGGTGAATGGTTAGCCAGCTTGCCTAGCCAGTCACTTAGCAGGGCTCTCTGGGAACAGAACCATGGAGGGATATGTTTGGAAGAAAGAGCAGAATTCAAGAGAAGCAATACAGTGTTAGGGACAGGGAGGGTAGAGTAATCTAGTAAGGCAATGAGCGAACATGATGACCTGAGGCTGGAGGGAGAAATACAGTGCCTAAACGGAAGAAAAGGTGATGCTGAAAATCAACTCTACCTACTTAACAATTTTGGCCCAAGGTTAGCTTGGTCATCACGAGGAAGGAAGGAAGGAAGAAAGGAAGGAGGGCGGGAAGAAGGGAGGGAAGGAGGGAGGGAAGGAGGGAAGGAAGGAAGGGAGGGAGGAAGGGAGGGAGGGAGGAAGGAAGGAGATCTAAGTGGTTAGAGACTCAGTCAAATAGGCTATACTGATCTCATCTTCCAAACATTTCTAACCTATTGCAGCTGCATTACAGGCAGCTTCAGGAAGAGTGCCTGCTAACCACTATGTGCTCCACTGATATTCAGGGCCCAGAGCTGGCCCCAAAGACCACTGAACCTATCCTGCCTATTGACTATGACCTTGGCAAAGTCATGTGCAGGCTGAGTCAAAGGAGCCATAGCCCCAGTTTGGAAATTCACCAACCTCTCTGACTATTGTCCTATTTAATGATTGCATGCTAAAATTTACAGTAGTAAATCACCCTACTTCCTTCTTAGCTATCGCCAGGAGGAGTTAATCTCTGTTATGTTAGCTTCTGTGAGACTCAACTGAGCAAGCAAATTACAGGTCTGAAGTCCCACTCCCATCCCTGACATGGGTCACCCACTAAGCTGAAGCCAGGATTTCTCAGATAGTTCATCAGCATTACTAGGAGACCTTCACAGCAAGGTCACTGTACCACTAAAGCAATCATGTGTGTTGAGTGCCCCCAGTCAGACTGAGCTGATTTAACACAAAGTAATCAAAGATAAGAAAAAGCCACAGGAGATATAAAAGTATATCCATTAGGTACCCTACTGAGGAGGAAGGGGACGTTTACTGAAAGGTAAAGGGAGAGCACCAAAACGATAAGAAAAGTAAAATAGAAAATGAAATAAGATTTTATGAGAAGTTCAGATAAGTAATAGAACAACGCTTTTTCTACTATAGAAGGAATAAGAGGTCAACTAAGGATTCAGCAAGGTTCTGCCCAGATAAGAAGGATGGTCACCTGTCAGAGGAGTTGGACATTGTAGAAAAGATGGATGAATGTGTCACTCCAGTGTTCACCAAGGAGGAAAATACACTGTGAGCCAAGGCTGACGTACTTTCCCTAAGGAAGAAAATTCAATAGCGGTAACTATTGGCAGAAGGAAGTCTCCATGAAGAGAATCTGGAAATTTGGAAATTTGGAAATACTCAAACCATGACCTGCCACAGAGTAAGAGAAGCTATAGGAGCACAAAGGCCAATGAGAGAGGCTTTAATAGTCTTCTCAGTCAGAGTCTCAATTCCAGGAGGAGAGGGCCCAGACACTCTCCCTAAGAACAAACCTTCTTATAACGTGATGGATGGTAGGTACCTCATCGCTCAAGCTGAGTGTCAAGGGCTGAACATAAACCTTCCTTACTGCCAAGCTTCATCCCTTCCCTCCCTACTACTTGCTCATTCTGAGAGTAGAGTTGGGATGAACACTTGATCCTAAGCCAAGGTTAATATTCAGGGATCTGGAGATGATAACTCTTGCCAAAAGCCTGGGTACTAAACTTCCACACCCAGCTTGGCACCCAACAGCAATTTCCTGTCTACTTTGACCCTGTTAGGCCCAATGCTCCATTTCCATGACTGGTGCTGAAAAAGTTCATTAATCACTGAGAAAAGATCATATTGTATCTCTACTTTGCATGATATGGAAACATAAATTCCAAGTAGAATTTAAAAACTATGAAAATATTAGAAGAAAATATGACCAAATATTGGAGGCCATTTCTCTATATGTGGGCCAAGTCTCTGAAGGAATGAAGCAAAGACTGATGTAGAAGATGCTACTGATGCCTGGTCCAAGTCCCTGGGACCTTTCTTCTCTTTGGAGTGCCCACACCCCAGCTTTTGCAGGTGCTACTATAAAAGGCTCGTGTCTGCGATCTTCTCTGGAGGACTGCTCTTTGGCCATTTCAGCCTCCGGGAGTGGAAGTTGCCATGAGCAACTCCCATTGCCCCCTTGAAGTTGAGGCTAGATCTAATCTGAAACCACATCTTTGCTTCTTCCCCTTCTCCATCCTACTTGCCTCACTTCACTTACAGTTTTCTCCTTAGAGTATTTCTCTAATAAATCATTTGCACACAAATCTTTATTTCACCCTTTGTTTCTAAAGAACTCAGTCTATGACGTCTGATTTATAAATATAAATTTAAGCTATCAATATAGATGTATATCAGTATAAATAAAAATTTAAATCATTATTATGTGAAAATACACCATAAATAAATCTTAAAAGATATTGCATGTATATATGTACTTGTGTGTGTGTATTTGTTGTTAGTTGTCGTCAAGTTGGCTTCGACTCATGGTGACCCCATGTATAACAGATCAAAACATTACCTGGTCCTGTGCCATCTTCACGATCTATCATTGCGGCCATTGTGTAAATCCATCTCACTGAGGGTTTTCCTTGCCCTCACTGGCCTTCCACTTTACTGAACATGATGTCCTTCTCCAGCGATTGGTCCCTCCTGATGACAAGCCCAAAGTAAATGAATCAAAGTCTCGGTCAATATTGTGTGATCCATAGTGTTTTTATTGGCTAATTTTTGAAAGTAGATCATCAGGCGTTTCTTCCTAGTCTGTCTTAGTCTGGAAAGTCCACTGAAAACCGTCTACCATGGGTGACCCTGCTGATAATTTGAAATACCACGTGTGTATATACGTATATATATGTATATATTATATATATACACACATATATGTATCTATTATATATATATCATGCATATGACAAAAATATACAAAGAACACCCATAAGTCTTTAAGAGAAAAATGGACAAGAGACTTAAATAGGCAATTCATCTAAGAATAAATCAAACGCCAATAAATATCCGAGAAGATGTTCAGCCTCATTATATCCTCCTTTAATGCATCTGCTCTACTGACCAAGCCCTGTCTCCCTATCGCTCCTCTGCACTTTATTGTCTAATTCACCACTCCCCACACCAAGAGCCTGGACAGTTCTGCGCACAAGATAGGCACTAAATAACAGTCGATGACAATGTAATAGTGTTTTGAGGTAGATAGAAAACTATTTTTAAGATAATTATATTCAAGAAGCTATCATAATGGTTCTGAAAAATCACAAAAGAGAAAGAACAACCAGCACCAGTAAGTAAAAGAGGAAAAAATTGTTCATCACAAGTAATGAAAGAAATGCAAATCAAAAGGCAATGAGGTTACTTTATGCAAGCTTGCAGAATATGTATAACCAAGAGCTAGAGCACACGCTACCTGGGGTGCAGGAAATGTATTTTTAGTTTGTTGGTGGCATTGTCAGTTGGGAAATATAATTTAGCAACGCATTTCTGGTCATAAACCCAAACGAATAAGTCAAAATATGGAAAGTACCATGTGAAAGACAATGTTTACAATCATTGCATTTATGACAGCAAAAATTAGAAAGACCCCCAAACGTCCGATGATAAAGAAATTATTACACAAATTGTGGAATGTCTGCTCAAGGGAAGAGTATTTAGACACCAAAAATGGCAAATATAAAGGTCAGATAGCAATATGGAAATTAATATAAATGCATAAATTAGCATATAACACTACATACGCATAATGATTACAGCTCTGAGAACACATGCAGATAAAGATAGACTGGAAGGAATACAGAAAAAAGTGGTTTTAGATTTTTTTCTTTTCTCTGTTGTCTGTTGCAAACTTGCACATCTTTTTTATCAATACATTTCTTTAAAAATGTAAAACTTGATTGAGGAAAATGAGACATTCCTAAGAATATAAATAAATGAATTAAGGAGAATGCCTGCAATTTTAGAACTTAAAACCCAACATTGTTATTAGTTGCTGTTGAGTTGATTTCAACTCATAGTGACCTCATGTGACAGAGTAGAACTGTCCCACAGGGTTTTCTAGGCTATAATCTTTACTGGAGCTGATCACTAGGTCTTTCGCCCACGGAGCTGCTGGATGGGTTTGAAATCCCAGCCTGTTTGTTAGCAGTCGAGCACTTAACTGCTGTGCCATCAGAGCTCTTTCAGATCCCAACATAGGAATCTTAAAATAAATACTCTTCCTAACATCTTGCTATGTAACAACATTGTGCGTAGACAAGTTCCATTTAGTCCTCCAACAACCCAGAGAGGTAGATGTGATGATCTCTCTGATTTAACAGATGAGAACATGGAGACCTAGAGAGCTTAAGCAACCCATCAAAGTGCACATACTTACCAAGTAGTTGTCGCAGAGATGGCGAGCTACCCTCAAGATTCAAGCCTCCTCTCCTATAGTGCAAAGGTATTGCTGGGAAATATCAGTTGAGCCAGGGACATTTCCCAGTACCCCCAGCCCCAATGCATCCAGGTGGGACCATCTGACTAGAGGGCACAGCACGTTCTGTGGTCTGTCGGCCTTGGGGCAAATGTTCATCTTTTGAGGATGGATCAGGTTTATAGACTAGTAAAAAGTCTGAAAATCCAGGTGGGCAGTTAACGGAAATAATTGCTCTTTTATTAAAAAAAAAGATGTTAAAAGATCACAATACCATTCTTCCCCCAATTCAACTGCCAACATCTTAAAAATGTTATTTCTCAGATTTGAACAAAGTGCCAGGAAATGGGCGATCTCCTACCCTGCTGGTGTAAGGTAAGTTGATGCTCTCTTTCTGTGGGGCAAGTCTTCAATATGTATTAAGAGTTCAGGAGTCCCTGGGTGGTACAAAGGGTTAAGTGCTCAACTACTAGCTGAAAGTTTAATGGTTTGAACCTACCAGAGGCACCTCGGAAGACAGGCCCAGTGATCTGCTTCCAAAATGTGGCAGCCTTGAAAACCCTATAGAGCTGTTCTAGTCTACATACACGGGTCACCATGAGTCAGAACTGGCTCAATGGCAACTACCAACAACATTAAGAGTTCAAGAACTTTGGAATTATGTAAAACCCTTGATCCAGGAATTCTTTTGGAAATTGTCTTGATGAAATAATGATGGATATGAATAAAGATAAATAGCAATTCTAAAGCAAACCCTCTGCTGTCGAGTCGATTCTGATTCATAGAGACCCTATAGGACAGAGTAGAACTGCCCAATTGGGTTTCCAAGGCTGTAATCTTTATGGAAGCAGACTGCCACATCTTTCTCCCTTGGAGCGGCTGGTGGGTTTGAAACATCAACTTTTTTTTCTTTTTTTATTATTGTACTTTCGATGAAGGTTTACAGAACAAACTAGCTTCTCATTAAACAATTAGTACACATATTATTTTGTGACATTGGTTACCAACCCCACGACTTGTCAATACTCTCCCTTCTCAACCTTGGGTTCCCAATCACCAGCTTTCAACAGTTTCCACCTCTTCTTCTTCTTTTTTTTTTTATTGTGCTTTAAGTGAAAGTTTACGATTCAAGTTAGTTTCTCATACAAAAATATACACACACTGTTATGTTACCCTAGTTGCTCTCCCTATACTGTGACAGCATACTCCTCCTTTCTACCCTGGATTTCCGATGTCCATTCAACCAGTTCCTGTCCATTTCTGCCTTCTAATCTCACCTCTGGACAGGAGCTGCCCATTTAGTCTCAATGTATCTACTTGAGCTAAGAAGCACACTCTCCACGAGTATCATTTTATCTTATAGTCCAGTCTGATCTTTGTCTGAAGAGTTGGCCTTGAGAATGGTTTTAGTTTTGGGCTAACAGAGAGTCCAGGGGCCATGTCTTCCGGCGTCCATCCAGTCTCTGTTAAACCATTAAGTCAGGTCTTTTTACTAGAATTTGAGTTCTGCCCCCCTTCTCTTCTGCTCCATCAGGGATTCTCTGTTGTGTTCCTTATCAGGGCAGTCATTGGTGGTAGCCAGGCACCATCTAGTTCTTCTGGCCTCAGGCTGATGGAGTCTTTGGTTTATGTGGCACTTTCTGTCTCTTGGGCTAATACTTTCCTTGTGTCTTTGGTGTTCTTCATTCTCCTTTACTCAAGGTGGCTAGGACCAATTGATGCACCTTAGATGGCTGCTCCCTAGCTTTTAAGACCCCAAATGCCACTCACCAAAGTGGGATACAGAACATTTTCTTAATAAACTTTGTTATGCCAATTTACCTAGATGTCTCCTGAAAGCATGGTCCCCAGACTCCCACCCCTGCTACTGTGTCCCTCAAAGTGTTTGGTTGTATTTAGGAAACTTCTTAGCTTTTGGTTTAGTCCAGTTGTGCTGACTTCCCCTGTATTGCGTGTTGTCCTTCCCTTTACCTAAGATAATTCTTGTCTACTATCTAATTAGTGAATACCCCTCTCTCCCTCCCCACCCTCATAACCATCAAAGAATATTTTCTTCTGGGTTTATACCTTTTCTTGAGTTCTTATAATAGTGGTCTTATACAATATTTGTCCTTTTGTGATTGACTAAACTCATTCAGCATAATGCCTTCCAGATTCATCCATGTTATGAGATGTTTCACGGATTCATCGTTGTTCTTTATCGTCGCGTAGTATTCCACTGTGTGAATAAACCATAATTTGTTTACCCATTCATCCTTTGACGGGCACCTAGGTTGTATCCATCTTTTTGCTATTGTGAACAGTGCTGCAATGAACATGGGTGTGCATATGTCTATTCGTGTGATGGCTCTTATTTCTCTAGGATATATTCCAAGGAGTGGGATTACTGGATCCTATGGTACTTCTATTTCTAGCTTTTAACGGAAGCACCAAATCGATTTCCAAAGTGGTTGTACCATTTTACATTCCCATCAACAGTTATAAGTGTTCCAGTCTCTCCACAACCTCTCCAACATTTATTATTTTGAGGTTTTTGGATTAATGCTAGCCTTGTTGGGCTGAGATCGTATCTCATTGTAGTTTTGATCTGCATTTCTCTAATTGCTAATGATCATGAACATTTCCTCATGTGTCTGTTAGCCACCTGAATGTCTTCTTTGGTGAAGTGCCTGTTCATATCCTTTGCTCATTTTTCAATTGGGTTATTTGTCTTTTTGTTGTTGAGGTTTTGCAGGTCTTGTAGATTTTAGAGATTAGACCCTGATCGGATTTGTCGTAGCCAAAATTTTTTTCCCAGTCTGTAGGTTGTCTTTTTACTCTTTTAGTGAAGTCTTTTGATGAGCATAAGTGTATGATTTTTAGGAGCTCCCATTTATCTAGTCTCTCTTCTGGTCCTTGTGCATTGTTACTTATAATTTATATTCTGTTCATGCCATGTATTAGGGCTCCTAGCATTGTCCCTATTTTTTCTTCCATTATCTTGATCGTTTTAGATTTTATATTTAGGTCTCTGATCTGTTTTGACTTAGTTTTTGTGTATGGTGTGAGGTATGTGTCTTGCTTCATTTTTTTGCAGCTTGATATCCAGTTATGCCAGCACCATTTGTTAAAGACAGTGTCTTTTCCGCCATTTAATGGACTTTGGGAGTTTGTCATATATCAGCTGCTTATAGTTGGGTGAATTTAGGTCTGGATTCTCAATTCTGTTCCATTGGTCATGCATCTGTCGTTGTACCAGTACCAGGCAGTTTTGACTACCCTGGCAGTATAATAGGTTCTAAAATCAGGTAGTGTGAGGCCTCCCACTTCGTTCTTCTTCAGTAATGCTTTACTTATCCAGGGCCTCTTCCTGTCCATATGACGTTGAGAACCGCCAACATTTTGGTTAGCAGCTGAGCAATTAACCATTGTGCCACCAGGGCTCCCTATATAGCAATAGTGTTGTTTATCTCGGAATTTTTTATAATGGAGAATAGTAGATACTACCTAAATACCCAGTTATAGGGAAGTGGATAAATTATCCTTTGGCTGCACAATTAGCTACTATGCAGCTATTTTAAGTTATATTGCAAGAGAATATTTAACACCATGAAATGATCACGATACATTATACAGTGTGATTCCATTCTTATTGTGTTTTAATGCACACATCTATATCAGGCATGAATTTGCTCCTTACATGCAGGTGCAAGAACCATCACATTTCTTTATTTTTCTAAATCAGATGAAATCTGGCTTGGAGCGTTGTCCTGCCTGGCTGTCAGGAAGAGCCATATCAGGGACTACTGGGGCCCCTTCCCATTCTTCACACACACCTTTGGATCTTACTACTATCCCAGCACTATATGGTACCAAGACATGGGAGAGGCATCTGGTCTTTAGGCCGTGGTGGGGTGGTTGCCTCTGCTGTCATAACTTCTCAAAGTACAACTTGATGTTGACAAGGTTACAGTCTCAAAGGAAGGTGAGAAGAGAAGTACCCTTCATAGCACTCAACTTGTCACAGGCTTGGCTAAAGGGGGCTTCTGCTACTGTTCTCAAAGCAGTGATGTTTACTGTTCTTTCCCCAGGGGCGTACCATCACACAGCTCCATCAGTGTTTCTGCCACTGCGGGGGTACTGGGTAGAGGCACGCAGGTCTCTTCCTTAGGGAACCTGCCATCATTCTGTCATCTCAACCTGTCTTGGAGACTTCAACTCTCCTCTAGGACCACACCATCCTACATATTTAAGCTACATTTTATCTCTCTCCTTCTTATGTAGGGCAATTCTGCCTTAATTCCATGATGAGACTAATCTTCCAAACTAAGGCCTAGGTTGGTTATTTCTTCAATGACCTCTAAAACCAAACCAGTTTCCATTGAGTCGATTCCTACTCATGGTGATCCCGTGTGTGTCAAAGTAGAACTGTTTTCGATAGGGTTTTCAACGGTTATAATCTTTCAAAAGTAGGTTGCCAGGCCTCTCTCCTGAGGAGGCTCTGGTTGGATTCGAACGGCCAATCTTTCAGTTGGTAGCCAAGCACTTAACTGTTGGCACCTCCCAGGGACCGATGGCCCCTAACCTGTTGCCGTCGAGTCAATTCCAACTCATAGCGACCCTATAGGACTGAGTAGAACTGCCCCATAGGGTTTCCACGTCTATAATCTTTACAGAAGCAGGCTGCTATATCTTTGTCACGCAGAGCGGCTGGTGGATTCAAACCAATGACCTTTCAGTTAGCATCCCTAGGACCCAAATAAACGGTCACATAGTCTCCATCCCTCAAATCCAAACCATACACACACACACACTTATACTAAAGACACACACAAATCCACACACAGATGAGCTAAAACCTTAGAATAAAAGGCATGAGTGGTTTTTTTTCCCCCAGAAGTATGTGCGTGTATTGAGGGAAGAGGGTAGAGATGGGAGAAGTGGGGAAATTGATTATCTTTTCATTCTGTTTCACATAGCAGTGAGAACAAGTCATCAAGCTGCCACATACGTGTGCGTTAGAAAGTCTAAAAAATGTTACAAGTATTTTTCTTTGAGTGTTGGCAAATTCTTATTTTCTTATTTGGTTTATTATTTTCTAAATTTTCTGCAATGAATATATGTTGTTTTGCAATTTAAAAAATGCAGGTTATTTTTTCCACACTAAAACATCAACTGTATTTCTTTTTTTCTTCTAATTCCCTTGCAATCTTTCCTAATATGGAAACGTTTTTTTAAACAAAGAATAATTAGAAGGCAATGAGAATTACTTTATTGAGGCACATACCATGGCTGTAAAGGAATTTTGGAAAAAAATTAGAAGGAAATTCCAAAAATGCCTTTTTTAAAGTGGTAGAGTCACAGGAATCAGTGTATAACTTTTCAAGGTGACCACGTTAATGGTGTTGTTGATTTTAGATATAAAGGTTTCCATCGATTGTTTCGTTTGTCTTGATTTTAATCATATTCTGTCCCTCTGTAAATTTTCCAGATTTGATACCACATTGTGACTGAATGCTGCTGTACTTAAAATTACAAGGTTTGGCCATTTCCTTGACGCAAAACACAATCCCATTAGAAGATGGCTTAATAGATGACTCCAAGTTCAACAGGAGTTGCTATTACCTTCCATTTTAACTCTTTCAGTATCCTAATCAGAGATTCTCTTACCTAGTGTCAACAGCTCAGTCATCAAATAGGAAGGGGAATAGTGCATGCCCTGCAAAAAAGTCCAGCAGCCCCACAGGGGTGCCTGGAATGGTGAGAAGCCTGTGCACTGCCCCACCTCGTTTTTCATTCCATAGACATTCTGTTTCAATGCTTTCTCCTCCTTTTTGTACTTTTTTCACTTAGGCACCCATCCAGATATTAAAATTCATATATTCCCTTTAAGAAAACTCAATCATGAAGCCATCACTACCCTTGGCTCCAGTATAGACAAGTCTTGGATTTGTGGTTTGGAAGTATCCTGGGGGGAGATAGGAGGTGGAGGAAAAACTGAAAGGGTAATAAACAGAAAGCATTCAGCAACGGTTTCCCCATGTTGGGCCCATCTGATTCAGGAACGCCTCATGTTCATTACTAAATCCAGGGATTATTTGACACAGATGTATTTAAAGGTTTCTTGCCTTTTTCTATTTCTCAAATTGCTGTCACTCGCCCTAAAATTATGACCAGTTTTTTTAGTACAAAAAGGCAACCCCCGCAGCAAGCTCAGCTTGCTGTTTGGCCAAGGAATGAGCTAATCCACTAGTCACTGGCATCATGCTCAGGTCCTCTTTTCCTGTCTGGGTTCTGTTTGTCCTTGGTTCTTGGAGTAGACCTCACTCACAGGGAGCTCAGAGAAGAACATCTGTATGTGTAAGAGGCTGAGAAGACACCTATGTCCAACAGTTCTTCCACAACAAGCCCATGCAAAGGGGATTTTAGTTTACAGCTGTAGCCAAATTACCAGTGTTCAGACTTTCCTTCCCCAAATTCACATTGTCCCGAATCTGAGCTAGTAGACTGTGAGGTCCCTGAGGGCTATGTCTTTAATTAATGCAATATTTTTTTAATACAGTACTACTACATGTCAGGCATTGTACGTATTTTAGTATCAAGTCTTAGCTGTAATAAGCATAACAATAAGTGTGTGCTGGTTTGGTTGTGTTTGTTTGAATGGATGAACATTTCCGCACCTGGAATATGAGCTCTAAAAAATTAGGGATTTGGTATCCCCAGCACCTAGATTTAAGTATAACATCTCTGGGTACTTAAAAACCTTTGTTGAATTGATTGATTGATTGATGAATGAGTAATCAACCCACACAAACTAAGTTGCAGCTGACAGTGATGGGAAGTAGTTTGTACAATGGGAAGATGCTGGCTTTTGGAGTTATGTCTTTGTTAGCTGCTGTCGAGTCAATTCCAACTCACGGTAACCCCATGTGTTACAGAGTAGAACTTCTCCATAGCGTTTTCTTGGCTGCAATCTTAACAGAAGCAGATTGCCAGGCCTTTTCCTCCACGGTACTGCTGGGTGGGTTCAAACTGGCAACCTTGAGGTTAGCAGTCAAGCACAAATCATTTGTGCCACATAGGGAGTTATAAAAAAAAAACCAAACTCGTTGCCATTGAGTCAATTCCCAGTCGTAGTGACCCTATACGACAGAGTGGAACTGCCCTACAGGGTTTCCAAGGAGCGGCTGGTGGATTCCAACTACTGACCTTTTGGTTATCGCCTGTAGCTCTCAACAACTACGCCACCAGGGTTTCCTAGGGAGTCAGATCTGAATTCAAATACCAGGTTTATCTTCTTTGGTTTCCCCAGCACCTCCCTGCACTGCCAAAATGTAGATGGTAGCTTACAGGAGCCCTGGTGGCACAATGGTTAAGCACTAAACTGAAAACTGAAAGGTCAGCAGTTCGAACCCACACAGTGGCCCGTGGGAGAAAAGACCTGATGATCTGCTTCCATAAAGATTACAGCCTAGAAAGCCCTATGGGACCGTTCTGCTCTGTCACATAGGGTCGCTATGGGTAGAAAATCCGACTCGATAGCACACATCAACAACAGCTTACCAAACAGGAAGCAAATGGACAACCCAGGGATTGAGAAGCTGTTTAACCTCCTGACTGCTTAAATCCTAGAGTCTGGGAAGAGACTGGAGAAACCCCGAGAGTATAGCCCCCAGACACCCTTTTAGCTCAGTAATGAAGTCATTCCTGAGGTTCACCATTTAGCCAAAGATTAGAAAGTCCCATAAACAAAATGAGACTAATGGGGCACAGCAGTTCAAGGACAAAGACTAGAAGGCAGGAGAGGACAAGAAAGCTGGTAATAGGGAACCCAATGTTAAAAAGGGGCATGCCATGGGGTTGTTAACCATTGTCATAAAACAATATGTGTACTGTTTAATGAGAAACTATTTGTTCTGTAAACCTTCATGTAAAGTACAATTTTAAAAAAAATTCTAGAGTCTGGGGTAATTGGAGCAAGTCCCTGGTGATGCCACCCAAGGGGGCTCTGTTGCTAAATGCTCCTTTCTGACACGAAAGAATTTCTGCTTGACCTTATTGAGTGGTCCGATCAGCCTGTCAAGAAAGCACTTGGTAATTATTCTAATCAAGCAATTTGCTTTATAATTGAGATCAGACTTACTCTCAAAATCTTCAGAAAGCATACATTATTCCAGCCACTATGAACAAAAGGAGCTCTTAAACAATACAAGAATCTCAAGGTCTCCATGATCTAAGTTTGTCAAATTTTCCAGCACTTGTTGAACACAGTTGATTCCTAGCAGGAGAGAAGCGTTTCAAAGCTTTGGATTAAGATGTTTAAAAAATTAATTAAGGGTATAATTCAGCCCCAGGACAACCCTAACCCTTTGATCCTCCTGCATCCTACCAAACCACAGCCGTGACTTCTCAACCTGAGCCTGACTTTCTGCAGGACTTCCTGCAGTACTTTGGCCTGCCTGAGCTCTCCCTGCGGTCCGTGTCTTCCTCCACCTTCCTCTTTAGCTCTTTTGAGAAATCTTTAGCACTCCCATGATCTCATTCAATTACTAACATAGGCTTAACACTTTACAGTTTGCAAATCATTTTTCATGAGCATTATTGCATACAAGTGTCACAATAGCAATGAGAGAAAAATATTCCTCCTGTTCTCTGACAGATGAGGAAACCGAGTCGCAAAAATGCTTTATTTAACAGCTTAAGGTCACACAGCTAGTAAGTGACAGAGCCAAGTCTCAAACACAGGTGCCCTCATTACAAATTTCTTGCTTTTCTTCCTATGAAATTGCCCCTAATTGTCCTGCTGGATGATCTTGACTCCCCAGTAAAGCAGCAATTTTCTTAAGGGTAGGAGGCAGGTCTTTTTGCTTCTAGTTCTACCTTCAGAAACTCTAGCATAGAGCGACGTGTGGGATAGGTATTACAAAATTGTTTGCTGAGAAAATGAGCACTCAGCTGCTGTGCTTAGTGTAAACTGGGTCCTCTTGGGAAGTCAGCCTTGCAGGCAGGGTGGGATGGAGTGCTTTGTATATACAGACAGGCTATACGCTCACTAGCATCTGAAAGATGTGCAAAGAGGAGCCTTTGTCTAATAGTGGTTAGAACTGATCATTCACATATCCATTCTTCAACCTATATTTGTTTACCTTCTTCTATGTACCAGGCACAGTGATAGGTGCTGGTTATACATTGGTCAACAAAACAGACATGGTCCCAACTCTGAGGAGCTTACACTTCTGTGAAGGTCTTAGAATCTAATATGTACAATCTCATGATGAACTCTTCATTGTTCCACCTGTATTAGTGTTCTGTTGCTGTATAACCAATTATAAAAAATCTAGCAACTTAAAACAACATGCATTTATTAGCTTATTGTTCTGTAGGTCAGAAGTCCAGGGAAGGCTTGGCTGAGTTCTCTGCTTAGGGTCTCAGAAGGCTGAAATTAAGGTGTTTGACTGGCTGAAGGCTCTGAAAAGAATCTTCTTCCATGTTCATTCAGGTTATTGGCAGAATCCAGTTCCTTGGGGTTGGAGGACAAAGGGCCCTGTTTTTTGCTGGCTATTAGCCGGGGATCACTCTCAGTTCAGGGTCTTAGGGATGATACTGTGATGGGTGATGGAACAGAGAGTAATCATTGCTCATAACCTTCCAAAGCAGCAATCTCAGTTTGAGGGACACCAGGTACGCAATTTGTAATCAAATGATAATGGACATGACTATTGATTGCCCTGACCAGTTAATTATGGCCTGTAATTTCCTGGACATCAAGATTTCTCCCCTACTGCTCTACTGAAAGTTTCCCTACAGGGTCTCATGTGTTTACCCTGAAAGTATCCATGGAGAGACACCTCTCTTCCCATCAGCCTTCCCCATGTTCTTCTCCAGCCTACTCTCCTCTCAATAGCCACATCAGCACATTACAAAGGGGTTTTAGCTTATTGCATAATCAGCTCCCCCTCTGAGACTCCCCATCATTACCTCAGGGTGTTAGAACTTTGCTATGTGCTGCTGACAGATCATCAAAGATCCCAGCTGTTCCTGGTCCCTAACAACCCCTTTCAACTGGATCTCCTTCCAGAAACAGCTGCAAAATCTCCAGACAGGAAGGGAGGAGACCAGCTTAGTCTGATAACTAACCAGTAGGGAGTGGCCAGTTCACCCAGTAAAGATACAATGCAGATGTATCCAAGGTGGAGGTCCAGCAACTCTCCCCACCCCCTAGGAAAGAGACAGATTTATGCTGCCTTTGTGAAAACTCTTTGTAACCAATGGAATGAGACAAAGAATAAGAGCCTCTCCTTCTCCCAGGAGAGGAGCTTGGAATGGCTTCTTGCTTCCCCCATAATGATTTACAAAAGGCCCTGTCAGTGGTTGCATAAAGTTTAGTATCTCACACTCACAGGCGTATAATTTGTTCTCATTCATACCAAAGTATGGTAGCTGACATTTCTTGAACACTGATTACATGCAGGGTATTGGACAACACGCTTTAAATCAATTTTCTCATATATACTCATAGCAAGCCATTGATGGATGAGGAAATCAAGACACAAAGAGGTTGAATAACTTGGCCAAGTTTGCACTACTCAGAAACAGTTGAGCCAGGATTTGAACTCAAGTCAATCTGACACCAGAGCCTATGCTCTGAACTACTACCCTGCTCTGCTGCTTGCAAGTGACCCAGTCTTAATCGCTCTAGTTCCCTCTTTGGTACACAACCTGGCATTTAGATGGCACACAGCAAGTTTGGTTGAATGGAGTTTATAAATAAATAAATAAATAAAAACCGCTTCACGCTGCTGTGCTTTTATACGTAGTGATTTCTTTTCCTGAAATGTTCTTCACCCCCAACCCCTTTGTCTGCCTGGAAAACATCCACTGATTCTTCAAGATTTACCTTAGTTTGGCCCCCAGACACCCTTTCAACTCAGTACTGAAGTCACTCCTGAGGTTCACCCTTCAGCCGAAGATTAGACAGGCCTATAAAACAAACAATAACACATGGAGTTCAGCCATATATATGAGACTAAATAGCACACCAGCCTAGGGGCAAGGATGAGAAGGTAGGAGGAGACAGGAAAGCTGCACAAATGAAGGTCCAGATGGGGAGAATGTTGACATGTTGCAGGATTGGCAACCGTTGTCACAAAACAATATGTGTATTAATTGTTTAATGAGAAACTAATTTGCTCTGTAAACTTTCACCTAAAGCACAATAACGACAACAAAAAAGATTTACCTTAGTTATCATGGACGCTATGAAAAGGCTTTGCTGGAAAGTCCCCTTCCCTCTTCCATTGGGCAGTCTTAATCATTTCCTCCACACTTTTATGTGTCTCCACTATTGCCTATGTGCCATAATTCTTTATGTTTCACATACTTTCATTATCTTCCTGCCCCATGAGAATAGGCAAAATTGCCTTGGACAACCCTTCTCCATGGCCTCAGGAGATGCTCCCTTAATATTTCTGCTAATTCCCAGGAGTTTTACATCTCCTGTTCTGTTCTCTCTTTCAAGCTCCAGCTTCCTCTATTATTGCTTCTGTCCATCACTACACTGCTTTGAAATGAAACGCAATACCTTCTTTGATCGCTACAACCACTACCAAGTATTCATGAGTCTCACAATAGATTTTCCGAAGATTTTTTGGGGAGGGCATCAAGAAAGGTCAAATAACTTAGCATTCTTCCTTCTACTATCTTGTTTATTCCCACCCTTATCCATTTTTCCCTCTCCTTTTTTTTTTTTTTTTAAAGGAAATGGGAGAAATTATTTAACATTATTAAAAAGGAATTAAATCAGGAAAACAAGAAACTTGAAGGAAGGGCAATGAATAACCTGGGAAACGTTATAACATTAAGATTGATTGAAATATTGGAAACAATCTCCTAAGGAAAAACTATGGAATAGCTACAACTCAGAGGAAAATCATAGAAATTGTCTTCTAAACTTATTTTATGAAATAATCCCAATTTTTTCAGTAGTTTCTGAATTATTCCCTCATATACCTCTGCCTCTATGAGCCTGGTATAGCACTCTGGTATGAAACTAGGTGAATGTGCTCTATTTGGTAAGCAAAAAAAAATTTTTGTTTGGTTTTCTAATTTTTACTTATTTTTTATTGTTGTTGAAAGTATACACAGCAAAACATACACCAATTCAACAATTTCTACACGTACAGTTCAGTGACATTGATTACACTCTTCAAGTTGTGCAACCATTCTCGCTCTTTCAAATTGTTCTTTCCCCATTAACATAAATTCACTGCCCCCTAAGCTGCCTATCTAACCTTTTGAGCTGCTGTTGTCAAACACTACCAAGTATTCATGAGTCGCAGAATAGATTTGCTGAAGATTTTTTGGGGAGGGCATTGAAAAAGGTCAAATAATGTAGATTATGCCTTCTACCATCCTGTTTTCTTCTACTCTTATCCATTATTCCCTCTCCCTCCCTTTTTTTTTTAAAAGGAAATAGGAAATTTGATCCACTCCCTCTCCTTTATGAGCAAAATAATTCCCAAATTTTTCACACAGTCCATGCAGAGGAATTTCCTCCAGAATCCTGGTACCAACAACCACCCAGGCCTTGGAATGAAGGAACCACAAGGGAGTAAGGGTTGAGTATGGGGGAAAGGGACTGGCAATCTACACCAAGGCCTCATGTACTCAACAATTATTTATTGAACACCCACTACATGTGAGAAAATTGAGACACAGAGGTGAAAAAGAAACCAGGCAGGATCTCTATTGTTACAAAGTTTGTTTCCTAGTATAGGTGACACAAAACAAATTGATAAATGAGATTATTTCAGGAGTGGAGATGTGAAAGTAACTTGATGGGGTGGATGGTGAGGAACTGGGTTACAATTATCAGAGGATGTCTATCTATGGAAGTGATATCTGGGGCTGAGAGTTGAAAAAGTGGAGCCATCAGAGACGAGCTTGAGAAGAGTGTTGTAGCCTGAAGGTATGTATATAAGGTCAAAAACTCTGAAGTGACAATGAGTTTTGTGTGTTTTGGAAAAAAGAAAAAATAACTGACCATAAAAAAGGAAGACAGAGACAAGCAGTGGCAGATCATGTAGTTTTTAGATTTTTTTTTCCTACGTATTTTCTATGGAAGACTTTTAAGAGATGTGAATGGTCTATTAAGATTATCAAAGCATTTTTCCAAACAAAATGAGCACTTTCTCATATCTATTTATACATCTGTTTTCCCTACTAGACCATATTCCTTGAGGCCAGGAACTATGTCATTTTCATCTTTTGATACTAGGCATCTAGCCCAATGCCTGGCATGCATGCTTAGTCGATGTCTTACAAATGAATGAAAAATAGTTGAATAACTAATTTTATAAAAATATCCATAAGCAAACACTTTCTTTTTTAGCATTTACAAGAGATTTAGTAATGAGGAATTTCAAGGAGGGATCATATCAAGGAGTTCTTAGTCATCTGCCATTTACTGGCTCCCACTCCACCCCACTCTTGCTCTCTTTCTCCTTCATGTCCCTCTTCATCAACTATTATGAAAAGTCTTCCCTTTGACAGCTGCAAATTCTGGTTCCACCCAGATCCCAGCATTTATCAGAGGAATTCCAGTGACAGCTATTAATAAAAAAGGGAACATTAGCTATTTGAAACAACAATAACAATGTCTTGTTGCATCTATAACATATAATGTATTTATAAAATATATGACATGAATAGCACAAAGGGTAGGAGGCAGTAAATTAAGTTAAATAGTTATAAGGCTCGTACATATTGGGGTAAGTGACAGGAGTACTAATTTGAGATAGAATGCAATATGCCAATAAGTAAATCATACATGTGGTGATTTCTAGGATCTAAAAGAATGGTAAAAAAAAAAAAAATTACTTGATTAAGCCAAAATAATAAAAGTAAGAAGAAATAAGGAATAAAAATCAGATGTGATAAATAAATAAAAACAAGATGGTAAGTATGAAAGCGACTATGTCAGTAACTACATTAATTTAAATGGCTTCAAAATAATATTAAAAGGCAAACATTGCCAGATTAAATTAAACAAAAACTAACTACATGCTGTTTACAAGAGAAAGAGCTTAAATATAAGGCCACAAAAAAGTTGAAAGTCAAGGAATAAAAAAAAAGGTATACAATGCAAACCTAATCAAAAGAAAGTTTATGTTGCTACATTAATATCAGATGAAGTAGACTTTAAGGTAAGAGAAAAAAAATTTCATAATAACAAGAGTGAAAGAAAAATAGCAAGGAAAATTAGAAAACATTTTGAACTGAATGACAATGAAAATACAGTTATACCCGCTTTTTGAAAGTTCACTTTATGCTACTTCACTTTTACGACAGACCTACATTATTACCTGTTTTCACTAACCAAAAGAAATCTGAAGAGGATTTTCACTTTTTCCAAAAAAGGGGAAAAGTAGAAATACCCTTCAGCGTTTGTTTTGTAGCAAGCTGTTAAAGATGCAGCGTGCACCCCGAGCAGTGAAGGTGGCATCACCAAGCTCCTTGCCCGGGAAATACACTCAACATCTACTTTATATAGGCTGTGTATTTATCATATCATTCCTGCTTTTACTATATGTTGGTGTTATTTTATGTTTTATATGCTATTTGGTATGATTTGGTAGGTTATATTTTGGGTCTGGGAATGCTCAAAACTTTTTCCCATATAAATTAATGGTCATTGCGTCTTCCCTTTATACCATTTCAGCCTAGGAATGCTCTACTCTGGGATGGTGGAAGAAACCTGTACTGCATATCAAAACTTGTGGTATAAAGCTGAAGTA
Organism: Trichechus manatus latirostris; assembly: GCF_000243295.1. Taxonomy (NCBI): domain Eukaryota; kingdom Metazoa; phylum Chordata; class Mammalia; order Sirenia; family Trichechidae; genus Trichechus; species Trichechus manatus. Next base: position 6,005,583 of record NW_004443958.1, read on the forward strand.
ATACATATATTTGAAAAAGAGAAAAAGTTTAAAATCAATGATCTAAGCTTCCATTTTAAGAAGCAAGAGTGAAGACCAAATGAAACCCAATGTAAGCAGAAAAAGAAAATAAAAAACAATAAAAGTACACATAAATGAAATAGAATATAGAAAAGCAATAGAGAAAAATCAACAAAGCCAAAAATTAATAAAATTTATAAACTCTAAGCAAAATTGATTAAGGAAAAAAGAAAGAAAAGACAATATTGGGGGGAAAAAAAGAGTCATCACTACAGTTTCTACAGAAATTATAATTCAATATATACCAAAAAAAAGAAAACCAAACCCATTGCCATCAAGTCGATTCCGACTCATAGCGACACTATAGGACAGAGTAGAACTGCCCAGTAGTGTTTCGAAGGAGCGTCTGGTGGATTCGAACTGCTGACCTTTTGGTTAGCAACTGTAGCACTTAACCACTATGCCACCAGGATTTCCACTTCAATACATATATCCTATAAATTACTCATACTCAGAATATGTTAATAATTCCTACAAATCAATATGAAAAAGAAACAAATAATCCAACATTTAAAAAGGCAAAAACCTTAAATAGTTCATAGAAGAGAATATACAAAAGTCAATAAGCAAATGAAATTATTAGACATCAAGGAAATGCAAATTAAAGCCATAGGATGACTAAAATTAAAAGAACTAACAAAACCAAGTTTTGGTAAGGATGGAGAACAAGTAGAATTCTCAAACACTGCTGGAGGGAGCATAAATTGATACACTTTGGAACCTGTTTATCAGTATCTACTAAAACTAAACACATGTGTCTCTATGACCTGGCAGTCATGTGTATACAGTCCTCCAAATGAGTGCTTGTGTCCAACAAACACATGTACAAGAAAGTTCGCAGTGACTTTATTATACAAGCTCAAAACTAGAAACAAGCAAAATATCCCAAAGCAGGATGGATGAATCTACTGCCACACTCAGTAACATGGATGCATCTCACAGACATAATGCTAAGCAAAAGAAGTCAGACACAAGTGAATTGATACTGTATGAACCCATTTCTATGAAATTCAAAACCACTAAAACTAATCTATGGTGTCCAAAGTGAAAATAATGATTTCCTTTTGGGCGGTGTATATTGGCTAATAAGTGGTATAGGGAGGTCTTCTGGGGTGCTAGAAATGTTCTATGTCTTGATCTGAGTGATGATTCCACATGCATAAACTTCTGTAAAAATTCATTGAGCACTACACCTAAGATTTGTGTACTTCACTCAGTTATGTCTCAGTAAAAAGCAAAAAAAAGTTATATAGTATTTAAACATTCCTTAAACAAACAAACAAGTTATCCATTGAAGACAATGCTCATTGTATTAATAGTAATTATTATTATTATGGGCTTCTCCAGGGCAGGCCTGCAACTTACTCATAATTATATTCTTACTTTTTTGGCACCTAGTAGGTATTCAATACATAACTGTTGAATTATATAGAATCACGTGAATGGGAGGGCATGAGTTTATCTTTTTCCTCTTTTAGAATGCTCTCTTTAACTCATATGATGGTGGAGACCAAATGGTGACCCTATAGGAATCCATTATTTCCACTACTTTGAGCCAATAAGTCATGCCAGCTACCACATGGAGATAGTCAAGCTTCTCAAAGCACCAACCCCAAATGAGCCCAGGAGCTGGCAGATACCTGGGAATGCTGAGATGTAAAAGAATGTCCAGCGACACCAAGTGGCTTCATCCAGGGCTTGGAGGTACAAAAATAAATCTGTTCAAAACAGTTGGGCAATCATAGGGAACAGTGAGATGACCTTAAGAACTTAAAAATAAGGTTGCCATCTGAAGATAAAACTACTAAAATCTATCCCAAAGATATGGCCCAAGCCATCTATCAATGCCACCCAGTCAGTTCTTGAAGAGTTTAGGGAAATATTCAACCTTTCAGTTAAGGTGATTATGGAATGGTCTCAGGGAAGCACAAGTTATACTAGCATATCTCAAACTGTATGCACATAGCATCAACTTGGCATATCAGGGTGAGCCAACTTAACAGAGAAAAACAAATTGATTTTTGGTAACCTGGCCAGAGCTGATATCTCATCAACCACATTGAATCCTGTTTGAAAAGAGGATGTGTTAGCACACTGGGTTTGATGGGCATGCCATCTATAAAAGGCTATCCCAAAGGGGACAAATATGTCAGTGTTTACCCAACCCTGAAGTGACTTTGGGTCAGAAAGTAGAAAAGTTTCTGGCCAATGGAAAGGAGTTCACTATTGAGAGGCAAATGGAGTTTTTCAGTGTCATGGTTGCCTAGATAAAATTGCTTTGGGTATAACCACCTACCTCTGATTTCTTTGCTAAGAAATGTTTTGAGAAATGTTCTGAGGCCTTATGTAATTTCCCATGTGGAGTCACATATGGGGAATGAATGTGACCCTGAGCATCACAATGATGGTTATTAGCTAACATTTGTTGATCATTTTGAGCAGCCAGCTACTGTACTGTATTACTCAAGATAGCCCAAGTGCTGTTTCAAAAAACCTAAATCTCAGTGGCTTAACTGAATAAAAATGTAAAAGTTTCTCACTCACTTTAGTCCAGTGTGGGTCTTGAGTGGGGAAGGGTAGGGAGGCTGTACTCTGCACATTCAGTCAGGAACCTAGGTCTCTCCTATTATTGGCACCATCATCCCCCAGGTCCTTGAAGACCTCTTCATTCAATGGATGGATGGAGAAAGAGAACAAGGATTGCACATGGGAGGTTCGTTGCGTCAGGCTGAATTAATAAACATCACTGTCACATGGCCGCATCTAACTGCAAGAGAAGCTGAGAAATGCTGTCTTCCCCAGTACTCAGAAAGGAGAACCTAGAAATTGTCTCTGCCCCATGAGCTAAATGCTTCACATGAATTGTCTCATGTCAACCTCATCCCATTCCTAAGCAGGAGACACTCTTATTATCCCAGTCTTACAGGAGAAGAAACTGAAGACAGAGGTTAACTCACTTGCTCAAAAACAGCAAACTAATTAGATTTGAGCCAAAGCAATCTTAGAACATAGATAATTCACCTCTAGATTCCATTGTTTAACCACTACCGTATACAGTAGTTATATTTAATAAATTGATAAAGAGATCTTAAGGCTTATAAATTTCAGTGCATTTACAAAATGTGATTCTGAGCTTGTAAATGGAGGACTACATTCTAGAACACAGCGACCCACCAAGGCACTCCCTCCTGTAAGGCCCTGTTGGGTGGCCAGTTAACTCCTCTAGATGATAGTACCTCCTGTCTGGGCAAACTGCAATAAATAAGGATAAAAGCTAACAGTAAGTGAGCACTTACCACCAAGCCAGGCACAGCTCTTAGTGTTTTATACAAACTGAACTTTTTAAATCCCTATAACAACTCTACAAAGTTAATACTGTTACTATGAAGAAGTTGAAACACAGGGAGGTTAAGAAAATGTCCCAAGGTCACACAGCCAGAAATGCCAGAGGCAGGATTTGATCCCATGCAGCTTTAGTTCTATAACCCATGCTCTGAACCGCTATGTTAAAGAACATTCAAAAAAGATGGTATCAACACTTGTCATTTTGATTCCTCTACCCTGATTCCCATAATCATCTACATAGAATTGAAACTTGATGTACTCAGCTATCACATTCCCTTCTAAGGAACGCAGGTCACTTCTTTAAACAAAATAGGTATGCAGAAAATATTTATGATATTGAAATTGTTCCAATTGTGATAAACTGAAGGTTGGGATATGATGCCCTCATTCCCTTACTCTACATTCAGAAAATGAAAACTAGCTAAGCATTTTATTCAAATTATCTCACTGGATCCTCAGAAAACCCTATTAGGAAGGAATCTTACTCCCATTTTACAGGTCACAACGCTAAGTTTTACCATAAGGAAACAAAGTTGAATGTTAACTGACAGATACAGTATAAACCTCCTGGTGACACTTTCCTAATGATTTCTGAACACCTCTCTAAATGACAAGAAAGACCCCATTCTGGCATTCCAAGAATATAGGCTGTTGAAAAATCAGGACTTTGCTTTCACAACTAGATCGATTTTACTTCCGGGGAAGTCATTTCAGTGAAGTGCTGGTGTGAACAACAGTCACCAGTGGGAAGAGCAATGGGATAAGGAGGAGGAGGGATGAAACGGTCCCATAATTTTAGAGACAGTACGAAAAAAAAGAAGTTAGACTTTTAGGTTCTATTTCTGGCTCTGCCTGTTTCCCAGCCAGCCAGCACATCTCTCTCCCTTTCTCTCCATTAATTGCAAAAGGTGGAGAAAAGTATACGTGGGTATAAAGCACTTTGTCATGCTTGTATGAAAGGTCCTGTTTTACAGCCAGTACAAAAGCAAAATTGATCATGCTATGAAATCCACATTGTGTTGTAATATATTGGGTTCACATTTTGCAGGAATACTTACGCTCTCAATTCATAAGATCAGAGAAGGCAAAATTGCATTTTTAGGTGGGAAACCAAAGATGGACATAGCACACTGAAAACAGAGGATGATTTTAAGCATAGCTAGCCCTACACTAAATTGTAATGTCAGTGAAATTTCTGAGCTGCACTGATCCTCTTTCCTTTCTGCAATCTTTCTTTCTCATCAAGTTCTCCTTCCCCTAAGTATACATTTTACTCATATCATCCTTGTCCCTAGTGTTAGAGCCTTGATATGTTGCCCCTTTCAGGAGTACTGCATTTTAGAGAAGAAGGAACCCCAAAGGAGAGAGAGACTATGTACCTAACTTTGTGGCCCAATATTTATTCTTCCATTTTAACATTCACATCAACATCCTCATGTTTGGAGAGGATGGCGAGGGAGGAGCAGAGCTGAAGAATGTTGAAGTCCTTCTCAGTGTCGTGATAGACTTCATCGGTGTAGAACAGTTGTTGAACTTAGATAATTAGTGTTTTCCTTCAAGAATTACTAGCAGTGGTCATCCTAGATTGCATTAATTGTGGGGGTTTTCAACCTGACCACTGGAATTTCATGAGACACACTGTCAGTTTCCTTGGGAAAAAGCGTGGTCACCGTGAACATGTTAATGTGGATGATGGTCCATGCAGTCTTGGTATAGGGATGGAGATTTGACTATAGGCCATTTGTCAGAGAGTTCCAAGAATATCAAGTCTCTACTGAGCTTCTCCCTTCTCCAACCTAAACAAGTGGTCCAGGGTCATAACAACACTAATGCCCCTACCAGTTGCCATCAAGTTAACCTCAAGTCATGGCAACCCCATGTGTGTCAGAGTAGAACTCTGCTTCAAAGGGTTTTCAATGGCTGATTGTTTTGAAGTAGATTGCCAGGCCTTTCTTCCAAGGTGACCTTGGGTGGACTTAAACCTCCAACCTTTCAGTTAGTACTGCGTTAACTGTTTGCACCACCCAGGGACTCCATAGATATATAGAGACACCCTGAATTTTCTTTAGGCTCATCTGGAACTTCCCTCCCTCATCCTACAGCCCTTAACTATACTCAAAAGTACAGATGCCAGGCTCACAGTTCATGTCACCATGTCTTCCCCAATCTCATTTCATTTGATTTCTAAAAAGTTATATAAAAACAGCAATCTTCCAGAAGTGCCTAAGGCTGAGAACCCTGTTCTAAGAACCTTATTCTGTTCTCTTTCTCTCTTTCCTCTACATGCAACGGTTCCCCACTTTTCAAACACACTTATGTGACTCTCATAACCACTAAGCTTCCCCTTATTAGGAATCTTACTCTGTGGTTTTTAGCCTCAAGTCCCTTAATAGTCTCCTGGTGACTTGAATAAGTATTATGCTGAAAACTTCTACATTTTCACTTCTGTTTTGACACTGTTCGGTCATCGCTTGGAGACTGGCCGATTGCATTGATCATACACCAAAGAGAGAGAGAGAAAAAAGCATACTTCTTAGTTTAAAACACGTGCACTTGTGTCACACATCTTTGTGTTTCGGTAAATCCATCATTAGAGAGTGAGAGAGACCTCAGTGCAGCCTAACTCCTTTGTCTTGTTAAGAAGCGTAGAAACTCTGGGACTAAATTAGCTGTGTAGCATCCAGTTCATGCTGGTTCTATGATCTCATTATTTCTGGATCCTCATTAGAAAAGCAGTGGAGTAGGAATTCTACTCTCAAAGTGTCTCCCCACACTCACCCACATACAACTTCGGTGAGAAAATAAAAAGTATGCTCTCATTCAAACGTGAGGAGGTTGGTCACTTGGCTCATTACTTGTAAATAACGCAACAAGCCCCTGAGATTTTTTGGTTAGGTTAGAACATCCTGAAAATCTATGTGAATTCTCCACAAAGATAGGATCATGATTGCCCACTGTCTTTCCTTGGATTCTTTGGGAGAAAACGGTATTAAAATATACACTCATGTATTATTTGTATAATTTAATCATTTTAATGACAAGGATTTAGTAACTCCGAGCAGTATGTGAGCTACACAGGTAGCAGCAAAGTCAGGGAAACACCTAAAATCCAGAATGTTAAAAATAGTATCTAAGCTCTTCTTGCTTCAATTCAATGCCAAGTTTGCCTTCAGGTCCTGATCACTTTTTCTTTTTCACGAGTGTTCGTTTAACAAACGTTATTGTGCATTCAAAATATGCCAAATTCTGCATAGACCCATGGGTTACATCAATGAAAAAACAGGGTCTTTCCTCTAGAAGCTTAAAGTCTATTGGGAGACATTGGTTCATAAAGATATAATAACAATTTAACAACACAAGGGATATAAATAGAATGCCTGGGTAGCTCCAGTGGTTAAGCACTTGACTACTGGCCAAAGGTTTTGGTGATTTGAACTCACCCAGAGGTGCCTCAGAACAAAGGGTTGGCAATTCGCTTCCAAAAGTTCACAGCCTTAAAAACCCGATGGAGTAGCTCTACTCTGCACACATGGGGTCACCACGAGTTGAACTTAACTCAATGGCAACTAACAACAACAGCAAGGGATATAAAGAATGTAGATACAAAGAGCAATGGGAATTGACGATATTAAACAGAGGAAAGGAGAAATGTCTTAGAATTCTCTCCACAGAGGCTGATAAGGTATGCGATAGCATTCAACCTCCCTCAGGGTGGGCATGTTAGAATTTGTACTTAGCCCCTTCTTTCTATCAGCTACTGACAGAGGGAGTAGCCAGTCTAATTGGTCAGTTTGCCATTCATCAAGCTCCATTCAAGATGGATGTGGCTTCTTGATCTCTTGGACATTTGGACCCTCAGGCAGAGAGTGAGTTCCTCTTTCTTCTCAGTCTATTTCTATCTTTATCCCTGTCTCTGTCTCTATCTCTATCTTTCCCTTGTACCAGTGACTGGACGTATGAATCAGGCCCAATGTTCTGGCTGGGTGAGCTGCTCAAACACAGTCACCAGAAGCTCTGGATTGTGGGAGATGATTGACTCTTGCTCAGCATTATTAAGCAGACACTTTGATCCTTGGTGACACTTGGGTCTCTTCTCTATAGTTTAGTACCCAGAGAGGAAGAAGGGAGAGTCTCTCCTCCTCCCCACTGCCAACCTGGCTCCCCATATCAGTCTTCTCTCCTGAGTCTTCCTGGACATTCCAATTCTCTTGGCACTTTTAACACCTTAAAAGTTTGCCAACTTCATTCATCCATTCATTCACTTATCAATTCAACAAATATTTGAGCACTCACTTGTTGCCTAGCTCTGCAAAATGTGCTAGAGATACAACAGTAAACAAATCAGACATAGTCTCTGTCTTTGTGAACTTATAATGTGGTCTGAACCCAAACCCAAAACAAACCTGTTGTCATTGAGTTGATTCCACCTCACAGCAACCTGGTGTGTTACAGAATAGAATTGCTCCATTGGGTTTTCTTGGTTGTAATCTTTATGGAGGCAGATCACCAGATCTTTTTTCCATGGTGCTATTCAGGTTAATAGACCAGCACAAACCTTTTGTACCACCCAGGGACCATTAGTCTGGGCAACAGATGGTAAATAATCACACAGATAATTTATCATATTTTTGATACATTCTGTGAAAGAAAAGTTGAATGAGCAATAGATCATAAACAGGGTGTTCTTAACCTGTTCAGCGGGATCAAGGAAGGCCTCCTTTTGGGAAGTTACTTTTAGGGTAAGATATGGAATCCCTGAGTGTTGCACATGGTTAATGTCCTAGATGGCTAACCAGAAGGTTAGAGTTCAAGTCTACCCAGAGATACCTCAAGGAAAAAAGGCCTAACAATCTACTTCCAAAAAAATAGCCATTGAAAATCCTATGGAGCACAGTTCCACTCTGACATACATGGGGTTTCCGTGAGTTGAAGTTGATTTTATAACTTTTTTTCTTTTTTCTTTTTGTGAAGCAATTACCCGTGTTGAGGGTAGGGGGAACAAAGACCTTGAAACAGGGAAGGATTTTAGTGAGAGAAGCAGGAGATGAGGCTGGAGTACTATATGTCATAGGGGGCCATCTGAATCTTAAGGATTTGAACTTGATCCTAAAAACAATAGGGAATCATTGAATAATTTTAAGCAGAGGAGGGATGTGATCAGTTCTGTGTTTTTCAAAATTCACCATGACTGCTACATGGTGAATTGATTGGAGGAGGCTGCTGGGAGAGCAGCATGGGAGCAAAGGAGATAAAAAAAAGTGAATGGGTTCAAGATACAGTTTGCAGGGAGAATGAACAGCCCTAGGTGATAGAAGAGATGCAGAGCATGAGAGGGGACTGACAAGGATGATTTCCAAGTTTCCAGCTTCAGCAACCATGCGGACAGAGGTGCCCTTTCTTGAGATGAGAAACTCTGCAGGAGGAGCAGATTCAGGACCCTGGGGCGGATCAGGCACTCTGTTTTAGACAAGTGAAGTTTTAGGAGATATCCACAGGAGCTGTCAACAGTCAGTTGGATAGCCAAGTCTACAGCACAAAAAAAGATGGCTGAGATGAAGATATAAATTTGGAGTTTGTCAACATATAGATGGTATTTAAAGCCTTATAAGTGGTGATATCCCCCAGGGAGAACGAAAAACAAGAAGAGATGAGATTGCAGGAGTGAGATCTGGTAGCTGCCAGAATTCACTACTGTTAACTGTCATTGAAGAAGCCTTGGTAGCTCAGTGATTAAGCATTTGTCTGCTAACCAAAAGGTTGGTGGTTCGAACCCACCAGCTTCTCTGCAGGGGAAAGAAGTGGCAGTCTGCTTCTGTGAAGATTACAGCCTTGGAAACCGTATGGGGCAGCTCTACTCTGTCCTACAGGGGTCACTATGAGTCGGAATCAATTCGATGGCAATGAGTTTTGTTTTTTTTTTTTGCTTTTTAACTGTCGCTGAGGATGGCTTGGTTTGGGGTTCTCAATAATGGTGAGCAGGTTTGATTTCAATTAAAATGATGGGATTAGTATGCTAGGAGGGTTTCCTCTGATTTTTCCAAGCCACCTCAGTTGTTGGCATCCATGTCCAGTCCTCCTCCTGAAGTATAGCACTATGTGCGTAAAAAGCCTTGCTAAGCAAGAATAGATGAGTACTCTCTTAGATGTGTGTTGTTTACTTTTGAGTATTAGGCTCTGGCCCCATGAGTCCCATCTGCAAATTTATAGTGTTAATGTTATCACAAGGGACATCTCTAGGTGCGGAGCCAAAGTGTAGTGATCAAATCCTACCTGTCTGATGTTGTGGTTGCTGGGTGTCATCAAGTTGATTTTGACTCATAGTGACTCCATGTGACAGAACAGAACTGCTCCCTCCCCCCTGAGTCTTCTAGGCTATAATCTTTACAGGAGCAGATTACCAGGTCATTTCCCTGAGGAGCCGCTGGGTAGGTTGGAATTGCCAGTCTTTAGGTGAACAGCCAAGTGTTTAACTGCAGCACCACCAGAGCTCCTTGAAATTCAGTGAGGAGATCACAAAAGGAAGAGGCAAACACCAAACAGCATTTCTTTCCACACCAGTCCCGAGGTCATGTTTAGCCAATAGCTTGTATTTTCATTTCAAAGACTTCCACTGTATGAGGTTTTCTGAAAATTTTTAGAACTCGAACCAAGGTTATTTAAAACTTTACATCAAGAACCAGAAAGTCTCTGACATTCAGCTTGTGTTCCAGTTATGTCAGCTTTTATATTCACCTCTATCTATTGTCTTTTTTTCTCGAAGTCTCAAATATGAGAATTAATATATGACAGTTGGTGACATAATACTCCAGTGAGGGGAAAATTAGAAAAAGACAAATTTCAAGTTTTTCCACAGTGCTTTGAAAACATTACCTCTTAAGCCAAATTGGGTGTAATCATGGAATGGACTTCATGGTAGAGAATCATTATTTATCTAAAAATACCAAATCAATTCACTCAAGCTTGTAGTATAACTATCCATTTCACACTTAACCAGTTGCCATCAAGTCAATTCCAATTCACAGCGATCCCATGTGTGTCAGAGTAGAACTGTGCTCCACAGGGGTTTCAGTGGCTAATTTTTAGGAAGTAGATCATCAGGCCTTTCTTCCGAGGCGCCTCTGGGGGAACTCAAACTTTCAACCTTATGGTTAGCAGTCAAGCACATTAACCATTTGCATCACACAAGGACTCCATTTCACATTTACACATCCAGCTTCTTTGCTACCCGTGAGGGAACAACTCGAAGGCGTGTTCTACACGAGTTGTTCACAAGCTTTAATACTCATAGGGATCAGCTGGAGCATTTGTTAAAACCATTTAATCAGAGTGGTGCCCAAATTAACTTGCATTTCTAATACTTCCACAGGCGATGCCAATGCTGCTGGTCCAAAGGACCGTATTTTGAGAAGCACTGTTCTATCCAATCTCCTAGAAGTCCCCAGTGGAAATGAGCCCTAGTTGCCCACAGCATTGACCTGCTCAGTATTGCACTATTGACTTCTTTCCCTTCCCCATTTCATGTCCCAGTCCTCTGCGAATGTCTTCTAGGATCATTTCCCTAATAAACTACTTGCACTGAAACCCTAGGCTCTGGGTAGGCTTCTTGGATTAAACCAAACCAAGGCAAAAGCAGAGGCAGGGGCAAATATGCAGAAAGAAACAATCAGGAAGATCTCACCAGGATGGCTGCCTTTGCTGTTGTTTCGGGCAATCCACTGACTCGGGGTCCCGGAAAATTCTAAGGGCTCTGCCTTTCCATGCCTCACTCACAGTTCAAAACCTCTGGCTGGAGCATCAGATGGACTAACACTTCGGCACGTCCCTGGTTTTTGACTGCCTAGATGCCCAAGTCTGAAATCTTGAAATTTTCTTGATTCCTCATTGTCCATTACCTTGCTCATCCAACTGGTCATCCATCGCATCTCACCATTTCAACCTCCTAATTTGAAAAATATCTCCTAATCCCTATCACCTACGTCTGGTTCAGGCTTCATCCTTTTTCACCTTGACAGACAACAGTCAAGTGTCTGATCTCTTATCTTTAGTTTGGTTTCTCTACTTTGCATCCTTCATACTGATGCTAGAATAAACTTTACAGAATGAAAGTATGATCAGTCCCTTAAGACTTTCTAGTGACTGCTCCCAATAAAGGCTAATATCAAAAAAAGTCTTGTATGATTGGGTCCCTTCTTCTCCAGTTTAGTCTCTCATCTCTTCAGTGCATATACTCTACACTTAAACCATATCAGATTATTCTCATTTCCCTAAACAGATGCTCTCTTTCATCTCCATGCTTCTTCCCCCTTACCTGGAATTTATTTTATGGATATTTATTGAGCACCTACTCTGTGCCAGGCAGTGGCCTAGAATATAGACGATGGTTATATAGCAGTAAACAAAGGTGATAAAAAGTTTGCTTTCATGGAGGTAGTGGGCAACATAGACAACAAACAAAGTCAGTAAGTAAAATGTTAAACAGTGACATGCGCCAAGGAGAAAAATACAGCAAGAAAGGGGTAGAGTGTGATAGAATGAGGAGTCCAGTTTTAAATAGCATAAGGATGGAAGCCCTCAATGAGAAGGTGACAGTTGAGTAAACTCCTGGTGGAGGTGAGACAGTGAGTCCTGAAGATATCTGGGGAAGGTCATTCCAGCAGAAGGAACAGCAAGGCTGAAAATCCCTCCTTGATCCAGTTTCACTTTGCTAATTCCTCCTCATCCTTCAGTCCACAAGAAATTGTAGACTCCAGTTGGGTCTCTCCCATTACCTGGAAACTTTCCTGACTCCCATTGCCCATTCTTGATTAAGAATCCAATTTCAATGATCTCAGAGCATCCAAGACATATTGTTATGATAGCATTTAAAATATTGATGATAATAAATCACAGTCAACATGTGTAAAGTACTTACTAAATGCCAGGCACTGTGCTGATGGTTTACGTGGATGATCTTCTTTCTTTTTTTTTTTTTAGGTTTTTTTTAATTTTACTTTTGTTCTTTAAGTGAAAATCTATAGTTCAAGTTAGTCTTTCATATAAAAATTTATACATACATTGTTATGTGACCCTAATTGCTCTCTCTATACTGTGACAGCACATTCCTCCTTTCCACTCCTGATTTCCTGTATCCATTCAACCAGCTCCTGACCGTCTCTGCCTTCTCATCTCACCTCTGGACAGGAGCTGCCCATTTAGTCTCATGTTTCTACTTGAGCTGGATGATCTTCTTTCAATTCTCATTGACACTGTACGAAGATAAGTATTTGTATTATCTCATTTTACAATGAATAAATTGAGACACAGAGAGGTTAAGTAACTTGTTTACGATTACAATGTATTCTAATCTTCTCCCCATGGTCTGAGCTCCATGCATATCTCACATTTGAATGCTCCATAATGGTATGGCTCTAAGCAAGAGCCTCTAGTTCATCGCTTTGACTAACCCTTAACACTTCTATATAATAAAGTAGAACTGCTCTTCTGAATGTATCTTACCAAATCATGCAGAAATAGCTGGATGATTTCACACATGTTTGGTAAGTATGTTTGTGATGATCTAACTTAAAAGAAAAATTCATTTGGTAAGACACAGGGGTCACCTCAAAAAGAAAGATTGTCATCTTCCGGAGAGATTGATATGGAAATACAATATAAAGATGGTTTGGCTGACAATTGAGAGGAACCTGATGTATGTAAGAAGGCTCATAAACTAAGGAAACCAACAATGGTTTCAATTATGAGTTCCGAATGGAAAGGCATTTGAACATACATTCTGCATCACAGGTGCTGGGGTATAATCAAGCTGCTTCTTGATTAGGTAGCAAGGCACCAGGTGAGTAACTCCAGGGATTTATTTGTAGAATGATGGGTAACAATTCTTTCAAGCAATCCCATGCAGTCTGCAAGTGTCTAATATTTCTAAAGTTTTCCCGATTACCCTTACCATCTTCACCTCTAGAATTGTACCTCTTGTCTTCCTAGACCAGTGTTTCTCACAGGGGAGTGATTTTTGCCCCTCAGGGGACACTTGGCAATGTCTGGAGACATTTTCAGTTGTCTCAACTGCAGAGAGGTGCTACTGGAAGCTTGTGGGTAGAGACCAGTGATGCTTCTAGACATCCTACAAAGCACAGGACAGTTGCTCACAACAAAGAATTATCTGGCCCAAAACTGAAATAGTGCCAAGGCCCTATCTTGTTGCCATGCGCAAACCCTCGTGTTTCTCTTTGATTCCCATCCAGTGATATGCCAGGGGTATAAGCAGTGTTCTTGCTGTCTGATATTGTAGAAAATACACAAATTGCCAGATATTGTATTGGGATGAATCACTGGAACAAAAATGATTCTCAGGCTGCTGCTTCAGCTTTGCATGCCCTCACGACTCTACACACGGGCTGAACACCTATTCCTCTTTGAAGCTTTGAGAGTGTCACTTCCAATGTGAAGACTTCCCTGACACTCCACAGGAAGAAATGCCTACTCTTTCTTCTGTAATCTAACTGCATCCTTAACTTTAGCACAGTAACCATAACACTTCATTGCCATTATTGGTTACATGCCTGTCTACATTTCAACCACTTGGTTAGCTCCTCAGTGGACCTCAGAGACTTATATAATATTATGCTTAGTTTTCCAAACCCCTAGCATAACACTTGGCCCTTAGTAGGTATTCAACACACACGCTTGAAATGAATGCATTTTCGGGGAGAAATCTGGAGTCCAGGAGTTGTTCTACACTCAGCCACTCTGTTTTTCACTGAATATGTGACTCTTTTTCCTCTGGTTTCTAAAGAGGATAGAAGCCAAGCAAACCACATGGTCCATCCCTTCGCCCTCAGTCACACGATCCACACCGCTAGCTGTTGTCAGGTTCGGAAGACTTTATCTCAATTCCTGCAACACAACAATATGAAGGCCTACTAATGGTGGGGAAAGGATGATAAAAATAGGCTGCTTAAAAATCAAGCACTTTTCCACAGAGAAAAAGAGATGCAAACAGCCGCCGGCACCTTCCTGTGAGTAACAGAAGTTTCTATTTTAAAAGAAAGTCAAATAAGAAGCAACTTTATCACAATGCTGCTTTCCCAGATTTCTTGGCCAAGGCAACACATCAGCCTGTATCAGGCTCTTGGTGTTCTGTGACAGATCCGGCTCCAGTGATGATTCATAGCAGCCATGTGAGGAACAGAGGCTCTCACGCAAACTAGGCCCTTTAAACACACACACACACACACACACACACACACACACACACACACACACACACGGTCCGGTAAAAGACCCATCTCCGTCAATCGTGTGCATCACTCAACTTGTCTCCCTGGCAAATAACAAAGTAAGTGATGAACACTGCCAAAGGCATTGCCTTTCAGTGGGTCTCCATCTTTATGCTCTCAAGTAGCAAAGAATGTACATTTTCTCTCTTGGCTCAGATATTCAAGTCTCCCAAATTTTCATGAACACAGGGAGAAACTGGATTCATGTATCTAACCCTCATCTTTTCTCTTTAACCTTAAACTTTCTTTGGTTTTTGAGTGATCTTTGTAGGTTTCAATGACCTTCATGCTAAGAATAAAAAATAGCTCCGCTTATATCATTTTGACTTCCAAGTATTAAATCATTTAGATTTCTAGGTTTGTTTGTGGTTTCATGAAATTAAGATTTCTGTCACCGTCTGCTCCTGATAGGATCTCAGAAACAATGCTAGCCAGTTAAGGATAAAATGCAACACAGTTGATCTGAAGGAAACAGAAGGAGCAGGTGCTATTCGTAGCCTGAACTGAGTTGATTATCATTCTTGGGCAAAATGTTGGCTGAAAGTTTTCCTGACGCCCAGCCAGAAAAAAGGAACAGATTGCAAATGTGTGCAAGTCAACACTGAGGAATTCGAATACCCAAAAAATCGGCAAAGCAGGCTTTGGCATCTCCTTCCTGAGAGGTTCATGAGCATGGGGGGCACCACGCTGTCCAGCTTGAGAGTGGGCAGCCCCACCCTACACGAAAGCCCAGCAAGAGGAAGAAGATGCTTCTGGAACTTTCCTGATGATGATGGCAAGACATCTGTAAATTTCTGACCAAATGTCACGATTGAGGTCACAGAGCCGTGAGAGAAGGACTATCACCCTGCTTTATTTTTAAGTAGTCCCATCATGGATTTTTTTAAATCCAGTAATTCCCTTAAATAGTGAAGCCCTAACAACCTCAATTGTTATTATCAGTAGCTGCCAGTTATTAGACATTTCTCAAAGGTCAGAACTTGCACACTTTCACTCCTCACAATAACTCAATAAGAATAAGAATAATGATATTTATAAGAGTTTGTGGGCGCCAGGCACTGTTCCCTGCTCTTTACATCCTTTAACACATTAAATCCCCTCAATAATCCTGTGGAGTAAGTACTATGATCCCCATTTTACTAGTGAGGAAGTTGAGGCACAGTCTAATGGGGTATTGACTTGTCGGAGGTCCAATATGAACCCGGGCAAGAGTTCTGCCTCCTAGGCCACATTTTTTTTTTAAATAATAATTTTATTGAGATATAATTCATCCATTTAAAGTGTGCAATTCAATAGCTTTTAGTGTATTCACAGAGTTGTGCAATACTACCACAATTAATTTTAGAACATTTTCATCATCCCAAAAAGAAATATCACACCCATTAGCCATCACCCCCAATTTCCCCATCTGTCTAAGCAGTAGGCAACCACTAATCTTGCTATCTCTATGGAGTTGTCTCTTCTGGACATTTCATATAAGTGAAATCACATAATATGTGGTATTTTGTGACTGGCTTCTTTTACTTACCATAATGTTTTCAAGGTTCGTCTACATTGTAGCAAGTGTCAGTACTTCGTTTCTTCTTATTGCTAAATAAGTTCCATTCTTAACCACTACACTGTGCTCCTCTCTGAGGCTAGTATCACTGCTCTTATTTTGCACATGAGAAAACAGAGGTCCAGAGAAATGAAATAACCTGCCCAAGGTCAAGTAGTCAGCTAGAGTCAAAGCTGGCATCAGTGACCCCAGCACTATGCTCTCAACCACCCTGCTATACTGCCTCCAAAGCATATCTTTCCCTATAGATGTTACCTACACCAGGGAAATTATTTCAATGTGTCCAGGTAACTTTCTTCTTACTTCCATGGAAGTCAATAAAGTAGTGGTTAAGAAAATGGACTTTAAAATTAAGTTCAGAATCAAGCTTGTGTGGCTTTAGACAAATCACTTAACCTTTCTAACACCTTGGTTTCCTCATTTGTAAAAGAATAATGACATCTACATTTTAGAGTTGAGAGATACTGCATGTAATTTGCATTGCCTCATGGCAGGCACACTATCAGGGCTCAGTAAATAACAACATTCTATGGGGTAATAGAGGAGCCCTGGTGCAACAGTGGTTAAAGAGATTGACTGCTAACCAAAAGGCTAGTGGTTCTAAACCACCAGCGGCTCCATGGGAGAAAGATGTCGCTGTCTGCTTCCACAGATATTTAGTCTTGGAAACTCTATGGCAACCCTGGTGGCTTAGTGATTAAGAGCTATGGCTGCTAACCATAAAGATCGGCAGTTCGAATCTACCAGGCACTCCTTGGAAACACTGTGGGGCAGTTTCTACTCTGTCCTGTAGGGTCGCTATGAGTCAGAATCAACTTGATGGCAATGGGTTTGTTTTGATTTGGTTTTGGAAACTCTATGGGGTTGCTATGAATCAGAATTAACTCCAAAGCAGTGAGTTTGGAATGGGGTAATAGAGTAGTCCTGGTGGTTCAGTGGTTAAGCAATCAGCTGCTAACGGAAAGGTCCGTGGTTCAAACCCACCAGACACTCCGCAGGAGAAAGATGTGGCAGTCTGCTTCCATAAAACTATATGGCCTCGGAAACCCTAAGGGGCAGTTCTACTCTGTCCTGTAGGGTTGTTATGAGTTGGAATTAACTTGGCGGCAATGGGTTTGGTTTTGGTTTATGGGGTAATATGGAGTTCCTGGGTGGTGCAAATGGTTAACACACTGGGCTGCTAACCAAAAGGTTGGAGGTTCAAGTCTACTCAGAGGCACCTTGGAAGAAAACCCTGGTGATCTACTTCTGAAAAATCAGGCATTGAAAACCCTATAGAGCATAGTTCTACTCTGACACACAAAGGGTTGTCATAAGTCAAATTGACTCCACAGCAACTGGTTTTATGGAGTAATATGTGTTGAGGCAGTTCGAGCACAAAGGAGGAGGTTTAGCTGGAAGAAGGAGCGAAGGAGAAAGCAACAAATTATGATTATATGGGTATGTTGTAGTTGTTTTCATACCCCTACCTCTAGGAGAAAAACAACATTGAAGGTTTGCAAGCACAACTTAAACTATGCAAAAACATTTGAAGAGAACCCCAACAGAGAGCCCGTTCCCGTCCTTCCCTCCTTCTGTCAGCCAATGGGTGACCCACTTATCGTCTCCTCGTTTCTTCCCCTAAATCGTTTGATGCCAAAGGATTCAAACCAAAGAGTTCAAAAGCTTTTGGTGGGAGTGGAGACTTCAGTACATTCCCTAGGAAGCCTAAAACAGTATCCTTAGTACAGAACGTCAATTACATATTCAACCAAATTTATTTCTGCTTTCCCCTTCATACGATTAGAGAAGACAAGCATAAGGTTGAGGATTCACAGTAGGTTTCTGAGTTTTGAAATGAAATCGTTTGTAATTAATTGAGAATTGTCTTTCTCAAAAGTAATGCAAGCCTATTTTTAAGACCTTATTAGTGGGCCTTGTATCAATTTGGAAACTGTAGACATAAAACAAGAGATATGGAAAAGACAACAATTAAAACCTGCTCTTTCTAAAAGGAGGAGGAAGAAAGGCGGGGCTAATTAATATTACAAGCTGTAAAACAGCAGTCTGTTTCAATCACTAGTGGATTTTTTTTTCTCTTACAAATAAAGCCTTTTATTCGCTCATTCAGGTAATATGCACCTATCAGTAAAATACAATGGTTTTGCTGGTGGTTTCAGAGAATACATTCTCTGTCAATAAAAAGTTTTTTAAAAGGTTGCTCACGCAAGAGAAACAGGGGGAGGTGAGCAGATCTGAGAACAGTTTTTGATGGTTTAGCTCATGCTCAGAAAAACTGCACATATTAGACCTAAATCATTGATCCATCCAGCCCTGGACTCCTGACAGACTAAACTAAAACAATATAAATTTTGGAAAGTGGAGGGTGAGGGAAGCAGCGCATTAACAAAGGTTGCTTGTCACTTTCCAGGGCTATTTGAAGATCATACATCCATTGATTCAAAACATAATCCATAAGCATCTATTATAGTGAAAAAATGCTAGTGGCTATGGAATTTGCAGTGAGCTCACAGCATTTTGGTGGTAGTGTAGTAGACCTCGCTTTGGTGGTATCAACAAACCATGCAGCCTGGTACCCATGTCTTGTGGAGTTCCCTCTCACATTAATCTGGATTTGACTATGAGACTGAGTTTGGCCAATGGTTCATTAGTAAGCATGATGTTAGGAGAGGCTGGTCCTCTTGGAAGGCTTGCTTTAGGGATGTGCCCTCTCAAAACCCAGCCACCATACTGTGAGAAGCCCAAACTAGCCACAAGGAGGAGAATTGAGGCTCTGACTGAGAGCCCCAGCTAACAGCCAGCATCAACTGGCCAGCCATCTTGATTGTCCAACTGCAGTAGAGCCACCCCTTGCCAGCTGCCCTAGCCAATGCCACATGGAGCAGAGGCAAGCTGACCCTGCTAAATCCCATTCAAATTGAAGATTTCTGAGTAAATAAACAAACTGTTGTTCTAGGTCACTGTTTTGGAAGTAGTTTGTTATGCAGTTTTAGATAACCCACACAGTGATCTGAGCATAGCACTCAGCACAAGTGTGAAGTGAACTCTGCTTTTCCAGTCTAGGGGAACTTCCTGAGCTATTACAGAGTAGAGGCCACCTCTGGTCTCGGCTGAGAGTTTAAGAAGGCTGGCTTATGCTCAGCTATTCCCAATAAAACAATCCTTCAATAATAACAGCTAACGCATCATTTATTTAGCTCTTTCTAAATGCCAAGGACTGTGCCAAGGGTTATGTATGCATATGGCCTATCACTTTCTCCATGTAAAAGCTCAGTGAGTAAAGAAATAATACTCTTTATGACAGATAAGGAGACTGAGACTTGAAGAATTCACTTGTCACTAGCCCAAGATGCTACAGCCAATAAGTGACAAGATTAGTATGCCAACCAGTCTTCCATGATTAAAGTTGGCTTCCATCAGTATATGCTGTTTCTATACCACAAAGTGATTGCTAACGCACCTCCAGAGCCTGGGACTTGTATTTCTTTACCAGCAGGGATGAAAGGTGTCTACTAATCTTTCCATACTTTCTAGCCATTGTCCTTCGGTCACCTTTCTTTTTTTTTTTTTTTTTTTTTTTGAGAAGTGTATGCCAAACATCAAGCAACCTCTATCTTCTAGGAGGGGAAGAAAAAGGCATTTATTTTCCTCAATACCCTAGACCTCACAGGAATTCCCACTACAAGTTTATCTCCAGCTACCACACACTTATCTCAGCTCCACTGGAGGGCTTGAGTTAGCAATGGGAAAACATCTAGGCCCTGTCCTGTCACAGCCATATTTCTTTTTATTTATTATTATTATTTTATTGAACTTTAGATGAAGGTTTACAAAACATACTAGCTTCTCATTAAACAGTTAGTACATTTATTGTTTTATGGAATTGGTTAACAACCTCACGACGTGTCGGTACTCTCCCTTCTCGACCTTGGGTTCCCTACTGTCGTCTCCCGCCTTCTAGTCCTTGCCCCTGGGCTGGTGTGCCCCTTTAGTCATGTTTTGTCCTATGGATCTGTCTAATCTTTGGCTAAAAGGTAAACCTCTGGACTAACTTCATTACTGGGCTAAAAGTATGTTCAGGGGCCATACTCTTGGGGTTTCTCCAGTCTCTGTCAGGCCAGTAAGTCTGGTCTTTTTTTTTTTTTTTTTTTTGAGTTAGAATTTTGTTCTACATTTTTCTCCTGCTCTGTCCGGGACCCTCTATTGTGATCCCTGTCAGAGCAGTCAGTGGTGGTAGCTAGGCACCATCTAGTTGTACTGAACTCAGTCTGATGGAGGCCATAGTAGTTGTGGTCTATTAGTCCTTTGAACTAATCTTTCCTTTGTGTCTTTAGTCTTCTTCATTTTCCCTTGCTCGTGAAGGGGTGAGACCAGTGGAGTATATAAGATGGCCACTCACAGGCTTTTAAGACCTCAGAAACTACTCACCAAAGTAGAATGTAGAACATTTTCTTTATAAACTATGTTATGCCAATTGAGCCAGATGTTCCCTGAGACAATGGTCCCCACAGCCCTCAGCCCAGCAATTCAGTCCCTAAGGGAGTTTGGATTTGTCCACGGAGCTTCCGTGCCTTACCCTGAACAAGTTGTGCTGGCTTCCCCAGTATTTTGTACAGTCTTACCCGTCACCATAGTTACCACTTATCTATTGTCTATTTAGTGTTTTTCCACCCCCACCCCGCCCCTCCCTCGTAACCATCAAAGAATGGTTCTTTTTGTATATAAACATTTTCATGAGTTTTTATAGTAGTGGTCTCATTCAATATTTGTCCGTTTGTGATTGACTTATTTCACTCAGCATAATGCCTTCCAGATTCATCCATGTTGTGAGGTGCTTTGTAGATTCATCATTGTTCTTTATAGTTGCATAGTATTCCATTGTGTATATGTACTATAGTTTGTTTATCCATTCATCTGTTGATGGGCATCTAGGTTGTTTCCATCTTTTTGCTATTGTGAACAATGCTGCAGTGAACATGGGTGTACAGCCATATTTCCTGGTGTTATCTTGGGAGATACACACACGGGGGGTAGGGCCAGGAAAAGAAAATGCTATTACTGGCTGAGACTTGGGCCTCAGACTCCAGTACTTGTCCTTGATGACCTAAGGTAGATCATGTGGCACTCTAAGAACATGCCCAATGCTGGAGCCAAAGCCCTTTATAGTCTCTTTTCCTCTTTCCTCCAAGACTTGGCTGTCTATAACTTACCAGTACCTCTGAAGGAGAGGAAAGAAGTCCAACAGGAATAGACCAAGGGAAAGACGAGACCAGAGTGGGACTGGCCTTCTCAGTCCATCACCCTTACAATGGCTTTTGAAGATGGAATATCTTTCAGCAGCAGAGTCTCTATGTCCATTAAAATGTGTTACATAAAAAATAGCAACTCCAAAGAGACAACAGAGGGAAAGACAGGAAAAATAGGAGAATTGGGATGAGGGCTTAGGAGGGAGAAATAGTCTTAAGTTCTGCCTGGTGGTTGCAATTTGCCACTAAACTCTTCAATTATAGCACTTGTCCCACTGTGTAGTAATTATTCATTTGCAAGTCTATTTCCTCTGCTACACAGTGAGTTCTTTGACAAAAGGGATCCTGTCTTAGGTAAATTTGCAACTCCATTTTATACTGTGCTGGCATATATATTTTTTGAATGATTGAAAATGAATGAACAATTTTTCTTAATTTCTATTTTTCTCCTAGTTGCTGGCATCCTGGCCCTGTGTCCAAATTCCTTGTTCTGCTTCTTCAGCTTCTGTGGGCCATAAATCATGCTATGACAGGAAGACATTGAGAAAATTCTATCTGGCCAGGATACAAAATCCCAAATCCTTGAATCCTGCCTTCCTACAGGCTCTCTCCTCAAGGCATCCAAGAAGATATATGCAGAGAACACCTGGAAAACATATACTTTTCATTACATGAGAATTTAGCTCAAACATCATTGTCCATCTCCAGCTCTCAGTGAGTAAGGCTAGACCATGTGAAAGACTGTGTCCAGGCTAAAGGTAGGTCTAAACGATCCTCTCTTCTCCCCCTAGGCCAACAGGCATGGTGGGGTAAAGCAAATCCATGGAAAAACACAGCAAGGCCAAGCAAGACAGAGAGAGAGCATGTACCTGTATTAGCTGGTCTAGTGGTCAACCTCAGGGTTTTTCCAAAGCAGAGCAACTATCAAGTAGATGCAGCTTCGGACCTTCTCTCTGCACTAGTCATGAGGAAGAAAGAATGGACAAAAGAAAATATCAAGAGATACTAGAGGATGCTAGAGAAACTCCCATTGCATCAACCTTGAGTTGAGCCTCTTCACTTAGTAGAAAAAATGTTCCAATGTGGCATGGTAAATGTCCCAGAACTTAGCCCCTTATGAGTATTTTTCCTTGAGGGTAGAATTTGGAGCGAGTTAGGAGAATCACTGTGAACTCCCCCTGGAGGCCAGAATGGGCATCAAGTCGTAGTTATTGGTGATTTGTTTATCCTGAGACTGGCTCCCTTATTTTCATCTATGGCTCTTTTGTTCTACTGTTTCTTGTTTTTCTACCACATCTTTGGTCCCATCTGTCTTGACCTGGACTCTTGGTGTGTGTGCCCCACCTCTTAGTGGTTGCTCCTTCACAGGTCCTCCCTCAGCCACAAATCCTCTGTATGTCCAGTCTTGGGAAAAGAGAGTGAGACTTTTCTTTCAGTAGATTCTGGCATCTTCACATGTATAGCTTCTCTTTCTCCTCATGTTTTCCTTGAAGTAGGGTAAATATCAATAAAGAAATAAATACATAGATACATAAATAATAATCAAAGCTAGACACACCCATTTGCCTTTAGTTGACAAGTATGATTTTTGAACTCAAAGCATATTGCTCCCTTGGGCTCTACATATGTATGTCTTTTTTTATGTATTATATGTATGTATTTTTTAAATCAATTTAAAGTGTCCTTGAAATCACTTGAAAGTTTTGAAAGATTTAAGCCTTTAAGTCAAGAAGCAGATGAGGCCTCTTCTTTAATCTCATTCCCCTCCCCATTACAAGCACTTGGGAAAGGATAGAAATGTAAAGCTGATGTTTAAAGCTTTGAGGTACAGTCTTTACTGTGAAGACCTCACCTGAAGTTACTTGAATCTCCCATCTCCAGAGTGTTGGCTGACAGCTCACAAGAATGGTCATTGAGTGAATACCCAGCATTAAGCAAGGTGAAAAATCAAATACATCAATCATTTAACTAAAGCACATTTCAAAGGAGGACACAGCCAAATGAATAGCAATCCTGAGCAAAGCTCACCCTGGCAGGTATCTGAGGAAGACACTGCTTCGTAATGCTTCCAACGTCCAAAGCAAGCAGCTTGGCAGTCATCTACAGTCTCGCTGGAGAGAAATGCCTCCAGCTCCAGGAGCCAGAGCTGAGAAAGGGGAAGGTAGACCATTCCCAGGCAATAACGCTAAGGATTAGAGAACTTCACACTTCCCTAATGCCTCACCAACATTGGTTCTTTCCAGTAGACTTTGTGGAGCTGGGTCAGGATTCCCATGCGTTAGCTGAAGAAACCAAAATCAGTTGCCCTTGAGTCAATTCCAGCTCATGGTGAACTCATGTGTGTCACAACAGAACTGTGTTCCACAGGGTTTTCAATGGCTGATTTTTTGGAATTAGATTGCAGGCAATTTTTCTTTCTAGATGCCTCTGGGTAGACTTGAACTTCCAACCTTTTGGTTAGCAGCCAAGTGTATTGACCATTTGCACCACCCAGGAACATATATGCCTTTTTCCCACACATTAGTGGGTCTGCTTTGCCTTTGAATTCCTTAGATCTGGCATTCCCACCTACTGACCTGTAGGTCACCATTTCACTCATCCTCTCCAAATCAGGGCATGGCTGCTACAAAGCAATTAAGAGAAAAGACTGAGGCTGTCAAGGAATAGGAGGGTAATGGTTCCGTATGTTGCTTCTAGGCCTTCTTTCATCTAGAAATCTCTAGTGTTTTGTAGGTTGTGCATCGTTGCTCTCACCAGGTCTTCCAGGGTATTCCCTAATTCTGGGTCACCAAGAAGAACTGGAAGCAGAAGATGAGCCAATGCTTTTCCCAAGGCTACAGGGCAAGCCAGTGGGTTTCTAGTCATCAACCTCACTTCCCAGATTTATGTTTGATTTATTCAATCCTGGTGCTCACATAGAGGAATGGGACACTTGAGTGTCAAACCACAAAGCACCTTCTCTTTCATAAAACAAAGTGCTCTACCTTAAAGCTTGTCAGAATGCTAAAACACAATGGTAGAATAAAGGTCAAGGAGAGGGACTATGCCGAAGAATTTGGGAGGTTATGAATGGATCCCAAAAAGAAGAACCCCCTTGGAATAGTTCTATAAAGACTATATATCTATCACTAAAGGATGTCCAAATCACCCACTCTACACCATTACCCATGAGTGGGTCTGCTGTCACCAGATTGTTGTTGTTGTTGTTAGGTGCCATCAGGTTGGTTCCAACTCACAGAGACTCTATGTACAACAGAAAGAAACAGTGCCTGGTCCCGTGCCATCCTCACAATATTTGTTATGCTCAAACCCATTGTAGCAGCCACTGTGTCAATCCATCTCATTGACAGTCTTCTTCTTTTTCGCTGACCCTCTACTTTATCAAGCATGATGTACTTCTTCAGGGACTGATCCCTCCTGATAACATGTCCAAAATATGTGAGACGAAGTCTTGCCATGCTTGTTTCTAAGGAGCATTCTGATTGTACTTCTTCCAAGACAGGTTTATTCATTCTTCTGGCAGTCCATGGTATCTTCAATATTCCTCACCAACACCGTAATTCAAAGTCATCAATTCTTCTTTGGTCTTCCTTATTCATTGTCCAGCTTTCACATGCATATGAGGCAATTGAAAACACCCGACTTGGGTCAGGGGCATCTTAGTCCTTAAAGTGATATCTTTGCTTTTTAACACTTTAAAGAGGTCTTTTGCAGCAGATTTGCCCAATGCAATGTGTCATTTGATTTCTTGACTGCTTCTTTCATGGTTGTTGATTGTAGATCCAAGTAAAATGAAATCCTTGACAACTTCAATCTTTTGTCCGTTTATCATGATGTTGCTCATTGGTCCAGTTGTGAGGATTTTTATTTTCTTTATGTCGAGGTATAATTCATACTGAAGGCTGTAGTCTTTGATGTTCATCAGTAAATGCTTCAAGTCCTCTTCACTTTCAGCAAGCAAGGTTGTGTCATCTGCATATCACAGGTTGTTAATGAGTCTTCCACCAATCCTGATGCCCCGTTCTTCTTCATATAGTATAGCTTCTTGGATTATTTTTTCAGCATACAGATTGAATAGGTATGGTGAAAGGACACAACCTTGACACACACCTTTCTTGACTTTAAATCACGCAATATCCCCTTATTCTGATTGCCTCATGGTTTACATACCGGTCCCTCATGAGCACAGTTAAGTGTTCTGGAATTTCCATTCTTTATAATGTTATCCATAATTTGTTATGATCCACACAGCCGAATGCCTTTGCATAGTCAATAAAACACAGGTAACCATCTTTCTGGCATTCTCTGCTTTCAGCCATGATCCATCTGCCATGATATCCCTCCTTCCATGTCCTCTTCTGAATCCAGCTTGAATTTCTGGGAGTTCCCTGTGGATGTACTGCTGCAACTGCTTTTGAATGACCTTCAGCAAAATTTTACTTCTATGTGATATTAATGATATTGTTCAATAATTTCCACATTCTGTTGGATCACCTTCCTTTGGGATAAGTACAAATATGGAGCTCTTCCAGTTGGTTGGCCAGGTAGCTGCCTTCCAGATTTCTTGGCATAGATGAGTGAGCACCTCCAGCGCTTCATCCATTTGTTGGAACATCTCAATTGGTGTTCCATAAATTTCTGGAGCCTTGTTTCACGCCAATGCCTTCAGTGCCGCTTGGACTTCTTCCTTCAGTACCATTGGTTCTTGATCATATGCTACCTCCTAAAATGGTTGAATGTTAACCAATTCTTTTTGATACAGTGCCTCTGTATTCCTTCCATCTTCTTTTGATACTTTCTGAGTCATTTAATATTTTCCCCGTAGAATCCTTCAACATTGCAACTCGAGGTTTGAATTTTTTCTTCAGTTCTTTCAGCTTGAGAAATGCTGAGCGTGCTGTTCCCTTTTGGTTTTCTAACTCCAGGTCTTTGCACATTTCATTATAATTCTTTACCTTGTCTTCTCGAGTCGCCCTTTAAAATCTTCTCTTCAGCTCTTTTACTTCATAATTTATTCCTGACACTTTAGCTATTCTACGTTCAACAGCAAGTTTCAGAGTCTCTTCTGACATCAGTTTATCGGGCTGTGGTGGCTTGTGTGTTGCTGTGATGCTGGAAGCTATGCCACCAGTACTTCAAATACCAGCAGGGTCACCCATGGTGGACAGGTTGCAGCTGAGCTTCCAGACTAAGACAGTCTAGGAAGAAGGACCTGGTTGTCTACTTCTGAAAAAATTAGCCAGTGAAAACCTTATGAATAGCAGTGGAACATAGTCACTGGGTAGGGTCACAGCTATTTAATTCTGCGAAAAGCAACTTTTAAAAATATAATTCAATTCTTGGCATTTGTTGCAATACTTCCTCTGTTCCAAACTTAATATTGAACCACCCACAGGATCGCTGTCTTTGCCAAACACAGTAAGAAAACAAGCCTTCTCTCAGAAGGTCCATACAATTGGCATCCAGCTGCTAGGTCAGCTAGCTCAGCAAACAGCTGAGAAGGCTTCAATGATGCAGTGCCACTGGACAGGCTCTGGCAGGATGAGCTGGGGTTGCTTGGCTGCTGCCTTCTGGAAGTGCTACTCAGACAGATAATTCCATAGCCTGCAGAGACAGATGCCTGCTAGCAGTTGAAACCTCTGACTGCAGGAAAGTCAATGTCCCGTTTTTGCCTGTGAACCTAATCTGTATAAACATAGAATAATAATCTGTATAAACATACATAATCTCTGTGTAATCCACAATGCCCATTCAGTTGCCCTTGAGTATCTACTTTCTAATTTGATTTATTAATCTTTTCCATGGTGTGCCTGCGTGGTGCAAACGGTTAAAGCGCTCAGCTGCTAACCAAAAGGGTGAAGGTTTAAGTCCACCCAGAGGTGTCTCAGAAGAAAGGCCTGGTGATCTACTTCAGAAAAACCAGCCATTGAAAACCCTATGGAGCACAGTTCTGACATACATGGGGTTGTCATGAGTAGGAGTCCACTTGATGCCAACCGGTTGGGTTAGTCTTTTCCATA
Source organism: Trichechus manatus latirostris (assembly GCF_000243295.1). NCBI lineage: Eukaryota > Metazoa > Chordata > Mammalia > Sirenia > Trichechidae > Trichechus > Trichechus manatus. Next base: position 6,033,088 of record NW_004443958.1, read on the forward strand.
TATAATTCTTATCTTCCCAGCTAGATCATAAGCTGAGATGACAAATTTTAGCCATTTGGATGCTCCTCCTCCACCACACACTCCAACACACACGCTTATCTTCAAATAAGCCTCTTTAATGCTTTGCATTATTCCCACCTTAGTCCTGAACTACTCGCTCTAATCTCTCTTTTCTTGCTTCATGAACTATTTTTGTTTTTCAACCTCGTAGTCTGTCTTCTGGTGGATAATCTCTCATTACTCCTTGTTGTTAGCCTTTAACTTGGGCCTTTCTTCAGCAGGTGGTAAGAGTATAGGCCCTGAAGCCAGTTAACCTCAATGCAAATCCTAACTCCACCACTTGTTAGTAGTATGACTACACTGAGCAAGTTATTTTGCTTCTTTAAACCCTAGTTTTCTCAACTTTAAAACGTGTTCTTAATAGCACCTACCTCCTGGGGTTGTTGAGAAGATTAGATGGTTTATGTACAGTGATTAGAAAAAGGCTGGGCACAGTGGAATTGCTCAATAAGTGTTAGCAATTGTGAACCATTTTTCTGCTGCTTCTTTGGCCATGTGGACACTTCAGTCAACTTGGAAAAATACCTGTGCAGCCCATCCTCCAGGTACTTTACACCTGGCAACTCATGCCAGATTCACTCCAGCAGACAGAGAAGACATTATTTATTTCTGTTATGCAGATACACCATGCCAAATGCAGAGCAAACGTAGTAAGTGATCATTGAAGGCTTGTGTGTTGCTATGATGCGAGACAGGTTTCAGCAGAGCTTCCAGACTAAGACAGACTAGGAAGAAAGACCTGGTGATTTACTTCCAAATTCAGGCAGTGAAAACCATACAGATCACAGCAGTCCGATCGGCAACTTAACTTGGGAATGGCACACATATGGGCGCCGTTTCATTGCACTGTGTATACAGTTGCCTTGAGTCAGGGGCCATCTCAGCAGTAGTTAACAACAACAAGAAGAATTTTTTAACCAGTGATTAATTTTTGTCGGCTCTAGCTTATTTAAACTGAGCTCCACAGAACCTTGGCTAAATTAAACCCAAAAGTGTTGCTTCTTTTTTTTTTTTAAGTGGTTTCTTATAAAAGCAACATGTGCCTTGCCCTTCAGTAGATAGTAAAACTCACAAATAATCTACTACATGTCTCACATGGCCATTCTTGGGCTCCACACTTGAGGGAGTCCTTCAATCAACCAGCATTTGCGAGCCATGGCACCTGCCTGTAGGTAGTTAATATCTGCTTGTTAAAACAAAATTAATACATATGATATCATCAAAGAACAATAGAAAGTATATATTCAAGTACAGAGCTAAGTAAATTCTGCTGATTATAAACACAGTAGTTCTGAAAAAGGCATATGAGGTACTGGGTCACAGTAATTCACTTATTCATTCAACAAACATGTATTGAGCATCGTGTACGTGCCACGTTCTGGGTTAGGCCCTGGACATTGGTGGAGGACCTTGTGGCCTTTCTTATCTGCCATTCTTCGTGTGTTTAGGGAACAGATTCATCTAAAGCAACCATGCTATACTCATTCACTTTGCCAATGATTGGTTCCGAAGTGGTTGCTTAGGTTAAAAAGAAGGAGCCCTCATGGCACAACGATTAAAGCCCTCGGCTGTAAACTGAAATGTCAGTGGTTTGAGCCCACCAGTGGCTCCATGGATGAAAAGACCTGGCGATCTGCTCCCGTAAAGATTTACAACCTAGGAAATCCTATGGGGCAGCTCTATGCTGTCATACAGGGTCACTATGAGTTGGAATCAACCCAATGGCACCAAAGAACAACAATAGGTTGAGAAGAGTTGGCTGGGGGCTTCTGGGAAAGTTCTTCCTCAGTCTGAAGAAACTGTCATGAAAAGACACAGTCCCTTTTCCTCTGGTCATTGAAGACACAATCCCTTTTCCTCTGGTCATTGAAGACACAATCCCTTTTCCTCTGGTCGTTGCCAGGCAGGGAATGAAGTTCATAACTGCCACTTACATCTTGCCACCAGCTTGAAGAGAGAGAGGAAACAAGGGCCAATAGAACTACAGGGGAACAGAATCAGTAACATCAGATTATACCAAGTTTTAACACTGCCCTACTTCTGGGCCTGCAGTTACATAAGCCGGTACATGTCCTTATCATCTAGCTTAGCTTGAATTGTTTTGTTTTGTTTTGTTTTTTTCCCTTTCTTTTTCTGTTACTTGCAGCCATACATACTCTCACTCATAGAGCATACAAAGGTAAATGAGATATAACTGATCCTCAAGGAGCTCACAGCCCAGTGTAGACAAACGTGGAATCATATTTATTTGTTAAGTACAATAGAAGAATGTTCCAGCAATGAAGATAGATCAGAAGAAGGCAGAGTGGTGAAGACCTTCATTAACTCCAGTTAGTCTTTAAAGTGCAGTCGGTGAATGATGGTAAAGCAGAGAGAAATTGCCAATAACCAAATCTGCCATTGCAGAAATTGGTTGAATTCACATTTCTTCATCAATTTTTGTCATTATTCCTGACATCTTAAAAGAGGGAAAGGAAGATACCTTCCTAAAATTAAGAGCTAAAGTACTAAACATGTTTTTTTAGCTTTATTACTGTTCCTGGAATCAGTCTGAAAGTTTCTCTAAGGCTATTTTTAATCTCTAAAGATGCTATCAGATGCAGAATTATAGAAAATCAGAGCACATTACCCAGGGTGCATAACCAAAAACCAAATCTGTTGCCGTCGAGTCGATTCCAACTCATAGCAACCCTATTGGACAGAGTGGGACTGCCCCATAGGGTTTCCAAGGAGCAGCTGGTGGATTCAAACTGCCAACCCTTTGGTTAGCAGCCGAGGTCTTGGTAATTATGTACACGTAAAAAAAAATAATTTCTCTCTTTGATATCATTAGATGGTTGAAACTATGCTTTTAGCTCACTTTCTCTGTGGAAAGAAATATTTTTTCTGCCAGTTTAAAAAAAAAAGGCATCTACTTATTGGCTAATCTTGCAATTATTTATTTCACTTACAGTTTGGGCTTCAGTGTGTGACTAACATTGGAGAATTCCACACCAGATTTTGAAAACAACATTAAAGTCTTGTTATGGCTGTAGCTAGGAGGAGTCACAGTTTTTGCTTAGTTCAGGTTCAGAGCCTCAAATTAATTGCCAGCTTTCTCCAGTTTTTATAAGTAAACTCATTCCTAGAGGTAAGGCTTCTATGCTAGGAGAATATTCTGAGGAAGACTCTCGAAAGATCACTCAGGTCCCCAGAACTGGTTAGTTCCAACTCAGACACCCTCAATGCTGTCTGACATGCTAGGAAATAAATTCACAGTGCTTATAGTGGAATAAAACTAACCTGAGTTCAAACCCTAATTCTGTAGCTTATGAACTGGGTTACAGTGGGCAAGTTACTGAATCTCCATAAGTCACTGTGCAAAATAACATCTATCTAATAAGATTATTTTGAGAACTAAATGAAATAATGTAGGCAAGGTCCTTAAACAGTGCCTGATATTCATTCAGTCTGTCAACAAATTTATTGAACTGAAGACATAAAACAGACAAAAGTACTACACAGAGCTCATGAAATAGATGCTCAGTAAATAATAGCCATTATTATTTTTAATAATATTTGTTCCTTCCCCATGACATATCTATTCTCAAGTGTTCAGAGAGAGAAACAATGAATGATCCACACACACAGCATCCTAAGTCCTGTTGGCTCCACTGCCAGGTTTCCTGATTGCATCCTCTTTTCTCCACCTCTGCTATCACCCCAGCCCAGGCCACCCTCATGCCAATCATCCTTTGACCTGAACTGCTTAGGACCATCCATTCTCCTTATAATCCATTCCCCACACAGTAGTCACTGATTTTTAGAACCTTGAAAACAGTTTCTTTTAATTGCTGAAAACCTTCAAATGGCTACTCCTTACATATGAAATAATATCTAAACTCTTCCCATATTTCTTTGTGATCTGGGAGCTGCCTACTTCTAGCATCTTGCTCTCTCCATACCACCTCATTCCAGACACTCTGGCCTTCTTTATATTCCTTGAACAAACCAAAAAGCCTTTGTTTTTGCTCTTCTCTCTCTCCCTATGTCTTCACATAGCTGACTTCTTGTTATGAATTGAAAGGCAGTTCAAATGGATTTCCTCTGACAGACCATTCTTAACCTTCGTAGTCAATCTCAAACATATCACCTTATTTTCTCTTCTTTATGAGATTAGACTTTCGACAAGATGGATTGACACAGTGGTTGCAACAATGGGTTCAAACATAACAACGATCACGAGGATGGTGCAGGACCGGGTAGTGTTTCATTCTGTTGTAGATAGGGTAGCTAGAAGTCAGAACCAAGTTGACGGCATCTAACAACAGCAACATGAGATCAGCTGTTTCCTCATTTACTTTTCTACAGGTTCTATTGCCCCCTTGCATGTGAGCTCCCATGAGGGCAGGCATCTTACCTGCCCTGTCACCTGCTATATAGTTGTGCCTATGAATGCATGTGTCATATATAAAGCATATGGTGCATAATGAATATTTGTTGAAAAATAGTATAATACTAAGATTCCAGATGCTGCTCCAGCTTAATAACGTGTTATTAAAATGTTTTCCGAGTCATTTTACTTTCTACTAGAGAGACATTTAGGTCCTTAGAGTCATGAATTAAAAAACTGGGAACCTTAACCCACTGCTGTTGAGTAGATTCTGACTCATAAGGAATCAGAGACCCAGAGAGGTGATGAGGCTTACAAATAATTAATGTCAGAGCCCGGACAAGAAGCCAGGGCTCCTAAGTTCTAGACAAGTGGTCATTACATGACCCCTGCCGTAAGTTTGCTCTGCTGGACCCATGCCCCCTCTGACCCTCTAGATTGGTAAGAAAAGAAGAATGAAGTTTGAAATCATACCACTCATTTTCCCAGAAGTGAGACAGCAACTTGGGTAAGGATGAGAATTACGTTACCAAAAGCAAAGAAAGAAAGAGACAGGGACAGAGAAGGTACCAGAATACACAGCATCTCATATACACACACACAAAATTGCCATGGGTATATGGGGTCTCAGATCAGGAGCTACAAGTTGTCAACATTGGAAGGATATACCAAATTCTGTTCTGATTAACAGAGTTATAGATGCTCAGCACAGAAAGAGACCTCAATGGTTCTTCCAACCTTCCTCAGATGCTTTACACCATTTACAATATATCTGTCTAGAAGTCATGAGTCTTTTTTTTTTTTTAGTATCTCCAGTGAGGGAGAATTCATTGCCTTGCAAGTAAGCTCCTCTGTCTTCCAACAGCTCTAACTATAAGAACTTTCTGCATTACACTGAGCTAAATGTCCACTCCCTGTAAATTCTATTGTTGATTCTAGTTTTACTATTTTGGAGCTTCTAAGCAGCTGTCATGTCACCTGTGAGTTTTCCTTTTGCTAAGTCTTTCAATCAGTTTCCATATGGGATGACTACCTTTCATTGATACAAGCGGGTTTTTTGCTGGTGTCTCCACCTCAGCATGGCTAAGTGTATCAACATCCTTCATGAAGTCAAGCTTCAGAGGTAGGGTGAACAGCTTAGAAGACAGAACTTTCCTTGTGCTGGAGACAATACTTACCTGATATAAAGTTATTAGTGTTTGAGTGTTCACAACTTTCACCCCACCCATGGCTCATTAAAATTAATCCTGCATTGCCTGCTCAGTTCCCACCCCTTCCCAGTCCTACCAAAGAAGGATTTTTGCTTGCTGAGAGAGAAGCTAAGTTAACATGCATAATAAAGTAATGGAAAGAGGGATAAGGGAAAAAGAGACCAAGAATCTTTGTGGACTGGTTTTCAAGGAAGAGTGTTTTTGGAGCTCGAATTTATAACTGGAGCAGCTAAGGGCATAAGGGAATTGGAGTGAAAAGGGAAAGTGTTACAAAGTGTCAAGGTGGTTTAGGAATGGGATTCTCTTTGATGTTCTCCAAGAAATGCAAGTAAAAGATTTGAATTGCTTTTAATTATCTTTGGTTGTTAGACTGTATTTCCCTGAATGTCACATATCACTCTGGGACTGGACCACATGGGTCACTGAATTTATGAAGTTATTCATCTTAAATATTTATCTTATGACAATTATAACAATTAGTATGCATAGTGATTTTACAATGTACCATGAGTTATACTAAGAACTTTACATTTATTATCTCATTTCATTCTTAAAGCAACTCTTTGAATATCTGCTACTATAATCCCTATTTTTCAGATGAAGAAGCTGTAAAACAGAGAGGTAAAATAATTTGTTCAGGGATGCACAGCTAAGTAATGACATAGTCAGTTCTCAGAGCCATGTCTGACTAACTCTAAATCCCATACGTTATCTCTTATGTAGCCCTGGGGAAGAATGGCCTCCATGAATGTCCAGGAAGAAAAAGTGAGTCAAGCTGTGATGCAGAAATCCAGGAATCTTCGGCTGCTCCCGAGAGATCATACCACCTAAAGCATGTCCTGTGGGTGGATTGGCCAGCACAGACGCAAAACTGAGATCAGAGCCAAAATCAGAGAGATAGTTGAGATTTCTGTCACTGTCCTTAGAAAAAGACCCAAACTTTCAAAAATGTCGATCTCATTTCCCACAATGTTGATTTAATATTTTAGCCCATTGGTATTTTTTTCCCTTGAGCACATCAATTCAGAAATCCTAAAAAACAAAAATGTAATTGATAAAGCTAACTCTTTTTTAGCTGACTTTTTATGATTTCAGCTAAAATGCAAGCTAAACTGAATTCCATAATGGACTATACTTCATAATAATTGTAGTCTATTTGTATGCAAATAGCTGAACGGCATCTCTCAATTTCAGGCTCTGGCTGTAAAGTCACATCAGTTTTGGGTAGATTCTAATTACGCATCTGATATAATAGGTATTGAATCAGGGAGAAATTCTGACACCAATTTTGAGAGTTAACGCTCATTATTCACTATTTGAATCTTGGCTTTGAATGGTGGTATATCTTTATGATAAAATGTGCTAGGTGGTGCCATTATTTACTATTTGATCTGAAACAGGATATTTAATTTCTCTGAGCTACAGTTTTATAAAAATGGGAATAATAATGTCTTCCCTATAGAACTATTGGATAATTAAGTAAAATAATGTATACAGCCAGAATGCTCCTTAAAAGGGAGGATGGCAAGACTTTATCTCATGTACTTTGGATATGTTATCAGGAGAGACCAGTCCCTGGAGAAGGACATCCTGCTTGGTAAAGGAGAGGGTCAGAGAAAAAGAGGAAGACCCTCAACGAGATCAACTGACATGGTAACTGCAACAATGGGCTTAAACATAGCTGTGATTATTCTGTTGTACATAGGTTTGCTATGAGTAGAACCAACTCGATGGCACCTAACAACAACAACGTATACAAAACACTTAAGGCAATACTTGGCTCAATAAATTAGAGTTTTTCTTATTCCTTCTTGTCAGATCACCTTGATGGTCAATTGGTACCAGCAAGCAACCAAATTTTAATAACACCCTCACAACTCATTGACTTGCTCCAGACACTCTAAAAAAGGGGTCCCTCCCATGACTTCAGTGTAATCTTTAATGAGAAGAGAACCATCACTCAGTAGGAAATGAAGGAGCAAGAAGCAAACTCACAGGGCAGGGCCAAGTAGACACGTGCTTCAGGTCTGCTCTGGGTCTCCAACTTGCCCACCTAGCCTCATATGGCATCTTCAGGCATGAATGACGCTCACCCAGCCCTGTCTTTCTGAGGACAAGGGCCATGGAGGGAAGGCACCATTCTTTACGGGAGATGTTTATTTTCCCATTAATAAAGGAAAATTACTTTGTTGGTTGGGAGCCCAGATTTTAAAATTACTCCCATGGCTGTATCTAAAACCAGTTCAATATTTTCAAACTCAAATTTGCTTGGCATAATAGACTAGACGCTGTCATATCTTGTAACATGTCCAGTCATAAAATGTTCCATTGGAACAGGATGGGGCATACCGGGGGGAGTGGGAAGAGGAAAACTGTAATCATTTATGTCCAGAGGGGTACAGTAAATGCCTGGGACAAACCCAGCTTCAGAGAAGAGGAGAAAATTCATCCAAACAGTAGAAAATAGTTATACTGTTTGTTGACAGTACAGTGTGATTAAAAGAGGCCAGGCTTTAGAGTTGGACAAATGGATCTTGATTCAAACCTGGGCTCTGTGTTTATTCTCTGGGTGACACGGAGTAAGTTACTTACCTTGCTAAGCTCAGTTTCTTCATTTATGAAATGCAGATCATAATACTGATTTCCTGGGAGGCAGAGAGAGAGGAGAATATAAGTAAGGCACTTGGCTAGGTGCCTCATACATGGTAAGTACTCAGTGAATGATAGCTATTGTTAATGTTATTGTTTTTATTCTTATGTTAGCAGCTACTATGTGCTAGGTCTTCAACATGTTTGCTTACTATCCTCCAGTTATTATTATTCACATCCCCATTTTATAGATGAGAAAACCAACCCACCTCTGCAATGCCACATAGTTAAGAAAAAGCTGAGCTGAAACTGGAATCCCGGTCTGACTGCTTTCAAAGCCTGTATTATCTCCATTGCCCATACCACGGCTATGGGAGTAAAAGCATCACTATTAAGACACAGGCTGTGAAAGAAAGTCTTTGACATGTGAAAGTAAGAAGTAACAGGACATCCTGACAGGTGAGGATGTAGGAAAACCTGTTGCCGTCAAGTGGATTCTGACTCATAGTAACCCTATAGGACAGAGTAGAACTGCCCCATAGGGCTTCCGAGGAGCAGCTGGTGGATTCAAACCGCCGACCTTTTGGTTAGCAGCTGTAGCTCTTAACTACTGTGCCACCAGGGCTCCAAATATGTACAGTCCAGTGGAAAGATCATTTTAGAGATCTGGACAGACAGGACGACAACAGGGCTGCGTTCAGAGGCATAGACAAGGCAGACCCCAACCCCCAAGGGCTCAAGGCAACAAGGCCAGACTCAGCTGAGTGTTACCAGGTTATCTGGAATAACTACTAGAGTTCTAAAATCCCTCTTGACAGCAGGAAGGATTGGGCTCAGCGTTTGGTGTGATGCCAGCTGAGCAGCAGGTGGGCTTAAGTGAATCCGTCTGTGGGGAGGTATAGAGGTGAAGCAGGAAATCAGGCAAGTCGCAGCATCAGCAGCCAGGTGATTGGCACTTCTTTTTTTTTTTTAACTTTGCAAACAGTTTTCCTGGAATCATGCAGACGGTCTTAAACCTGTCAATGCTGGAGGCTCCAGATTTACACATGCACATTGCACTGTCATTCTCCAAGTACAAGACTACAAAATGCAATGTCTTTCTTTTTATAGCCACCCATTTTTCCATGACCTGAGGTGTAATGACAGCTGCTTCTCTAGCCTCTTCAAATTAGCAGGTACTTCCTCCATGAGCATTGACAAGTCTGGGAGTTATGTAATACTCCTTGGTCTAAGACCTGCATCTGTAAACCATGACCTCAGGGACAATTGCAGAGTCAGCACATACAGGAAACAGATTCAGTCACTACCCTAATCACGTCAATGGCAGACATCACTAATCAATCACAGCACTCCTTTCAATTTGCCTAGAAAAGCCTCACTACCATACCCCAGGAGAACACTATCGATGGATTAGGTTTAGCATGAGATAAAAGCCATTGACCAGCCTTGGCCTAGTGGTTTTCCCTTGAACAAGACACTGAATTCAAAATAAAGCAAATAATAGTAGCTTGAAATTGACCTACCTGGTTTATTGTATAAAGAAATGTTCAAAGCACATTGAAGTTTTGTGATACATCAACAGACAAAACAAAATCTCATCATATAAGAAGTAATAAGGAGTCCCAAATTCTTTCACTGGTTATCTAATTGAATTCAGCTATGGAAGTATCTACTATGTGCTGTATATCAGGCTGTATTTTAGGCATTTTACATATGATATCTCATTTAACACTCATAACAGACAAAGTAGGTACTTTTATTATCCCTTATTACTGATGAGGAACGGAAGATTAAAGAGGTTAAATAACTTCCTTGAAGCCATGTAAGGTAGTCAGAGGTAGCACTGAGATTCAAATCCAGATCCACCTAACTTTGCAACAAGAACTCTTAACCTCCATATTTTATACTATCTCAACTAGATATGCAAGGTCAAAATAAAAACAAAAGGCCAAGATGGCAAGCAATGGGTATGTCCTACATTCTTAAGGCAGGTGAGAGCTGCTAAGACAGTGGTGTTTCCTTAAAGACTTCATATCAGTCTGCTCTCCTGGAGACCAAAGAATAATGAAGAGTATCATGGATTGAACTGTGTCCCCCAAAAAATGTGGGTATCAATTTGGCTGGACCATGATTCCTAGTATTGCGTGGTTGCCTTCCATTTTCTGATTGTAATTTTATGTTAAAGAGGATTAGGGTGGGGTTGTAACACCCTTACTAAGGTCACATCCCTGATCCAACGTAAAGGGAGTTTCCCTGGCGTGTGGCCTGCATCACATTTTATCTTACGAGACATATAAGGAAAGGGAAGCAAGCAGAGAGTTGGGGACCTCATACCACCAAGAAAGAAGCACCAGGAGCAGAGTGTGTCCTTTGGACCTGAGGTTCCTGTGCTGAGATGCTCCCAGACCAGGGGAAGATTGCTGACAAAGACCTTCCTCCAGAGCTGACGGAGACAGAAAGCCTTCCCCGGGAGCTGACGCCCTGAATTTGGACTGTGAGAAAATAAATTTCTCTTTGTTAAAGCCATTCATTTGTGGTATTTCTGTTATAGTAGCACTAGATGACTAAGACAAAGAGATATGGCAATGCAGGACAATCACTGTCCACAGTCCCAGTGGGATCAGGACATTATAAAATTTTCCCTTGGGAAACCTAGTAACCATAGTTGAGTAGGATACAAAAGATTGCACACAGCCCATTGATTTTCCTATCTCCTATCAGGTTCACTGACTTAGCAGAGCCTGACTTCTCTCCATACCCATGTGCCCAGCACTCCCCAACAGCCTCAACAGATGCCCTTGCCATGCAAGGAAGTTTGAGATATGACAGTTGATGACAACTCACCAATTACGATATACAATTACGATATACAGGTCAACCCCAAAGGTCTTTCATTTCCATAACCTGTTCCTGCCACCACCCTTCTTGAGTAGTTGCAGGGCAAGGGGAGCATAGCTGGTAGCTGGAAAACCCTTCCTCTGTCCAAACAGTGATTTAATTCTTCAACTTCTCTCTTGCAGTGAGAAAACTGTAGCTACCCTAGCATGAGCTTCCACATCTTCTCTCCACCTCACAGTTATTCTCTGTTACCATCTTCTCCTCCTTTATTATGCTCTCAGCGAAGTTTCTGCTTTACTGACTTAGTCATCTAGTGCTTCTATAACAGAAATACCACTAGCAGATGGCTTTAACAAAGAGAAGTTTATTCTTTCACAGTCCAGTAGGCTAGAAGACCAAATTCAGGGTGCCAGCTCCAGGGGAAGGCTTTCTCCCTCTGTCGGTTCTGGAGGAAGGTCCTTGTCATCAGTCTTCCTTTGGTCTGGGAGTATCTCAGCACAGGAACCTCAGGTCCAAAGGATGCGCTCTGCTTCCTGCACTGCTTTCTTGGAGGTATGAGGTTCCCAATTCTCTGCTTGCTTCCCTTTGCTTTTATCTCTTGTAAGATAAAACGTGGTGCAGGCCACAATCTAAGGAAACTCCCTTTACATTGAATCAGGGATGTGACCTTAGTAAGGGTGTTATTCATCATAATGCTCTTTAACATAAAATTACAATCACAGAATGGAGGGCAACCACACAATACGAGGAATCATGGCCCAGCCAAATTGATACACACATTTTTTGGGGGACACAGTTCAATCCATGACACTGATCAACGCTACTTCCTCTTCAGGTGTTCTCTACTGCATTTCTCCTGGGACATTTCTCCATTGGTTATCCTCCCTTCCTTGAGATTTCAGTCTCCCGCCTCTCTGTTTGTAGGTGAAGAGAGGGGAGATAACTCAGACACTTGAAAATTCTCCTCTAACCTGAAAAACATACCTTTCCTTGATTCTGATACCTTACTAATGCCCAATCTCTTTCTTTCCTCTCCCTACCAGTTTTCTTACAAGAGTAGTTGGTAACCACCGCCTCTACTTAATCACCACCCCTCGCTCTATTACTCTTTTCAATATCATCTCTGTCACCATAACGTGAAGAGAATGACCTCTTGCTGGTCATATCAGGCACAGTTCAATCCATGACACTCTTCATGAGGACTCCTGTTTATAAGTGACAGAAACCAACTCAAATTGCTCAAGGGAAAAAGAGGAGAGTGGTTTACTGTTCACATACTCAAACCTTGGAAAGTGAGGGAGTGGGCCTGGCCAGAACATCATGCGGGCGCTCTGTATATCTATCCATCTGTCTCTCATCTCTATAGCTGTGTGCCAACAGGAAAATGGTCGCAGACCAGTCTGGACCTACGTTCATCATCATGTTCCCCCAGTTAGTCAGAAAAATTTTGAGAAAGGACAAAATTGGCTTGCCTTGGTCCATATGGCCACCTCTTGAGCCATTCACTGTGGCCAGGGGGGAAGTTATGGCGATTGGGCCAGCCTAGGTCCTGGGTTGCAACACTGGCCAGAATACAGTAGCATCTGGTACTAGAAGAAGGTGGAGAACCATATACATGGCTGCTGGGAAGTCATGAACTGTGCAGTTCTGTGCGTAGCTGAGAACTGTGGCAGAAAAACATAATAAATGGCAAAATTGAGGTCATTATCAAAATCATACAATCATTAAGGCTGAGCAGAAATATTAAGATACAATTGCATTTCTAGCTGAGTATATGTTTAAGAACTTGGATCAAGTGGACATGAGTCTGTGGTGCTTGAGCTGTGTGATTTGAAAGTACACCCAGCAGGGCCACGTGTCCTATAATATCAGCTCCACTGACCTGTTGCTCAATCATTATAACAGGACTCTTTTGCCTCTGGAAAACTCGTTTAATTTCAAACTCTCAGAATTCATGCACAAACCACTATGAGAAGACTCCCATCATTGTTAAAAGTTAATATCCTCAGAAGGAGTAGTTTACAGAGAACTCTGAACAAGAAGACCCCAAAGCCAACAGAAGCAGAAAACTGAGAGTTTGGGGCCAGTGGAAGGCAGGAAGAGGAGCTGCAAGCAACAATAAGGCAGACTCCGCTTGAGTTTAACATACGGTAATATCATGTGTCAGGATATTGCTTTGAAGTTTTCTAAACAATATTATAAGGAGTCCCTGGGTGGCGCAAACAGTTGAGCGCTTAGCTACTAGCCACAAGATTGACCGTTCGGACACACCTAGAGGTCTCAAAAGACAAGGCCCACCACCTTGAAAATCCTGTGGAGCAGTTCTCCTCTGCACACATCAAGTTACCATGAATTGGAATCAGCCTGATGGCAGCTAACAACCACGAGCTCCACTGACAGAAGAGATAAGTTGAGAAAGACTTGTCAAGGGCTTTTAACATGGTAGTTGTGGGTGGGCTAAATACTCCCCAGGATTTAGTTCAAGTCCATTTTATAGATGAGAAAACTAAGGCTCAGTGAGCGTTTACACAGCTAGGTAGTGGCAGGTTTATGATTCTCACCAGGTCTATCTGCCCAACACCAGAATACTGAAGATCAGGAAGTTAATAAATAGAACAATTTGTATCCAAAGCTAGGTTTTTAAACTCTCAGGCTAGGGCTTATTCTACAGAGTACACCACTTTGCTTGTTTATGCCACACTGTTGAACGAAACATTTTCACAACAGTGATGTTCTTTTTTCTCTTACAACATCTGTGAGGTAGGCAGGAAGTGGGCGATTTTCCCACTTAACAGATAAAGAGACCAAGGTGCTAAAAGCATAAACTTAGCCCAGTCAGGATGCCATTCTGAACCCAGCAAGGCTGGTCCACTGGAAGCACCTTGCTTTGGTTCTTAGTAGTCACATTCCCACAACGCAGCTGGTCCTGGAGCCAGCACCAGCCTGGTTGTTCTACGGTGAGCTCATCCCTCCCTGTTTTTAGCTTTAAGTCCTCACGGCTGTTTTCTATTCCGAGCCCTGCCCTTATTTTCAGTCTCTCATAAAGAAAAGTTGTTAACATTAGAATTGAGTGACTCTGTCTGCCTCGTTCCTCATCTCAGACTGTATTTTTACATTATCAAGTAAATTAAAAGCTGTACATTATGCAGACGTACATTAAAGAAACTCATTTAAAATTCTGTTTAGCCCACATTTGCAGAACTTTTGCTGATTCAATGAATGCCACACTTACCAATCAGGTGTAAATCAGCACTTTGCTGTGGGGAATCATTTGGGGCTGGCAGACCTGACAGGGCCCATTTTGTACTTTCTCAAGTTTCGAGTTATCCTAGGCATCTTCATCGGAGCAGGTATAGGAGGGGGAACGGAGCCCAGGAAGGCAAAGTGAGCCCATGCGGCGTGTGCCCACGACCTCACACCTCATTGGGAAGCTGGCCCATGCTTGGGGATGATAACATCTCCCACAGAAACTTCTATAATGCAATCGTGGTCATGCTGGCAATAGCCAGAGCCAGCTTCCTGGGCATGTGACCTATGTAGTCACACAGGGACCAGTGCTGAGAAGGGCCCCACTCTTGGTTTAATGCTCTGCTATGGCCGTCATGAAATTATTAATAACTTTTTAACAAAGGGCCACCCCTTTGCATTTTGCACTGGGCCTCACAAATTATATAGCCAGTCTTGTCAATAACTACCATTTAGTGAATATTTTCTCCAAGTCAGTCATTGGGCTAATGCTTCACGTGCATTATCTAATGTAATCCTTTTTATATTCAGTGATTCAGCAAATATTGAGCCACCCATTAGGTGCCAGCCACTCATTCAAAACAGTCTAGAGACAAATAATTTCAAGTTCTAATAAGTTCTCTCAAGGAAAATAAATAAATAAGGACTAAAGTAAATGTAATTAGAAAGGATCCATTTGAAATAAGGTAGCCTTTCTGAGAACCTATGAGGTAAGAATTCTTACACCCATTTTACAGATGAGAAAGCTGAATCTCAGCTAGGTTAGGTGACTAAGCCAAGGTCACAGAGCCAGATTGTAGCAGAGCCAAGCTTTAAAGTCAGGTCTGCCAGTGCTCTAGAACAGTGCTTTTCAAACATCTATATGCATAGGAATCACTGATGCTCAGATTCCACTGGAGATTATGATTCAATAGGTCTGGGGTGATGCTGGCCTGCAACCACACTTTGAGTTAAACCAGTTGTCATTGAGTCGACTCCGACTCACGGTGACTCCATGTGTGTCAGAGTTGAATGGGCTCCACAGAGTTTTCAATGTCTAATTTTTCAGAAGTAGCTCACTAGGCCTTTAGTCCAAGGTGCCTCTGGGTGGACTTGAACTCACAACATTTTGGTTAGCAGCTGAGCACATTAACCATTTATACCACCCAGGGACTCACCCTGTGTCAATGAAATATGGTTGGGACAATGAGACAGAGCTCATTGGCACAAAGATCTGGAAGGACGGCCTTCGCCCTTAGAGTTGAGAGGGACTCAGTGCCCATGGAAAGGCCCAGAGGGGCAGAGCAGGAACTGAGGGGCTGCAAGATAATGTACCAGTTTCTGATAAACAATGTGGAATGTAGAACTCACCAACAACAGGTTCTTCCCTGATTCCAGGGCCTGGATTTTATCACCCTGAGCGTTAAGTAGCTTTTCCTTATGTCCAGCCACAATCTCTCTTACCATACATTAAGCTCATTTTCTCTTGCAAAACTCGTTGCTGTTGAGTTGACAAAGTTCTCTATAAGTATAGAGCACAGCCAGTTAACATTTCTCCATATTCAAGTTAGTTTCAAGTCACCTCTTAGATTTTTAATTTCTAATTTAAATACCTCACTCCCTTTTATTTTTGTCTTTATAAGAGTATGGGAGTCAGTTTTTAAAAAATCTCTATAATAATCTTTTTTTCTAATTCTTCTGCAGTTTTTATGAGCCAAATCTGACATTACAAGATCTGACTAATTCATAGCAAAAATAACTTCCTCCCAGCTCTCATAGAACACATTCCTTTTTTCTCCTCAATGTATTAAACTTACTAAACTATGAATGCCAAGTCGTTTTCTATTGTATATGTATTTGTTGAGTCTTTTTGTTCTTTGTATTTGTCTTTTTTGCTCAATCCGGAAACCATAGTGATTAACCAGTACCTGGCACATACCAGGAGTGGCTGAGTGGTGCAAACAGTTAGTGTACTCCCTGCTAACTGAAAGGTTGGTGGTTCTAGTCCATCCAGAGGGGCCTCAGAAGAAAGGCCTGGTGAACTACTTCCCCAAAATGAGACATTGAAAACCATATGGAGTGCAATTCTACTTTGACACACATGGAGTCATCATGAGTTGGAATTGACTCGACAGCAACTGGTTTGGTTTTGTTTGGCACATACTAGATGCTTAGTAAATACCTGTGGAATTAATGTATAAGTAAACAACCTTGAACTAGCTTCTGCTGAACTATATAATCTGTTCTTTCAAAGAAAATTTGTTTCCATTAGTCCAAGGAAATTTTTCCTCCTATTCCTGTCTTTCAGAGTATCAGGAACCTACCAGAAGGGGAAAGTAACCTCCATCAGAGCATAAATGTGCGGGTGGAATTGGCTGGTGGTATCTAAATAAATAGTTTTCATGAGCGGTGATCGACTGAGGACAGTGCAGAATCTATAACTACTAAGATGGTATGGAGAAAAGAGAGACTGCGAAAGAGCACTGGGCTGGGAGTCAGGCAGCCAAACTGACTAACCTCAGCTCTGCCCCAAACTGGCTGTGTGACCTGGGGGAATTCATTAGACCTCTCTGGGCTTCAGTGTTCTTAGAAATGAGACAGTGAAACTAGTGACATCCAAGATTCTCTTTAGCAGTAATAATCTGCAAGTCCCTGTGAACACTTAAATTAGGCTTTGAAAATAGAAATCAAGGGCCAAAATGGAAAGATTTGTATAGAAATGCAAATATCTGTCAGGGAGGATCCATGGAGAAAAACAGTTCTTGTGCCCTATCTTGGAATCATATTTTCTACCCCACGGTTAATGCTCTTGAACATAATTTGCAGTTCTACAGAAACTTCTAGATATTTGCGGCGTCTGACATCATTCGGCTCAGCCCCTCCCAAGTCTGGCTGGGAAGTTCACATTTCTCCTAGTGGCGCGTTTGTTCTGCCCTCAAAACTCCCGCTGACTTTGTGCGCTCATCACCGGATCAGGCCCATTTCACCTGCATAACCATCGGACACCAAGGTGGGTAATTAAACACCCTGTGGATTTCAACTCTGTTTTCCAAGATGCCAGGATTTCCCGGCAGCTTGGTCTCCCTGTATCTCAGCTCTCTCTCTCCCATCCTTCAGACAAATCTCTCCCTCTTCCCCAGGAGCACAGCTACTCCCTCTTTCCCTGGGCAGCTACTTCCTTCTTGTACCAAGGTCCTGATGGGGAGAGATTTCCGCTCCAGGAGGGCAAAGCTGCAGCATCAGTCAGCCTCCATTTGCCTCTGCTCCTTCCTGCCTGCCCTCTACCAGAAGCCCATTTTTGCCAAAAGATTTTGTTTTTGTGTGTTTCCAATCAAGTACACAAGCTTCCCACAGGTACCTAATGTGCCATCTGCATTTCAGCGGATATCATCCCTGCATTCAGCCGGAATCAAGGGCTTTTCTCTCAGCATCTGGAATCTGTAGGCCTGTTGGGGCCACTGGCAGAGCCAACCATGAGTGGAAACAAAACAGCATCTGTGAAATGGGATAATCTAGGGACAGAGGCCAAGGGGCTTGGGAGTATGCAAGGGAGAAAGTTCTGGCTTTGCTTTTGGGAAAGGGAAATAGGCTCACTTGTACTGTGGACTTACTGTGTGCCGGGCTATATGTGGAGTGCTTTTGTTGTTGTTGTTAGGTGCTGTTGAGTAGGTTCCGACTCACAGTGGCCCTATAGGACAGAATAGAACTGCCCCATAGGGTTTCCAAGGAGCAGCTGGTGGGTTTGAACTGCCAACCTTTTGTTTAGCAGCTGAGCTCTTAACCACTATGCCACCAGGGGTCATTAACTCTACAAAGTATTAGCTTCACTTTACAGATGGAAGAAGACTCAAAGAGAAAATATAACTTGGCGCCAAGTCACACAACTAAATAAGTGGGTTCAAACTCAGGCCTGCTTAACTTCAAAATTCATGTTCTTTCCTTTTTACCAAATTGATACAGGCAGAAAAGAAAGACAAAATGAAGTGCAGGGGAAGAGAGAAGAAGGAGGCACAGTACAGAAAGTGGAAGAGAAGGGAAGGAAAAGGGGAAGAGAAGGGAAGGAAAGGGGAAGAGAAGGGAAGGAAAGGGGAAGAGAAGGGAAGGAAAGGAAAGACAGGGGTGAGGGACATCCACAGCTGTCTCATGCAGCACTGACTGTGTGTCATCAATGCCAGAAACCACTTCCTCCTCACTGTATGATTTCATTCTAGGACAGCGATAGTCAATACTGCTTTCCCCATCGGGCCTCTTCTTGAAGGCATTGACCAAGTGGGTAAAAATGTCCACCTATCATCTATGACCTACTTCATCACTCATGTTTGAGGTACAGATCACCCATACTCACAGGTTCTAGCCTTGCCCATCCATGTTATCTATCATTAGGCAAAAAAGCACTCCAAAATATGGTGGCTTACAACAATAACAATCATTTTATTATTATCTCTCGTGGTAACTGGGCTCAGCTGCGTGGTTCTCAATCAGGGTCTCTTGTTTGGCTACAGACAGTGGCCAGCACTGAGGGCATATCAAAACCTTCCTCACTCACATGTCTCAGGTTGTTGCTGTCTGTCATGTGGCATCTCACGTGGGTCTGCCTACCAGGACATCTATATGTGGTCTCTAGATGTGGCTGGGCTTCTTCACAGCATGGTGACTGGGTTCCAAAAGTGAGCATCCCAAGAGACCCTGGTGGAAGCTGAATGACTTTTCTGACCTAGCCTCGGAAATCTCATAGCATCGCTTCCACCATAGCCATAGGCCTGCCCAGATTCAAGGAGAAGGAGCATAGACCTCACTTCTTTTTGTGTGTGTGCTTTAGATGGAAGTTTTCAGAGCAAATTAGTTTCTCATTAAACAGTTAACACACAAATTGTTTTTGTGACATTAGTTGCCAACCCCGCAGTATATCAACACTCTCCCCTTCTCCACTCCGGGGTCCCTGTTTCCATTCGTCGAGTTTTCCTGTCTTCTCATCTTTTCCTTTGGGCTGATGTGCCATTTAGTGTCAAACACATGATTGAACTATGAAGCACATTACTCACATGTGTTATTGTTTGCCCTGTAGACCTGTCTAATCCTTGGCTGAAGGATGAACCTTGGAAGTGACTTCGGTACTGAGTTAAAAGGGCATCTGGAGCCATATTCTTGGGGTTTCTCCAGTCTCTGTCAGACCAGCAAGTCTGGTCTTTTTTTTTTTTTTTTTAATTTGAATTTTGTTCTACATTTTTCTCCTGCTCTGTCCGGGACCCTCTATTGTGATCCCTGTAGAGCAGTCAGTGGTAGTAGCTGGACATCAGCTAGTTCTGGGCTCAGTCTGGCGGAGGTTGCGGTAGTCGTGGTTCATTAGTCCTTTGGACTAATCTTTCCCTTGTGTCTTGGGTTTTCTTCATTCTCGTTTGCTTCAGCCAGGATAGGACCAGAAGTTGTATCTTAGATGGTCACTTGAAAGCTTTTTAAGACCCCAGACACTACTCACCACAGTTGGATATAGAACATATTCGTTATAAACTATGTTATACCAATTGAGCTAGATTAGACCCCACTTCTTGATGAAAGGAGTGTCACTGTCACATTGTATGTGACATTGCATGTCAGATGGGAGAGCTTTTCATGGCCATCTTGGAAACTATATTCTGCCAGAGTCCACCCTCTGGCCACATTTCACCTCTTTCCCACATGTAAAATATACTCATCTCCTCCCCCAAGACCACCAAATCTCATAGCATTTGAGCATCAGTTCAAAGTTCAGGATCTCCTAAGTAAGGAATAGCTACAAGTCAGGCTGCCTGGATGCCTGTCCTTGAGTTCCATTCCTCTATCTGAAAACCTATGAAGTAAAGAGACAAGTTATCTGCTCCTTAGAGACATCATTTATTAAATATTCGCTCTGTATTAAATCCTGCACCTAGCATTTTAGGTGAGTTATTTCATTTAATCCTCACCAGTCCTGGAAAATAATCCTTAATTCCAGGTGATGAAAATGAATCCCTGAGAGGCTAAATGCCCAACATCTCCTAGCTACTAAGTAGGGGTCTTTAACTCCTCAATAATGCTAATTGAATACACGCATGGAAGACAACTTATAAAAATCTTCATTTACAGTTAACTTAAGCATAATTCATATCCAGCAGCAATTCTCAAAGTGTCCACAGACCTCTGGGAGTCCCTGTGACCCTTTCAGGGAGTTCAAGAGGTCAAGACTATTTTCATTATAATATTAAGACTTTACTTGACCTTTTCACTTGATATTTGCATTGATGGCACAAAAGCAAGAAGAGCTAAAAGGGGCCAGGTCTCCTTGGAGAAATAGCTGACTCGAGGACTGAGGCAGGGTGGGTACAAAATAAACTTGGAAAAACTTATTATGCCAGAAATTAAGGAAGTGCTCAAGAAAAAAGTGCTGGGGGCATGTCACAAAGACACAGGAGACGGCTTAGAGAACTCCCACTGGCGAAATCTGGGACAATTTATCACCAAAGTAATTAAGTACAGTAATGTATTATAAACAATTGGAAAAAAAATAGAAAGTTATGAATCAAAGGCAGATAGACAGATAGATGGATGGCTCTTGCTTATAGTAGAATGCCGTCGCTCATTGGTAAATATGAAGGGAGTGCTGGAGTTGAAACATCAACCTTTTGCAACCACCATAGTGAAGACTGGATCAGGCAAGAATAATCAATGAATGTTAAATCTCATGGGAAAATTTGATGTGAAGCATGATATGTGCAAGGTCTTAAAGTGTCTCCCCACAGACTACTTATTAAGGTAAAAGGTAAAAATAAAACACAGTAATTATACAGTGGAGACCTCAGACCACACCTTGACTGAGTGATCACAATTAACCTTACCAATGGAAGACATATGGCTAGCCTGCATCTCCAGGTGTGAGTCCCTGAGAAGGCCAGCTATACCGTATTTCATTCAAGAATACTTAACCTAATTCTAATCACAGAGAGACATCAGACAAACACAAAATGAGGAACATTCTATTTTTTAAAACGTGTGCTGGGGAGAGTGTGGCCTGTACTCTCAAAAAATGTCAGTCATAAAAGACAAAAAAAGTCGTGGAAATGTTCCAGATTAAAGGAGGCTAAAGAGACATGAGAACTAAATACAATGCTTGACCCTATACTGGACCTTGTACCAGAAGAAGGAACATGCCATAAATGACCTCGCAGGTCAACTGACAACACTGGAATCTAAACAATAAAAATGTGCCCACATAAATGTGTAAAGATGATAAACCCACTGTATTTTTTTTTTTTATTGTACTTCAGGCGAAGGCTTACAGAACAAATAGTTTTTCATGAAAGATTAGTACACATATTGTTTTATGACATTGGTTAACAACCCCACAACATGTCAACCCTCTAACTTCTCAACCTTCTTTTTGGTGAAAATACACATAGCCAAAGATACACATTTTCAAAAATTTCTACATGCACAATTCAGTGACATTGACTACGCTCTTCCAATTGTGCTGTTATTCTCACTTAAGATGAAGGCTTACAGAACAA